>NC_058134.1:97142754-97239871 GCF_016433145.1 Gracilinanus agilis | reverse complement strand
CCGCCGCAGCAGCAGCAGCCCCAAGCAGCGCCGCCCCCGCCCCGGCCCGGCCCCCGCGGCTCCCGAGCCATGAACTTCCAGGCGGGCGGCGGGCAGAGCCCACAGCAGCAGCAGAGCCTGGCGGCCTCGGGGGCGGGCGGCGGGGGCGGTGGGGGCGGAGGGCAGTTCGGCGGCGCTGGGCCTGGGGCTGGGGGCTCCGGCGGCCCCTCCCAGCAGCTGGCCGGAGGGCCCCCCCAGCAGTTCGCGCTGTCCAACTCGGCGGCCATCCGGGCCGAGATCCAGCGCTTTGAGTCGGTGCACCCCAACATCTACGCCATTTACGATTTGATCGAGCGCATAGAGGATTTGGGGCTGCAGAACCAGATCCGAGAGCACGTCATCTCCATCGAGGGTAAGCGAAACTCGGGTACGCCGTGGGCTGCGGGGTCGGGTAGGAGGGGCCTGGCCATTCCAGACGCCGTCTGGGGGGCCCGGGACTGGACGTGGCCAACCGCGGTTCAGCGGGCTCCATAGGGCCCAGCCACGCCGTTTCCCGTCGGAGGGCTTTGCAGGGTTGGGGTCTAGGCCGTACAGCTTCTCCACCCGCGGCACAGCAGGCAGGGCTGGAGTCCAAGCCACGTTCTCCAGGGACCCCGGTACAGGCCACCCGGGCTGCAGTTGGGGGACGCTTCTCCCCGCCGCTTGGGACTCGGGGTGTGTGTAAGGGTAGGGGGCTCCGGAGCCGAGGCCACGAGATTGAATGGGGAGGGGGAGGGTCGAGCATGACCAGTGAAAGAACCAGGGGGAGGGGGCCGAAGATCCAGAACTGGAGGCGCGGGAGGTGGGGCTGCTCTCGTGGAGGCGTCTAGGCAGCTGCTCTGTCCTTCCCGGGGGGGAGGGTGGGAGGGAGACTGGGGATCTGGAGCCTCCCTCGTAATGGCATCTTTCCCGGGCCGGGCTCCTCCCGGCCCCCAGAGGCTGGCGTTCGCCCCCGACTCTCCCCCCTTCCCCATACCCATCACACACCCCCACGCCGCGGCGGGGGAGCTGCAGGCCCGGGCCTGGCGCGTGGTTCGGCACCGGGGGCCGCGTGGGCGGCGGGCCCGTTATTCCACGCCCTCCTGTCCCCACCCGCGCTCTGCAGAACCGCCTGCTCAGATCCATGCGGCTGCTTCCCTGGGAGCCGCCCCTGGGGCGCTGGAAGAAGTGGGGAGGTGTTTGGGAGGGGGCAGGGCTGCGCCCCACTTGGGCGCTTTCCCCTGAAGTCCCTGGAGCACACAGGGGCTGTTTCGGGGTGGAAGGCCGTTTGTGAGCTTCGGACTTTCAAGCTGTCCTCGGTTCGCAGCCCCTGAACCTCAGATCCTTGGCAAAGGGCCAGCGAAACTCAGTGGCACCCTGACCTTCGCGCACCAGGAAGGGGCAGATGGAATGAGAGTTAAGCCATCTGCCTGCTTCACCGGGTCCGAACTGGGATGGGAAAAAGAAGGATTTCTCCTTCCCTGTCAGCCGCAATGCTAGGTGTCCGAAGACTTTGCGGGCCCCAGGAGGGGGAACGCGAAATTAGGAAGGAGCTTTTGCTGTGCAGTCTACTTGGAGATGGGGCAAGGCAGGGGGCGGGGCGGCGCCTCTGCTTGACCCTTGTAGGTTGAGCCAGGCTCTGAGGCTTGGACTCCCCTCCTCCGCCGACCCTCACTCACTCACCCCTCCCTGAGAGAGGCTAGTAAAAGCTGGAGCATTGAGACCCTAGAGGCAGGGCCGGGGAGGTGACTTCTTTCCCTCCGAGTTCCCCTTTTCCCACACCTCCTGGTCCCTTTCCTCCCAAGGCTTAGTTCTCTGTGAACTAATTAAGTAATACAGTGGCAGAAAAATCTCATTAACATGGATCTGAGTCAGTGGCCTGAATCATCGTCGGAGCTGTACAACTGGGTTTTCTCCCCATGCTTTAGAGTATGGTATTTCTGTGGACTCGGGAGGCTTTCATTGAGGAGGTCAGGTAAATGGGATGGGGAGGAAGGCGAGCCAGAATTCCATGCTGTCTCTTCTCATTGGAATAGGGAATTCTGAATCTTTAGGAGATTCCCTGGGACCCTCCTGCCCCCTCCCCCCCTCAGAATGTGAAGAGGGGCTTCGTGCTAGCAGCAGAGTCCCTGGACCAGGGAAGGAAGGAAGCAGCAGCTATCCAATATATTCCAGGGAAGAAGAGCTTCATTAGGCTCATGAAAGCACTAAAGTATTGGGGATAATGATAAACCACTTCTCAGTCTTAAGCAACTGATGATACTGATCTAGATCCCCAAAACCTGTACCTGGGATACACTTGGGTATTTCACTACTGCCTTAAAATTCAGGAAAATGGAAAAAGAATCACCTTTTTGAAAACTTTCCTTCAGTTTCTGCATTATTTTTCAGGAACACCCGCCTCCTCCCTTCTGCTTATGTTTCAAGGTTTTGGTATCTTCTTGAAGTAATAACTCCTGCCCTTTACCTTTCAGCTCTATTCCCTTTGTTCCAGAATATTGATATTTCTTGTAAATAGTTTCTCCCCCTTTCCAAATTTTCCTTTGCCATCTTACCTCCCCCGCCCCCATTCTTGAGCCATTTGGTGGCAAAATGAGTAGAGTGCCAGGCCTGGAGTCAGGAAGACTTTTCCCCTCTCTGAGTTAAAATATGATTTTAGACACATACTAGCTTTGACCCTGGGCAGATCACTTAAACCTGTTGGTCTCAGTTTCCTCATCTGTAAAATGAGCTGTAGAAGGAAATGGCAAACTGTTTTAATATCTTTGCCAAGAAAACCCCAATTGGGGTCATAAAGAGTTCATGATTATTATTTTTTTAAAGCTATTTTCATGTCCTTCCAGCCCTCCCTTCAGACACTTTCTTTTCATCCATCCCCAGTAGAATGCTTCAGGGCCCCTTCTATCTACCTTGTCTCATTCCTGTAATCTTCCTATAATTATTTCCTGTCCTGTGGGTAAAGTCCAGACTTCCAGTTAATCTTCTTTATCTTTTGTTCCAATTTCACTTCATCTTCAATTTCTCTCTAGCCCACCATTTTTGCTATAAACATGAGGGGTTTTGTTGGTGTTTTGTTTCTTCCCCAATCTTACTTCTCTTGGAAATGAGAGCCTTTATTCATCTGTCAAATCATTTTTGCTTTTGCCCAGTAAAATGGTCTCCTTGCCCATTTCTCTGAAGCCCTTTCACTTAGAACCTTTCCCTAATAGTACTAGGGGTCCCTAATTCACCATGATCCTCCCTCCCCACCCTCCAATAATGACACCTCCCCCAACATACACACCCTGCATGATGGAAAGGTGTCAAAAGACCTGTGTTTGTCAGCTCTGCTGATCACATGTAACCTTGGATAAGTCATCTAAACTTCTTAGAACCTTCATTTCCTTTCTGTAAAATGGGCATAATAGTCATACTACTTTATAGGGTAAAGGAGGAAACACAGTATCCTTAATACATCATAAATTATTTTAAGTCATATTATCTGTTTTTTAGATTGTCAACACGAGGGAATGAGCAATATCATCTCTATGCCTCAAAAGGTTTTCCATTAAGAACCAGTTAATACTTTGGTCAATTATGGTACATTATTGATCTCATCCCATCCCGGAGAAAGGAGATAAGGCAGTTAGTTGCTGAGAATTCTGTCTGGGGATTGAGGAAATGCAACCGTGGAATTACTCTACCTGTTCCATTTGCTCTGAGCATTCTTCCCCAGGGCCCATAGGTGGAATAAAATACCACCCACATCCAAATCATGAACCAGAGAGTGAGAGAACTTAAGATTTTTGATGCTAAGAGGAAGAAAGTGCCAGGATCACTGCCCTTTTTCTATAGACAGATGTTCTCGTTTATTTCATTAAATATCTCCCAATTCCATGGGATGCTTAATACTTCATTGTATCTAATGTTTAACACTTCATTTTTAAAAATTTTGAGTTCTAAGTCCTCTCTCTTCCATCCCTTGAGAAGATAAGCAATATGATATTGATTATACATGTGAGATAAGACTAACTGCCAGTGAGAGTGTCCTTGTCTTTTCTTCTTTTCCCCCACCCCAGTCCAATTGGTGAAGGTGCTAAATGCGCTGGACAATTATATCCCTAATAACATTGGTCCATCCATCCTAATCTTTCCCCTTCCACCTCCCTAGTTCAGACCCTCAGTTACCTCTTTTTGACTTGTAGTTACCTTTTAATTGGACTCCCTCTTTCCATTCTTTTCCCTCTCCAATTCTTTCTCCACATTGTTGCCAAAGTCTTGGTATTTAAGTATAATGGTAACTTCCTGTTGCCTACTGAATAAAATTCAAACTGTCTACCCTGAGATTCAGGATGGTCTACAACCTCCCCATAGTTTACCTTTCCAGTTTTATTTAACACATTGTTCTTTTAAAAATTCCCTTCTTCACACAAATGGTTCTTCATCTTGTTCTGCCATCTTGCTCTATGGCTGATATTACTAGGGCAGGTCACCTACACATATCCTATTAAAATGATCTCCCTTGCAGGCACATCTGGGGTGCCATTTCTTCTTTAGAACTTGGGGTTTTATGGTATAGACTTTGTTCTCTACCATCAAGAAATCAGATGTGTAGAGAAGAGACCAAGCAAAGTGATCTGCTTGCTCATCAAAAAGTCTAATGGGAAGGAAAAGTATTTGTAATAAATCTTCCTTTCCAAATTTGAAGAAAGGATGGGACCTGAGAGGAATAGCTATTGTCATTTTTGTAGTCCTGACAACAAAATAGATTGTACTTTCAACTTATATTCATTGATGTTGTGATGTATCTAGTATATAAATGCCTTGATTTTACAAATAAGGAAACTGAGGCTCAAAAGTTGTCATTTCAGAGTATCTCAGGTATCAGAACTAGAATTTAAACCTGTGACTTAAGATCTTTTGTTTTTTTCTACAACATCATGCTGCCAGAGAGAAATTGCCTGTGCCTTGGTTCTGAGGGAGGAGAAGAGAGATCATTGGATATGAAATTAGCGGTCTATGTTTGAATCCTTACCCTGTATGACCTTGAGCAAGTCATTAACCTTTTTTTCTACTTCAGTTTATTTTAAAATTAGAAAGTTTGATTTGATGACCTGTAATGTCTCCTTTAGCTGTTAAGTGCTCTTGTCTTTATAATAAGTAAAGCTCTACCTTAAGAGGAGGTTCCAGGCTCCTCATTGCCTGGGCTAGACAGTGCAGTTTCTTCTCTGGTAGCCCTCTAGGACCAAGCTCTCAAATATAGTGCTATCTAAAATGAGATGACATACATATATTTTTTAAACATTTATTGATACATTTGGTCTTTCATATCACAATCAATTTTCAACATACACATCTGCTTAAAGAACACCCCACTCCCTTTGCAACAGAAAGTCAAGCAAAATAATTCAATTCTGGAACCTAATAAGACTGTGTATGAAACATTCAGCACCCATAATTCTTTATCTCTAACAAGGGAAAGAAAATATATTTCAATCAAGTAAAGTGACTGCTTATTGACTGGGAGTATGTATAACATTCAGCACCCATAGTCTCCCATCTCTAACAAGAGAAGGAAAATACATTTCACTCTCTGTTTCCTGAGACCAAGACTCGTCATTATATTTGATCTGCGTTTAGCTGCCCTTTCATAGAACTTCTTTTTACCAGTGCATAGTTTGCTGTAGCTATTTGAGTCCTTTTTCTTCTGCTTGGTAAGCTCTTCCTCCCCAGGGATAACCAACTACCAAACCCCTGCCCTATGCCTGCGACTGTTCTAGAAACAAAAAGGCACAAGAAGAGGATGGCACGGGCCCTGCTTTCCTGACAAAGCTTACTGATCATTGAGGAAATGGGAAAAACATGTGGGACAGTTAAGAAACCAGCACAAGTTATGAAGTGCTCGAAACAATGGTTCTCTTGATAAGTCCCCCAGCAAATGAGAAGGGAGCCATTTGTTTTGTTCTGGGAGTAGTCGGGGAAGACTTCACGAAGGAGGTACGGTTTCCATTCAGCCTTGAAATACAAGTAAGATTTATATGAGCAAGAGGGGCAAGGTTGAGGGCCTTCCACCAGGGAAGGGAAGCCTCCACGCAAAGGCACGGGGACAGGAATGAGCACAGCACATGGAGGCCAGCACAGTTGAAGTGGACTAAAGGTAGCTCTCAGGGAATCTTGGAGAGTGAGGTCTGATAGAAATGAATCATAGGGAAATGGGTATCAAGTGACAACATTTGTACAACCCAGTGGAATGGCTTGTTGGCTCCGGGAAGGGGGGGAAGGGGGGAGAGAAGGGAAAGAACATGAATCATGTAAACACGGGAACATACATATTTTTAAAATTTTTAAATAATGGAAAAATATTTTAAAAAATAAATAATTTTTTAAAAAAAGAAGAAGAATGAGATCTGATAGGACAGGGCCAATGACGGTGCATTGTAGGAGATGAGCAGAATGTTTAGACTTGGTATAAGAGGTATAACCTTCAAGCCTTGCTTCCTAAGACTCGAGGCCGGTGTCAGGGTGGGAAGCCTTTCAGGGCTGAAGGAAGAAGTGGCAAAGGGTTTCTTGCAAGTGCTGAGAGATTTCCTGAAAGAGGAAGGACCTGGAGAACGATCATGATGGAGGGAACCCGAGAAAGTCCCCGCTGACCAGGAGATCAGAGGGGCGAGGAGAGACCGAAGCGAATGAAGCCTTCCTCCGCCGCCCTGCTGGTGGAAGTGATCTCTGGGTCCTCAGAGCTTCCCCCCTTGGGCCTTAGCATGTAGGCCCTGCTCTCCCCCTGCACACAGGCCCTTCCCCTCCCAAGCCCCACCTCGCTAGCCCCAACGTGATGGAATCTGAAAGGAAAGGAGCCGCGGATTGGGGGGGTCTCTGACACTCACAGGTGGGGTGTCTGTGGGCGACCAAGTGAATGGACTTTTCTGAGCCCATCTTTCTAGTGGGATACTAATCCTTGGTGCTCACTCACTCGCCCCACAGGGTTGTAAGCCTCTGGCGTGATGTCGGTGAGTCATGATTATCAATTTGGAGGGGGGGGATACAGACGTGCGATTTTATTACCGTAGGGTGATTCTAGGGAGGAAACTCCCTCTCTGCAGATTGGGAGGGTTACAGGCATTGACTAAAGGAAGCGCCGAGGAGGGTTTCAGATAGATGCTGTGCAGAGTGGGAGGCTGGGGGCTAGAGCTCCTGAGCTGGGGCTCTTTCTTATTGCTGCTACCCAGAAGGGAAGAAGCTGTGAAAATCAGCATGACCAGAGAGCCTGTCTACCTACCTGCCCCAAAGGCTCTCCTCCTGCACTGCCAGAATCTTTTCACTTCTGCCTTGTGGAGAAGCCTTGGGAATGAACGAACCTTTTCTTTAAAAATGCAAATAGAAGGGGCAACTGGGTAGCTCGATGCATTGAGAGCCAGGCCTAGAGACTGAGGTCCTAGATTCAAATCTGTCCTCCGACACTTCCCAGCTGTGTGGCCCTGAGCAAGTCACTTGACCCCCATTCCCTACCCTTATCACCACTCTTCTGCCTTGGAGCCAATACACTGACAAGAAGGTTAGGGTTTAAAAAAAATGCAAATAGATGCCTTCAAATAGTTCATTCATATTGTTCTTTCCAATAAATAGCCCAAATCCAGTGTACTCCAAGGTTTTCCCGTTTTTTTTGTTTTTTTTTTTGCTTTTAAGTTCCTAGTTGCTCTTTTAGTAACATTTCTATCCCAAAAGGGCTAAGCTAGGAAGTGAAATGACTTGCCCAGGGTCACACAGCTAGGACAGGTCTGAGGCCAGATTTGAGCCTATGTCTTTACCCTTGAGAATGGAAGTTTTCATTAGAAAGGACAGTAAATAATTTTCAAGTATGTTAGTGCACTAGGAAGATGACTAGGAAGCAAGGAAGAAGGAAATAAATATCAATCAACCAACCAGGGAAGGTAGGTGCAATTATTACACTCATTTTACAGTTGAGAAAATAGGTGGAGGTGAAATGACTTGCCCAGAGTCACACAGCTTAAATAATACATGTCTGAGGCTGAATTTAAACTCGAGCTGTGCCACCTTGCTAGTCCGTGGAGTCCTCTTTTCCTATCAGTCCCTATAACTAGGATTCATTTTGAAAGCTCCACTCCATTGTGGATAAAGTAGGCATTTGTGCATTAGCCTGGGACTCCCTAAGCATCATTTATAAAATTATTTCTAAGAAAAGATTCACCCCCAAATTCTATTCCAATGACTTTCTGAACAGTGGTCAGAAGTGATATGATTCTTTTCCTGCCATATATATATACATATATATGTATATGTAAATAAAATTTATCTTTTCACTTTTCTCCCCAAATATATTGTGAGCTCCTTAAGGATTTAACAATTCTGTTCAATTCATGAAATGCTTGTTAAAGCCAGAAACACTGTCCTCTGCCCTTGTGGGGCTGTTAGTGTGGTAGGGGGATCGCATTCATGCATATATGAGTACAAGAATACAAAGTGATACAGGATAGTAAATGGAAGGGAGCCTATCTGGGAGGTCTCCTTGGAGGAAGGGGCCCTGGCATTGGGCTTGGAAAGATGGCAGGGAATTCAGTAGGAGGGGAGGCAGAGGGCTTTGCCGAGTGTGTGGGGATGGTGGCAGTGAGTACTGCACTGTGGGAATTGTAGAATGGGAGTTTGGAGCATTTTAAAATTTGGTTCTCTTGCTAAGTGAGATTGCCCCAAGGGGAGAGGACAGGGGACCCCATGGTTCTAGGCCCTTGGTTTATTACCTTGGCCACTTCCCCTTCCTGGGCCTCTGATCATTCATGAGGGGTCCACAGTCCTCTGGTTCTTCTTGGGGGCATTGTTTTCTTCAGAAAAAATGGGAAGCCTAGAGAAAGGAGGTTTCAGGCACAGAGGTCCCTCCTGGCCTCCAAAGTTTAGGGGACAACTATGGAGAGCCCCCGATTTGGGGGAGAGGAGAAGAAATGGATGGACAAGAAACTGGCAAGTGGTGCGTGTCTGGGGGCGGGGAGGTAAGATGGGAGAGCCTGTCCCTGAGTAACGGTTCAGGTTCCTTCTAGGCTCAGATCTGGGCCATCTGGCAGACCCTAGTTTCCTGTGAAATGTTAAGAGCTGGAAAGCCTTCCTGGGTCCCTGGCCCTCTCTGTGATCCCCGGGCTTAGCACGAGGCTGGCGCCCATGAGCTAGGCCTCTCTAGCACGAGACAGGTAATGGGAATCCTAATTGTGGGGGTCTGGGGAGCTGGAAGGGCCCCTAGACACCGGCTGGCACTTGTTACTGCTCCCGTTACAGATGGAGGGGCTCAGAGCACGCAGACTGCCTCCGGGGCTCCGATCTTTGCCCTCCTTACTGCAGGTTACCCCAGGCTCTGGGAACCCAGGACCTGTCCCCCACCCGTCTCAGAGGGAACGTGTTAACGAGCCGCCAGATGGCCAGAAAGGCGACAGATCCAGATCTAGGAAGAGGGATGGGGGAGCCCGGAACCTGGTTAATTCACAGAGTGTATCATTGACTTCTGCGTCACAGAATCCAGGGCAGTTTACTGGGGACACCTTTACAGAAACCAGGTCGTAAGACAGCCTTGAGGTGGAACAGTACCGGGAAAGTACTGGGCCTAGAGTCAGGAAGAACCAAGTTCAAATCCCACCTCAGACGGACTTGGTCATATGCCCTGGGCAGGTCATTTCACCTTTGCCTCGGTTTCCTCAACTGTAAAATAGGATCATAGGAACTCCTCTAGAGTTGTGAGAATCTAATGAAAGAGCTACGGAGAGAGACAGCTAGACAGCTAGCCCACCCGCCAGATCTTCTAGAACCCCAGAATCCAGCTCCAAGTGAAATGGATCCCTTCTGGCAGTTATTCACTTAGAAAACCACTCATTAACATTATATGCTGGTATTGTATTTTATTTATTTTGTTAAACATTTCCCAATTAACAATTTAATCTAATTCAGGCTAGTTTTGTGAGTGGTGACTGGAGCCTTCCCGCACTCAATCAATGGTCTAATGATCCTGAAGCATTAAACTTGTTTCATTTTAAATGTTTTTGGGGGCAGCTGGGTAGCTCAGTGGAGTGAGAGCCAGGCCTAGAGATGGGAGGTCCTAGGTTCAAACCCGGCCTCAGACACTTCCCATCTGTGTGACCCTGGGCAAGTCACTTGACCCCCATTGCCCACCCTTACCAACTCTTCCACCTATGAGACAATACACTGAAGTACAAGGGTTTAAAAAAAATTAAAAATTAAAAAAATAAAAATAAAAAATAAAAAATAAATGTTTTGGATATAAATTTTTCTAACACGGCTTAAGTTGTTTCCCTGCCTTATGTAGAGTATGCCGAATGTAAATTATCTTTAAAAAATATTCATCCTTATGATGTAGTTTACCATACAAAATGCTTTTCCAAGGATAGCTAAGTGGCTCAGTAGGGCTAGGGCTACAAACCCTTGGTCCTGGGTTCAAATCTAGCCTCAGATACTAACTAGCTGTGTGGCCTGCGGCATGTCACTTAAGACCCATAGCCTAGGCCTCTCCTGCCTAGATAACAATACACAGTATTGATTCTAAGATGGAAGATAAGGGTTTAAAACAAACAAAAAAACAAAGTGCTTTTCCTCACCAAGACTGTGTAAGTTACAGTTGTTATCCCTGTTTTACAGGTGAGGAAATTGAGGCTCAGAGAGATTTACAGATTTACTTATCAATTAAGTAGTTATTAAATACCTACTATTGCCAGGCACTAGGGACATAGAGCCAAAAAGGAAACCATTTCCCCCATCCCAAGGAAATTATGCGTATCATTTCCACATTTCCACTTTCCCTATGTTGGTTTTGATATATCTCAAATAAGAATAAGAAATTAAATGGGGATTTGGGAGGGGTTTTGCAAAAGCCATAGACAACATTTGAAGGCCAGCAGAAAATACAGAAAAGTTTAGAAACTATAGTCTGTGACCAAATACTTAGCCCAGATTTTATAATAAAGTACTTTGAACCCCTGTTGACATGGAGTCTAGAAGCCCCCAAACTTGTAGCCTAGAAAGGCCGAGTGACTCTTCTTTCCCAGAATAGAGGATCGAACTGGAGACCTTCAGCTTAGGAGACTGATGAGCTACCTGCTGCAGCAAAGAATCACTTGGCTCGGGTTTGGCCTTTCCTCAGGGAGGAACTCTCCTGGGATCACCTTCGAGCTAAGTACACTAGGGGTCACCTAAAATCTTTCTAGGCTACAAGTTTGGGGGCCTCTAGATTCCACATCAACACCCCCATAAAGGAAAAAAGGAAAATTTCAGACTTCAATGCTATGAAGGGAGGGCCCAAACCAAGTATTTTCCCGATAGCAGGGACACCACTATGCCCCTGACTCCCTCGATGTGGAAGGGATACCTGTAAATCCATTAAGGAAGACAACCATACCGGATGATTGGGGGAGAAGGCCAGGAAAAGCCTTGTAGAGAAGATGGTATCTGAGCTGTGACAGCTCTTGAACTCAAGCCTCCAGCATTCCACTTAAGTTCAGTGGTCTGATATACCCATTATCCCATCGCTGTAAGCTTGAGTTTAGTGCTGGGCTAGAATGGCCTGTGTCCTCGGGCACTCTGAGGCAGGCCAGGCCGGCTGTTTGCCCCTCTCCTAAATGACCTCCAGCTCCTCCTTGTCCTTACTTTGTGGAAATCTGAATTTTGTGGTCTTCCATTAGTCAGGCTTTTTGATGCTGATGCTGCCTGTAAGTGGACCACTCTCAGGCTTTCTCCTTTGCGGCCTTGAAAACCCAATAATTATTGGAATTGTGGGTAATGTCAAAGAAGATTGGTGCCTGAGGGACCCTTGATGACCATCATGTGGTAGAGAAGCATCCTGGCTACTCAGGCCTTCTTTTCCTTTACATCTAGAGAGACTCAGAATGCAAAGTGCTTTTCCTATATCCCTGAGGACAGCGGCTTGGTTCTAGGCCATGTTCCACCCAGCTAAATTTTGCACAAGTGAAGTTTGTTACAGCACACTTCGGTCAGAGTTTACCAATCTTTAAAATCTCATTCTATCTTCTCCCAAAGGGAAGTGGACGTGGGGAGGAGGATCCTCATCTGAAGGAGAGCCAGTTTTGTAGAGCAGCCTTTTCCAGCCCCTGCTGGGTCTGCATCTGGCCAAATGGCTATATTCTTGACCCAGGCTGCCTTGTTCCTTCAGTAACTTCAGTCTGCAGCTTGGGAGCAGGGGCAAGACAAAAGGAAAAAGGAGTCAAGGGGCTATTATTTTATACTTTCAAAGAAATGGGAACCTTTGATAACCAATGTTATGCTAGAACTGGATGGTAGTTCTGGAGAGATCGTGGACTTGAAAATACAAATACTTTGGAGTGGCCTCATCCATTTAACCTTTTGCAGATAACACCTGTGCTTAAGTCAATTTTAGCCTGAAGAAAATCACCCAGAATATGGCTTTAAGGATGAAGGGCAGGAGGCCAGAAAGGGATTTTCCTTGCCTTTTCAACTCAGGCTAAGAGACTTTTTTTGTCACTAAAAATTCTCCCTCCCTCCCTTTTTTCTTTCCTTCCTTCTTTCCCTTCCTCCTTCCCTTTTTCTTCCCTTCCTTCTTTTCTTCTTTCTCTCCCCTTCCCTCCCTTTCTCCTTCCTTTCTTTCTTTTCTCTCCCTCCTGCCCTCCTTCCTTTCTCCCCCTCTTCTTCCTTTCTTTTTCCCTCCCTTTTTCCTTCCCTCCCCAAAGAGTGGCAACATATCTAGGACAGTGATGGTGAACCTTTTGGAGATGGAATGCCAGGTCCTGCCCCTGCCATGCCCCATCTCCCACTTAGTGCTGGGCTGGCTCCCCCCCTCCCCCAGCCTTACCCTACACTGGGGAGAGAGAAAGCACTCCCATTGGGCTGCTTGACCAAGAGGTGGGTGAAGTGAGGAATGTGCTCAAAGTGTAGAGGGGGAGGGGAGTGGCTCAAGCTTTCCATTCCCCTCCAGCTCTGCTGCCCACCTGCCTCTGCCCTAGTGGGGCTGTTAGGCAAAACAAAACCAAACCAACCACTAAAAAGAGCATCCCATACACAAAGAACAGAAGAAGGGGATTGTTTTATAAGAGGCTGCTTTTCTTTTGTAGACTTTGAAAAAACACAGAACTATTGAATAGTCAGAAAAGCCACTCTTTAAGGAAAGGGGCAACAGGGCCGAGTAGGCCACTACTCAGAGCTGTGCCGCACACCGAGGACTGAACTCTGCTTGCTCTGGTCCCAGACCCCCTGAGAGTGCCACCCAGCTAGATGACCACTCCTAGGAACTAAAGAAATTGGGGAACTTGTATACCATTTGGGAAGATCCAGGGGCTGGGAAAGATGATTGACTGTTATCATACTGACCGGATACAATCACGCTCTGGCTCTGGAAAGGAATCATAGCCAGAGGCTAGGGTGTAAGGGAAGGGGCTGCTCACCTCAGATACTATAGGCCGGTCCCTGCCCAGGTGTGTCTTCCTGGAAATGGGTCTCTGATACAAAGGGGAAGATTACCCAAGACAAAAGAATATTTAGCATTTACCCTGGGGTCCATTATTCAGTCTGCAACTGCTAGCCTGAGATTCCCTTCAGGGTGGATTCTCATAGGAATGGGGGACAGATACAGGCTTTGCGGGTCTCCAACTCACAAACCAAATCTAAAACTTGGGGTTCATCAGATCCCACCAGGCCACAAGTTTGGGGTCTCTAGATTCCACGTCGACACTTTCAAAGTATTATATACTATATTTGATCTGTACCTTTCCAGATTGTCCTGCTTGTGATTCTCTCCTTCCTTCCGTTCTCTTATCTTGTTGGTGCTGGGTACCCTATCCCTATCCCCACTTATCCTTTCTCCCTCTTTCTTTTCTCACATTCTCCTTGATTAGCTCTCATCCTCCAATATTTTGACCTGGAATGTCAGTTCATCTTTATTAATCAATGGAGACAAGTTGCTTATCCTCTGTCAGTTTCCTATTCTGTAAAATGAGGTTGTAGATTTGACCTCTAATGGAAAAAGGAAAAACAGAATCCTTGTAACATATCCATTGTTAAAACACATTCCCACATTGGCCATGTCCAGAAATGCTATTTTTTTTTTTACCTTATAACTTAAATCCAGCCCGTGACTGTCAGGAGGATGTTTCATTATTCATTCTCTGGAATTAAGGTTGATCATTTCATTTATCAGAATTCTTAAGACTTTGAAGGTTTTTTGTTATTGAACAAACTGTTCTCCTGGTTTTTGTTTCACTCTGCATCAGCTCAGATAGGTTTTTTTTTTTTTAAACCCTTGTACTTCGGTGTATTGTCTCATAGGTGGAAGATTGGTAAGGGTGGGCAATGGGGGTCAAGTGACTTGCCCAGGGTCACACAGCTGGGAAGTGGCTGAGGCCGGGTTTGAACCTAGGACCTCCCGTCTCTAGGCCTGGCTCTCAATCCACTGAGCTACCCAGCTGCCCCTCAGATAGGTTTTTATAGGTTTCTCCCAAATCATCTTTTTTTAAAATGTTTTAAAGTGTAATAGTATTGTTTTAAAATGTTTTAAAGTGTAATAGTATTCCATCACAAAAATAAGCCACGATTTGTTCCACCATTCCCCAATGGAGGGACTCCACCTTAGTTACCAGTTCTTTGCCACTACAAAAGAGCTGCTATAAATATTTTTGAATGTCTTAAGTCCTTTTCCTCTTTCTTTGAATATTCTCTCTTCTGGCTTCCTTCTTTCACCTGTGTGGAACCTGTGACCCAAGGCAATTAAGTAATTTACTGGATTCACTGTTCAAATGCAAATATACCTGTTCTAGTGTTCTGGGCTTAACTATACTTCTTAGGAGTCTCTGTTCCTGCTGTCCTAATATACTTCTGTTTGTTATCCCCTGACTTCGAGGCCCACCTCCATCACTCTGATTTGGAGCAAGTTTCTTTTTTTTTTTTTTTTTTTTTTTTTTTAACTTTCAAAAAAAGGACATTTCTTTTGCCCGGACACCACAAGGAAGTGAAACAAGGATACTGAGGCACTTAGTTTCTCTGGATATGCCACTCCTTCATATTGAAATGCATCTGGTCGCCAGGGCAGGACATGATGAAGGTTGATATGATAACATGTATGGTCTTCAGAAATTGGAGCAAGTTTCTTAACTTTCCCAAGTCTAGCTACTTGCCTTATAAAATGGTACCTTATCTGATATTATCCCTTATATTTTTGAGGTCCTTTTTAGTTCTAAAATCCTTTCCACCCCCAGTTCTGTTCTCATGTCCCCTTAGTGGGCACTCATTCTCAACCCCACTTCTTCTCTTGACTGACATTGGCCATTATTTTGGTGTGCAATGCCAGCTCGTCCTTATTGGTTAAAATGGACAAGTCAGTTACCTGTTCTGTAAAATGGGCTCATAGGATTATAAACTCAGAGCTGGAAGTGACATCTAGTCCAACTTTTTCATTTTATGGACAAGAACCCTCAGAGGCCCAATTTTGTCCTAGGGTTCAAGCACCTGGAGTAACTTCCTCAAAGAGGTATTGTGAGATTAATGTGAGATAATGTGGGTAAAGCAGTTTATAAGCCATAAAATAATAATAATAGTTAAATATCAGCTATTAAAGTAGAATAGTAACTTTTTCAAAGACAAGTTTTCTGGGCAAAAAAGTCTCCTACCAGACCACACATAAGTAGTGACAGTCTTCCATCCTCCCCCCCCCAAAAAAAAAAAAACAAACAAAAAACCCAAAACTCATAATTTGAAAAAGAAGCAAAATGCAATAAATAGCTTGGGCACACTCATGCCTCATTGTTGTCTGGGGATAATTCTGAATTCTCTTAGACTTTGCCAATGGAAGCCCTCAGGGCTTCCAAGGAGCTGGTTTTGGCTCCGTGATGGGCCCCCCTGTTCATTGTCTGAGGAGCACCCCAATTCAGTGAGGAGAAGCTCATTTCCTGGTTGGCTGCTGGGTGACAAATCAGGAGCATCCTAACTCGGAATAGATCTCCCCCCACCCCCCCTTTGGCTGCTGGGCAACGAATCAGAAGCATTCTAGCTCTGTGTGGGGTAGCTCATCCTCAGCCTGGCTGCTCCGCGTAGAATTTTTAGAACACAACAACTCTCAAAGACCATACATGAAGTGATAGAATGGCTAAAGGAAGTCGCGGATCTGATCATTCAGAATATCGAAGTGAGTTTGTAGTAGAGTCGTCTCCATTTTTACATACTGGTAGCCTTTCTGAAATGTCACCTCATAATAGCCTCCTTTGTCTTTTGTTTTGGTACTTTATCTCAAGGATGCCCACCTGGACATTTCGCCCAAGCTCTCTCCCCTGTGCCTTTAAGAAACATTTAACCAGCATTTATTTTCTCTCTCTCCCACCTACTCTTCTCCCTGAAGAAAAAGAAAACCCATGTTACACATATGCATAGTCTAGCAAAACAAATTCCCACATTGGCCTTGTCCAAAAACCTACGTGTCTGCATATTTAGCCCATCTCTGTCAGGAAATACCGTTCTCCGGGGTTGGGAATATCTTTTTCTGAGCCCCTCCTAAAAAATCCAGCCTGTATGCCGGGCTCTTTTCCTACTGTTGGTTTGTTGGTTGGTTGGTTTTTGGGGGGGCGAATTGCTCTCAGGCTATACATTTGTTAATTCCTCTATCTCAGTTCTTGGTTATGCGGCTTATTTGGTCAGACTAATTGATCTTCTATCTCAGTTCATTCATACAAGGCATCATTGGTAATATGGTACAGCCTACTTAGACCCACTGGGTCTTTCCATTCTGCTTTGAGTTATTTATAATTTGATTCAACCCAAATCCTGGTGTTTCATGATAGGCAGTCACATATAACATCAAGAGAATATTGGGGGGTGGGAGAGCGAGGTGGCTCAGTGAATAGAGAGCCAAGCTCAGAGATAACAGGTCCTGGGTTCAAATCTGGCCCCAGATACTTCCTAGCTGTGTGACCGTGAGCAAGTCACTTAACCTCCACTGCCTTTACTACTCTTCTGCTTTGGAATCAATATATATTATTCTAAAATAGAAGAAAAAGGGGTTTGGGGGTTGATTTGTTTTTGAGAGAGTGAGAATGTTGAGGTAGCCAAGTGACTCAGTGGATTGAGAGTCAGGCCTAAAGATGGGAGGTCCTAGGTTCAAATGCAGCCTTGGATACTTCCAAGCTGTGTGACCCTGGGCAAGTCACTTGATCCTCATTGTCTAGACCCTACTGCTCTTCTTTCTTGTAAACCAATATACAGTATTGATTCTAAAATGGAAGGTAAGGGTGTTTTTGTTGTTGTTGTTGTTTGTTTTGTTTTAAGAGAAAGAAAGAATGTTGAGGCAGCTAGGTGGCTTAGTAGATTGAGAGCCAAGCTTAAAAATAGCAGGTCCAGGGGCAGCTGGGTAGCTCAGTGGAGTGAGAGTCAGGCCTAGAGACAGGAGGTCCTAGGTTCAAACCCGGCCTCAGCCACTTCTCAGCTGTGTGACCCTGGGCAAGTCACTTGACCCCCATTGCTTAGCCCTTACCAATCATCCACCTATGAGACAATATACCGAAGTACAAGGGTTTAAATTAGAAGGTCCTAGGTTCAAACATGGCCTCAGATACTTCCCTGCTGTGTGACCCTGGGCAAGTCACTTGCCCCTCTTCTGCCTTGGAACCAATACACAGTACTGGTTCTAAGACAGAATCTAAAGGTTTGAGAGAGAAGGAGAATGTTAGTGTTTAGGATGAGGACTTTTTCAGCATGGAGTGTTTTGGGATCATTACAAGTGCTTCTTAATTTCCCAAATACTGTAGACAGGGCAGGCTTCTCCTCCCTTCCAGCCCCCAGCTTGTTGTCCTTTTGTGCTGGCTCCTCCAGAACCGTCCCTATCTATGGGCTAATTTGATGGATAGCATGACTTATCTTGAGCAAAATGAATTTTTCATCCAGTTTGTTTTTTCTAAGTGGATGATTAAAGGAATCCCTCTCCTAGGGTGTGTTTTATACCCAAGCTGGTGGCAGTGCTCAAGAGTGTCGTCTTATCCAATCACAGCTCTGGAGACAGAAGGCACTAAGAGGTCATCTGGTCCAACCCCTTCATTTTATAGATCCTAGCACAAAAGTGTAACTTTAATATATTGTTTGGAAGACACTTTGGTCTCAGAGGAAAAGCCTCCAACACTGCATTTTATTCAGTGTAGTCAAAAGCTTAAAAAAAATTACAATAGGATCTTCTATTCTGTTTCTGTCTCAGTCAGTGGTTTGACCTAAAAGATGTGGTGGCTGAAAATCCCTCTGTGAAAGCCTTCTTACTTCCTTCTTATGTTCTCATCAGAGATATTCACTGTCCTTACTTTGACCATTCTCACAAAGGCTTTATAAGAATTAGAAAATAGGAACGTGGTAATAAACCCCCCTATAAGAGACAGAAGGTCATCTAGTGCAAGAGTTCTTAATAGTTTTTGTGTCATAGACCCCTTTGGTCAAGTCTGTGGACCCCAGTCCTAGGCAGCAGAAAGATCCTCTGCACTTTTATTATGCAAAAAATAACAACAACAAAAATCTTGCTTTTTTTTTTTTTTTTAAACCCTTACCTTCAGTCTTAGAATCAATACTGTATATTGGTTTCAAGGCAGAAAAGTGGTAAAGGCTAAGCTGTGGGGGTTAAATGACTTGCCCAGGGTCACACAGCATGCTTCTTATTCTTCAAACTCACTGGTCAGGGCAGATAGGTAGGTAGCACATGAATAAAGAGCCAGCTCTGGGGTCAGGAAGACCTGGATTCAAATTTGGCCCAAGACAATATGTGACTCTGTGCAAGTCACTTAACCTTGCTTGCCTAGTCCCCTAGCCTTTCTGTCTTAGAGTTGTTACCAGGACAGAAAATAAGGGTTCAAAAAATAAAACTCTGGTCTTTTAAAAAAGGACCCAGTGCAATGACTATGTATCTTTGCAAATCCACTAACTATAAAAATGCACAATTTAGTGGTTTTAAAATTAGAATGTTAAAAATGCATAATTGAAGAAAATGTTACATTTCAGTTGGATGTTAGCTGAAATAAACGGAAGGTTTTCCCCCCATCCAAGTTGATGGAGTCCCTGAAATCTGTTGATCTGTGGAACTTGGGTTAAGATCCCCTGATCCGGTGTCTCCCCTTTATTTTACAATTAAGGAAGGTAACACCCAAAAAGCTCCAGTGACTTGGGGGAAAGGAGAGAAGAGCTAGAGTCTGAAGCTATGTTTTCTGACCTCTAGTCCCAAGGAGGATAGAGGAAGAGGGAATGGGCCTGTCTGTGCGGGAGTATTTATAGCAGTCCTTTTTGTTATGGCAAAGAACTGGAAACAAAACGTCTCCCACCAAAGGTAGAGCCTAAGTGCAGTGTGTGAATGCAACTGAATTTGAGAAAAATGAGCACTCTGGCTGAAGTGAGCAGGACCAGGAGAATAATTGGCAGGATGAGCCATGGCAATGCAGGGGAACCTCTCCGAAAGGCCCCCTTGGCCAAAAGCATCAGCCCTCCACACTTAAAGCCCCATCACGAAGCCGACCTCCCACCCTTTGGCCAAGAGGGCATCTGTTATCAGGTCAGGACCAACAGCCTCTTCTGGTTAGCTCCATTTTTTATTTGTAATTTAATCGTTTATTAATAAGGGAAGGCTTCTGCTGGGGGTGGGGGGTGGAGGGGAATGCATTAAGAATACCTACCTAATAGTCAGCAAGAGGCTGGATAAAGTAAGTGCTGGGCCTGGAATTCAGGAGCCTTGAGTTCAAATCACCTCTGACACGTTCAAGCTGTGTGACCCTGGGCAAGTCAGTTAAACCTCCATTTGCCTCAGTTTCCTCAGTTGTAAAATGGAGATCATAATTGTACCTAATCCCCTCAGAGTTATTGTGAAGCTCATGTAGCGTGTTCGTTTAAAAGGGGGAAAAAGCCATTCGCAGTTTCTGACCCACAGTAGGCACTGTATACGTGCTGGTTCCCTTCCCTTCCTCCAGTGTCGTCAGATTGAGGGCAGGGATTATCTTTCGGCTCTCTCTGTGTCCTCAGCTCTCAGCAGAGGTCCTGGTACCATACAAGCGGCCACTTCCGCGACGTGTGTCGATTCAGAATATCACTTGGTCAAATACCAGGCAACGATAGCTGGTATCTGTCAGGCCTGTGTCTGTGTGCCTCATCAGACTATGGCCCAGATACTGCAGAGCCTGTTCTGCTTGGTCAAATCCAGGTCCACCCAGCGTGGGCAGAATTCTCTCAGGAGGCCAGGGAAGCTCTCCTAGAGCCCCCATTATAAATAACACCAGCCAACATTTATATAGGCTTATGGTGCACTAAATCCTCTACAGATAGGATCCTGTTGGAACCTCACAACCACTCTGGGAGATGGATTCTGGGATTAGCCCTATTTTACTGACAAGGAAATTGAGGCCAAAGGAGAGGGACATTAAGGGCCTCATCCAGGGCCAGCCTCCCTGAATCTGGACTAAAAAGGTTCAGTGTTGCCCAGGCCAGAGAAAGAATGCCTCCCTTCAGACTTGTGGAGGGGCCTCTAGCTCAGGGGACCTGACGCTGCTGGCTCCTGGAGCTCAGGGGAAGGAAGCAGTTACAATGAGCTCTCCAAGGGGACCAAGAGGTGACCCCATGTCCCCTTTAGAGGCTGTTCTAACTCTTCCTTTGATCTGGCTGAGAACGTTGGCCCAGGCCTGGGGCCCCTCCATTTATCCATGAGGAGGCAGACCCAGAGGAGGAGAGCCCTTTCTCCAGCTTGGAGCCTTGGAGGCTGGGAAGGCCTAGAGGATGTGCTCACTCTTCCTGGACATTATTTCCCCCCACCCCACCTCCCCCCAAAAAAGGGCAGTAAGGAATTGCTTGTTTCCTCTTTCCAACACGTGCTTTTGTCTCTGTTTTTTAAAATAAAGCTTGTCTTCTCTTGTTATAAGAGAACCCTCCCTGAAGAAGAGTGGGAAGAGTGAGCCTCCTTCCCATCCGGCCTCTGGGAGTCTTGGCCTTGCCTGCTCCAAATGTGGTCCTTGAGAAGGACAAATAACAGGCTCCATCCTGGTGCGATCCTCCCTGCTGAGCATGGAAAAACTGAGGAAAGAGCTTTGTGGTTTTAAGAAAGGGGAAATAGCTGAAGTGAGGACTTGGAGGAGAAAAAAGCATTTGGAAGAGAAATGCAGTTAGACAGGAGACTAGTGGATGCTGCGCCACGTGCGTGCCTCCCCCCCACCCCCTTAGCAGAGGAGGCCACCTCTTCAAAAATATAAATGTGTGTGTATAAATTTGTTTTGTTAAACATTTCCCAGTTGCATGTAAAAATAATTTTAACATTCCCTTTTGGAGGCCACCACTTTACACCAGGCTCTACGGGGACTCAGAAGAAGGAGAGGGGTCCAAAGCAGGCCTCTTCTACTCCCATTGGCCTCTGATCCCTGGAAGCCTTGGGGAGAGGGGAGCAGGGGGGCAGATGCGAGCCTCTTCTCAGGCCCATCTTGGTCGTCCCCTCTCCCCAAGTCCTGTCCCGTCACTACACAGTCTTTATTCCTTCCCACCCTCGCCTTCAGGCTGACTAGAAGTACATTTTTAAATTCTCTGTTGTTTTGAGTGTCTAATGGCAGTTTATTGAAGCCAATAGAGAGCCCTTCTTTGAATAATGTTTTTGGGGTTTTTTAAATCCATAATGGAAGGAACTGTTAGATTTCACTTGGAATCGCTGAAAATAGGATATAATTTTTTACCCCACCAAAGTTCATGGATCCCCCTGATGCGTGCCTGCGTGTGTGTATTCATTGTTGTACAGTTGTTTTTAGTTACACCCAACTCATTGTGACCCCATTTGGGATTTTCCTGGCAAAGGCACAGGAGTTGTCTGCCATTCCTTTCTCTGGCTTATTTTACAGATGAGGAAGTTGATGGGGGGTGGGGGTTAAGTGACTTGCCCAGGGTCACCCAGCTAGTGTGCGAGGTCACATTAGAACCCAGGAAGATGAATGTTCATCGTAACTGACCTGGCACCCTGTCCACATGAGGTGGGAGGGACAGACAGAGCGACTGCTCTAAGTTATGAAGCGTCTGTGCTCTGGAGTCTGAGATGGATGGACGGTGCTGGGGAGGAGGAAGAGGAGAAAGAATGGGTCAGAGGGATCAGAAGAGAGCCACAATATTGTTATTTGTTAACACAGGAGGAAAAACCCTTTAAACCTGGGGGAAGAGGGGGAAGGAAACTTTGAATGCAGTCATCTTCCTGCTGGGCCTGAGGGAGGATGGTGGCCCTCTCTTCTGGCTTCCTCCCAGTTTGGGAGGAGAAAGAAGCATCGCGGGCCTTAGCCTGGGAGGAGGAAGACCTTTGGGGCTTCTGATGCAGGCACCTGGCCCTGGGCCCTCGAGAACCCAGAGACCCTTCCAGCTCCTCTGCAGTGTAGCTGCTTCTCTAGGCCAAGTCACCCATAGGCCCTGCATCTCCTGACCCAGCTCCACTCTCTGCCCGGAGGCTCGCTTCCCTGAATCATCCCAGCCCTTTGGGCGAATCCCCAGTGTCTGCTAGGGCAATTGGGGAAGGGGGCAGTGTGCCGGCACCGTGGTCTGTGGGTGGAATGATACCATAGAGAGAGATGCCCAGAGAGCTGAAGGGAGCAAAAGCATTTATTCAGGAACTGATGCATGAAGAAGAGAAGGAGGAACTCGATGAGAGGAATAGCGATGGGGACCGCACCAGACTTTGCAGCCCCCAGACACAAGTCAGCGCCTTCTAGGCAAGTGCAGGGGCTCAGGGCGCTGGTGGGACCTGAACCCAAAACTTCGAGGCTCCAGGAAAGCGTTTTATAAACGCAAAGCAAAATAGGAATGAGAGCCCCATCGCGTTTCCATGGACCCACTGTGACAGTATTGTAAAGACTTGAAGTGTTGGCCGAGGGGAAGCGAGTTTATAGGGGCTCTAGTGAAATTGGGAGACAATATTTTGTGTAAAGACTTATGTAAATAACTATTTTTTAAACGTTTCTTTTAAATATAAACATAATAGCTAATATAAGTAGTTCTGTTTTATTTGTTTTTCTTCGGTTTGAGTTTAGTGGGATTAGAGGATCCTAGACCTCCAAGGCCGCGGAGCCCTGCCCCTTCCTCATAGATAAGGAGAAGCCCAGCATGGAGCCTTACATCTACAGCCTACACTGTACCAGGTGGCTGCCATGTTGTTTTATTGTTATTTACACAAACTATTTTAACCCTTCTGTCTTAGAGTTGACACTAAGTGCTGGTTCCAAGGCAGACGACTGCTAAGGGCCTGGGCAGTGATGACGAACCTAGGGCTGGCGTGCCGAAGATGGCCTGCCTCCGCCCCCTTTATTACGGCTCCCCTTCCGCTCTCCACCACACCCTTTGCCCAGTGGCCCAATGGGAGTGCTTCCCCCCCTCCCCTAGGTGGGATAAGGGGAGGCGGGGTGAACCCAGCATGGGGAGGGGGACATGACACTGTTTCTAAAAAGATTGCCATCACTGGGCGGGGCAGTGGAGGTTAAGGGACTTGCCCAGGGTCACACAGCTGGGAAGTGTCTGAGGCCAGCTTTGAACCTAGGACTTCCCATCTCTAGGCCTGGCTCTCCTTCCACTGAGCCACCCAGCTGCCCCCTTAATAGCCAGGTTTTTAAAAAAGCAAAGAAGGCCTACCCTCTCCGTGGGAAGCCCTTAGTCCAGCTGCCTGGCAGTCATGACGCAGGGTATACACGGCCTTGCCCTCCCTTCCTCCCCTCGGCTCCTCCATCCTTGCACTTGCTCACTGGCAGAGCTCTGGGCCTGGGACCAGGAGGATCAGAGGCTCGGGAGCCCCCTTTGCCTCCAGGGGGAGGCGAGGTTCCTGAGCGGGCAGGAGTGGGCTCCGTCCAACATTGAGAGTGAGAGAAGAGAGAGCAGAGCCCGGGCATGGCATGGCTGCTGGCAGGAGGGGCCTCCTGGAGGAGAGCCTTTCACCAGGCCTCCATGAGGCTTCCCCTGAGGGAAATGGAGGCTTTGCTCTGGGGCCTAAGGGGATGGGGCCATCCCCACCTTGGGGAGGCTTCCGGGCCCTTTCCTTCTTTCGTGGCCTTAGACACAATCATGAACCTTTCTGGGCCTTCGTGGGCAAAATGGGCAGAATAGTGCCGCGTGCCTGCGCTCACTCCCTGCCTTCTTCCGGGCTTGGGAGGAGAGGGTTGTGGGAACAGCAGAGTCTGGCCTGCAGAGGGGAGGTCCAGGGTTCAACTGTGTGACCGTGGCCCAGTCACTCAAGCCCAAGTGCCTAGCCCTTCCTGCTCTTCTGTGTTAGGGCTGATACAGAGGTTAGGGTTGATGGCTGGCCGGCTATATATGTCGAGAATATATACATTGATGATACAACATATGGGTCTCCCAGTAACGCTGGCGGGGGGGGGGCGCTGTGACCCCATTTTACAGATGAAGCGTTCTGGGCTCCAGGAGCAGAGCCGGGCCTGTGTCTGCGGCTTAGGCCTCGTCCAGGTCAGCGGGGGGAGGGAACAGTGAGCGCGGGCTTCCTCCAGGCTCAGGCCTGACAAGAATTAGGTTAAGGCCCCCAAACCCCACCAGAACGGAGGCGAGAAAGAACCAAAGAGGAAAGCGTCTCTGCCGCGCGGGGACTCTTCAGGCCTGACAATCCTGTGATGCTGAAACGGGGCCAGGAATGCTGGGCGGCGGGTTAGGGCTCCCCGGGCGGCGCCAGGCGGTAAAGGGGCGCACGCGCCCCGAGAGGGAGGGACACGCCGGCATCTGCCCCCGCCTCGCTCCCACCTCTCTCCCGGGGAGGCCTGCCACCCCGTTTTTCCTGCCCTGGGTGCTCGCTGGGCTCTGCGCAGGGGGGTGCTGGGGGCATCACTTCTGGGGTGCAGGGAGGAGGGAGCTCAGCCTCAGCATCCAGGACGCCCCCTTCCTCTGAGGCGCCTCTCCTTGGGCCGCCTTGTCACGGAACGCATTAGGCTGCTATTAATTATTCACGCGGCAGATGACCGATGAGCACTTTAGATGGCCTTCGAGGCCCCAGGAAGGAGCCGCCGGGCACCCGGCCCCTGCACGAAGGAAGGGAAATCCATTCGTGGCTGTCAGGCCCCAAGTTCACCCCCCAGCCTTGACCACCAGGGCTAAGCAGGAAGTGGTTCAGGTCCACTCAAAGCCTGGGTGGAACAAAGGCTAGTCCTGTGGACCCGGGCACAAAGGACGGCTTAACGTGGAAGCTTCAATCTGCGCTCAGACTTCTGGGACACCCTGAATAAGACATCAAGACAAATGGAGGGAAAAGGGTCCTGCTGCCCGGATCAGGGGAGGCCTCCTGGGGGAGGCGTTATTAGTGGCAGCGTCTGTAGGGCACTGAAGCAATTGGATCATTTCAAGTATTTTGACGTGTCAGTGCACACAGCCGACTCGGAGAGCCTCAGCCCATGGGGTCGAATGAAATGGTGCCGAGCCTCAAACCTCCTGGAGCCCCGAGAGCCCCGAGGAGGCTGGGATCCCAGCGACGTGCCCGGCCCAGGCCCGCTCCGAGGGCTCGGGTGCACGCACGGGACCCTCCCAGGAGGCAGGCTTGAATGGAGACGCCGCCCGTTCCCTGGCCCTGGTGAAGGTTCCGAGTGACAGAAGGACAGAAGGACGGGGTTGTGTGCGCTTTGTTGTTGTTTTTAACTTGTTTTTCCTTTTGCCTTAGAATCACTACCGGGTATTGGTGCCAGGGCAGAAGATCAGTAAGGGCTGGGCCAGGGGTTCAGTGACTTACCCAGGGTCACACCGCTAGGAAGTGTCCCCAGCCTGATTTGAACCTCCCATCTCCGGGGTTGACACTGTAAACACCAAAGCTGCTTAGCCGCCCCCCCCATGATTGGTTTTTAACCGAATTCCCCAAACCCTTGCCAGTACACACGGTTCTTCTTCCTGCTTTCCTCATGTCGAGGTAGCATTGAAACCCCTGAGTTCTGGCCATCCCGGGCTGGGCCTGGCTGGGCCGGGCAGGGCAGATCCTGGACGTTGGGCCGCAGGGCCTCAGGGTTGTGTTGAAAGCCCCAGGCATGAAATCAGGAAAGCTGGGAGGGCCCAAACCAGGCCTTGGCTGTGGGAATGGAAAGAATCGACCAAATTTGGCAGCTGACTAGACGAGGCTTGTTTAAGAGGAGAGGGACGATGGGAGGCAGCGAGGTGGTCATCAGAGAGAGCCAGGCCGAGAGGCAGGAGGTCCTGGGTTCAAATCTGACCTCACACACAGGGGGGTGTGCGTGACTGGAGCAGTCACTTACCCCAGGGCCTAGCCTCACCACTCCCCTGTCTTGGAACCAACCCGTGGTATTGAATCTAAGAGGAAGGAAAGGATTTAAAAACAAAAGAAAACAAAAATGAGGGTGCCCAGGGTCCCCTAGTTCCAGAAGTCTTTGATTAGACAGGCCTGCAGCAGGGCCTTTCCCCCAAGAAAGACGGGCTTCGTCCTGGCCTTGCCCTGGGACTCGCATCTCCCCCAAAGTAAAGCCTGCAGCATCTTTGTCCTTCCTCCGCCTGTGAGGCGGGATTTCCAATGGAATCAGAACATCAGAGGAGGAAGGGCCGGGGACCCTGAGGGACCCATTGGGCCAGCCTGCGTGATTTACAGAGGAGGGGACAGGCACAGAGCCTCGGCCAAGGGTGCTCGTTGGCTCACTTGGAGAAGGGGACCCCGAATCTGGACCTTTAACCCGCATGCCCCTTCTTGGTCTGCAAGGCTGACTCTGGAACGCAGTGAAAGGGAACAGTTATTAAACACCTACTATGTGCCAGGGACTGTGCCAAGAGCTTTACGAATATTCCCTCACTTGATTGTCAGTGCTGTTATCATCCCCATTTTACATTGGAGGAAACCGAGGGAGACCCTTGGCCAGGGTTATATAGTGCTCATTAAGTATCTGAGCCAGGATTTGAACTCTGGGCTTTCTGACTCCAGCCCCAGGGCTCTCCATCTGCTACACCCCGAGGTCTGTAGGTCTTTCATGTAAGGATCCAGGAAAAATCTGAGGGACTTGGGACAAAGACTGCCATCGGCCTCCAAACAAAGGACTAGTCCTTGGAGAGGGAATACAGACGGGAGCACCGAGTCTTCACTGTTTATTTGGGTATATGTTTGGGGGTTCTGGTTTTATAAGATGACTCACTTCCAAAAACGAACGATAAAAAATAAACACTTAAAAATAGTTGTTGGGGGCAGCTGGGTGGCTCAGTGGATTGAGAGCCAGGCCTAGAGACAGGGGGTCCTGGGTTCAAATCCGGCCTCAGCCACTTCCCGGCTGTGTGACCTTGGGCAAGTCACTTGACCCCCATTGCCTACCCTTAACACTCTTCTGCCTTGGAGCCAATACACAGAAGTTAAGGGTTTTTTAAAAAAATAGTTGTTGCATGCCTATTAGTCAGTCCAATCTTTCTAAAAGATTCTAAATTTCTGAAGGATAAATACTGAAAGATTCAGCCCAGGGCCATCAGGGGCTGGTGCTGCTAGTGTCCCTGGCACTGTGGGAAGAGCTTACTTAGCCCTTGTCTAGAACAGAAGAACCAGAGGCCCAGAAGGGACCCCAGAGGTCATCTAGGCACCAGCCAAGGCATCCCCCCCTTATAGATCCTGAGCCTGAGGCTCAGAGAGACATTAAGTGGTGTAGCCCCAGTCACAGCCACAGTAATGGGAAAAGCTGGAACTTGAACTCAGCACTTGACCTTGAGATGCTGGGCTTATTTTGAGAAGGGGGTCCATAGGCTTCCCTAGACTGTGGGGCATAGACCCCCTGGCCTCTGGCCTCCTGGAGACTCCTCCTGGCAGTAGAAAGCCCCGGAACCCCCTTTTCTCCCCTTGCGCCCTAACCCGACATTGTGGTTAGCTACTCCTCGCCTGGAGACAAAAGTTTTCCCTCTGGCTCATAAATTAGGAACCCACCATGAGGCTTCCCAGGGAGAGCATCCTGGTGAATAGGGAGTGCCCCGCCATCCGCCTGCTTTTTTCTCCCCCTGCTTTTTGCTTGGGGTCCCCCAGTGCCGCCTCTCTCCAGCCTGTGTCTGGGGAGACCTAAAGGAGAGATTCTGCTGCCACCTGGTGGATCCGAGAGCGTCAGCACAGCCCGGGCTTTGTCCTCTTCGACCCGTCCTGTAGGACACGAGGAGGAAACTGGCAGAGTGTCCCGCGTTTTCCTGGGCCCGGTTACTCGGTTACTCTCCAGGATTACGGAGGCTTTTTGGCATTTGCCATCTTTCTCCCCAAGCCTCATTGTCTGAGCTGAAAAACAGCTTAATGAGGCGCCTTTGGCCGGAGACCTCATCTGCTCTCGCCCCTCATTCTGGTTTTTAATTTTTATTAACGCCTTTTGATTTTTACATCTCAGGAGGGGTTTTCTTTCCCCCTCCTTGAAAGGCATCCCTTTTAACAAAGACAAAGGAAGGAAAGGAGGAAGAGAGAGACAGAGCGGGGGAGACAGAGAGAGAGAGAGACAGAGACAGAGAGAGACAGAGACACCAACCAACAATTTAGCAAAATGAACTAGTGCATCAGCAGAGCCTGACAATATATACAACATTCCATGACTCAAGTTTCCTCTCTCTTCAGTGAGGGATGCATTTCTTAACTCTTCTCCAGGCCCAAATTTGGCCATTATAATTACATGGCATCCAGGACATGTAATTGTTGACTATATTATTTTCCCTGTTCTCTTCCCATGTGTCTCAGAGTCCTTTATATTCATATACTCATAACCACAATTTTTTTTTAACCTGGATTCCTACTTTTTTTTTTTTTAACTTCTTACCTTCTCTTTTAGACTCAATACTATGTATTGGTTCTAAGCAGAAGAGCCTCAATGGGGGTTAAGTGACTCGCCCAGTCACACAGCTAGGAAATATCTGAGGCCAGATTTGAACCCAGGACCTCCCGACTAAATGTCTGGCTCTCTGAGTTACTGAGCCACTGACTGCTCCTTATTGTCCTCATTTTATGGATGGGGAAACTGAGGCAGAGAGCAATTAGATGACTTGCCAGTGTGACACAGTTACTAATGCCATTTAAACTCAGGTCTTCTTGCCCCTAGGCTAAGGATGCTATTCACTGGCACCAGCTGCCTCTAATAGGAAATAGAGACTAGAACTGTGATTTCTCACTAGTATAGGGAATTCCTGGCTGGAGAAACTCCCTCTATTTGTGCAGATTGGTACTTGCTCTGCAACATATAGTTTTGTTTTGTTTTTAAACCCCTACCTTCTGTCTTAGAATTACTACTGTGTATTGGCTCCAAGGCAGAAGAGCATTAAGGGCTAGGCAATGGGGGTAAAGTGACTTGTCCAGGGTCACACAGGTAAGATGTGTCTGGGGCCAGATTGGAACCCAGGACCTCCCATCTCTAGGCCTGGCTTTCAATCCACTGAGCCACCCAGCTGCCCCCAGATAGCTACTTCTCATTTATTACAAACATGCCACTATAAATGTTTTAGTGTACATAGGATCTTTGACCTCCAGAGGGTGGATGTGCCCACTAACACGATCTCTGGGTAAGAGGGTATAGGTTTCTTAGTCACTTTTTTTAGCATATAAGTCTAAATTGCTTTTCAGAATGGTTGGATCAATTCATCACTCTTCCTACAATGTATCAGTGTACCTGTCATCATGTAGGCTATCCAACTTTGACCATTTCTATAATTTATCATCTTTACCAACTTGTTGGATGCCATCACACACTTCATTTTTTTTGCCTATCAACAAATGTGAATTTCTTCTTATAGAAAAGACATTGTCACGGTTGCCTAGACTCATATATTTATTTGTGTTTCTAATAAACTTAAGATCTCCACAAATACCAGCAATCATACATCAAGGCTTCATAATTTTGTCATTTGAGTATTCCTTCTACTAATGCAGATGGCAGACCGTCTGTGACTTAGTAGGTGGTCTTTGAAAGTTGCTATGACCCCCCCCCCCCAAAAAAAAATCTCATTTTCTCTGTGGCCAACCTGGCAATGAGCCTCTTTGAATTTTGATCGTCTGGCCACCTCAGACAGCAAATATAATGGGCCTCAACAATTAAGTAAACAAAAGAAGGACCCAAAACACAGCAAAATTTAAAACTAAACCTTCTACATGTTTTATTTTTAAAAGATAAGATGTAATAATAATAATAGCTATTAAAGGCATCTGGTGGCACAGTGGGAAGAATATAGGATCTGGAGTCAGAAGACCTGAGCTTAAATGTGGCTTCGATCACCTATTAGCTATGTGACCTTGAGCAAGTCTCTTAATCTCTGTTTGCCTTACTTTCCTAAAATGCAAAATGAAAGTATTAACAGCACCTACCTCTCCGAGTTGTGAAGATCAAATGAGCATATAATAGGTACCATATTAGTGCTTATTCCCTTTCTTCATTGTTTTTTAAATATACTTGTCAATTTTGAGTATATGTAAAACTTGAATACTAAAGAGTTTTGATTTGCATCATTTTGTGATCTTGGGCTTGTCAGACACTAATTTTTTTGTGTAACTTTGGTCCTGTTTCTAGGTTCTCTATTTTGTTCTATTTATCTCTTTTTCTCAATTTTATCTAGTACCAGATGATTTTGAGAACTATCATTTTATCATGCATTTTGAAATCTGACAAGACAAGCCACTCTATCATTTTCCCCATACACTTAGGTTCCACTTAGTTTTTTTGTTTTGTTTCGTTTTTCCTTTTGTATCACTCTCGTTATTAGCATATTTCTTCTTTTATATCCTTAGAATCATATTCCCCAAATAGGTAAAGGTTAAAACCCACTCATGTATCTTATCTAAAATGTCTGGGCTTATTTGTTTTCTCACATGTATTTTTCATTCAGTTTCATTTTCAGTGTAACTTTAATTTTGTTTTTACCCTTTTTTAAAATCAACAAGCACTTATTTTCACCCTCTCCTTGAAGACAAAAAAAAAAAAAAGAATCTTGTTACAAATATGCACAGTCGAGCAAAACAAATCCCCAAATTGACCCTCCAGAAATGTATGTCTCTTTCTTTATTGTGAGTTCAGTAACCTTCTGACCCAGATTGGTAGCATGGTTTGAAATTCAGCCTCTGAAATCAATTGGTCATTGCATCTATCAGATCTCTTTCTGAACTTTGTCTTTGTTTTGCTCAACTGCATTTTGCATCCTACAAGTCTTCCCAGGTTTCTTTTGTCATCCTCCTTTCCTCTCCCCCTTTTGGTCACTGATGAACCAGACCCCATGGCCAATCCTCAATGGAAGCTTTGACCAGCTCCTTTCTGGTGCACCCTTCCTTTGGAATCCTGGGGCTCACCGCAGGACTTTTAGCTTCTGCCCACAGTTCCAGACTCACCTCCCAACAGCAGGCACCTCAGGGGCTGGACCACTATGGTAGGTCTCTCATGCCTTCTTACAGTGTTCTGTTCCACTTATATTCCAGAATCTGCCATTCCCATGTGGATTTCCAGTTCTTTGCCACTCCAAAAAACTCCCATAAATAATTTTGTATATAATGGTCCTTTTCCTCTTTCTCCAGGTGCTCTGGGGTATTCTTTCATCTTAATTCTCTAAGTGGCTCACTGGCATTTTTTATTGGTGCTGTGTTTATAAGTTTAATTTGGAGAAATATTGACATTTTTACTATTTTAGTTCAACCTATTCACTTGGAGGCTTTAAATGTGTTAGTTCTTATTTCTGTCAAAATCATTTTGATGTGTCTTTATATAAGTCTAACAAAAGGTCTTGGAAGTTGATATCCAAATAGCTCATAGAATTTGTCTCACTGTTGTAAATAGTATTTGTCTTTGCCAATTTCTCGATTTTTGTTAGTGACCTATATAAAAAGGTATTTGATTTTCTAGATTTACCATCAATAATCTTACACGTGCCATTTTTAAACTCAAATTATTTGGTTTTCTCTTGTATTTCCTGAATATAGTCATCTACAAATAGGGATATTTCTTCAGTCTCCTAAATTTTTTTCTTGATAACTTATTGTTATAGCTAATATTCCTAAAATTACATCAAATACAAGTAGTAACAATGAATATATCTTTGCTTCATACTTGTTATTAGTGGAAATCTGAATGTATATAAATATGGAACTAGACTTCATAGGACCTTTTCAAAGTACTTCTGTCATTTGGTGGAGAAGACAAGAACAGTCAGTCCTTTCCCTATCTCACAGAAGGAAATTTGAGTCCCAGCCTGGTTTAAGTGACTATTCTCAGGTCACCTAGCATCTGCCTACAGCCAGGATTAGATCCCTCTGCTTCAGAAATTCATAGGCTTCCAGTGCTAGCTGGGTGTTTCATCTCTCTTCCCCCTCTATTCCTTTTTCTCCATTTTCTTCTCATTTCTTGCTTCCTCTCACTCTTTCCTTCTCTTTGCTCTCTTTTCCCTCTTTCTCAGATTCACTGGGGAAGAGAAGTCGCCAATTTTTAAGCATTGTTGGGCTTTCTTTGGCCCTCCAGTGACCTTTTTGAAGACTGTCCACCTCTGATCAGGAGATGCAGGCAGGCTTGGGTATCTAGAGCAGTGGTTCCCAAACTTTTTTGGCCTACCGCCCCTTTTCCAGAAAAAATATTACTTAGTGTTCCTGGAAATTAAATTTTTTTTAATTAAAAAAATTTTTTTAAATTTTAATAGCAATTAATAGGAAAGATAAATGCACCTGTGGCCATCACCGCTCTCCTGGATCGCTGCAGCACCCACCAAGGGGTGGTGATGCCCACTTTGGGAATCACTGATCTAGAGCCTTAAGAAGCCCAATAATATACAAAGGAATATGGAAAGATTTACCTGAATTGATGCAGAGTCAACAGACAGAATCAGGAAACAATATACACAATGTCGGAAACTGGAATGGAAAAAAACAATAACAAATTTGAAATTCAATATTGCAAAAAAAGATAATAACCAAACTTGATCTCCACAAAAAAAGATGTAAAGGTACTTCCTCCCCCTCTCCCCCGTGCCACCCCCAGAGATGGGAGAATATGGATGTGGAGCATCGTATATGTCAGAATTTATCAAAATGATGTTTAATTTTACTAATCTATTTTCCCCCTCTCTGTTGTTTTTTTAACCTTCATCTTCTAGACTTAGAATCAGTATTGAGTACTGGTTCCAAGGCAGAAGAGTAATAAGGGGTAGGCAACAGGCAAGTGACTTGACCAAGGTCACATAGCTAGGAAGTATCTGGAGTCATATTTGAACCCAGGATCTCCTGGCTCTCAATTCACTGAGCCACCTAGCTGCTCCCTTCTCTTTTATTCTTTATCATAGGGGTTCTTATCCTTTCTTTGTGTTATGGACCTCTTTGCTTGCAGTGAAGCCTATGGACCCCTGCACAAAATAATGTGTTTTAAATGAATAACAATTACAATAATAATAATAACAACAACAACTAGCATAGATAGATAGCACTTTAAGGTTTGCAGAGTACTTTTAGATATTTAGATAACTCATTATATCCTTATAACAATACAGCCTTGGGATTTGTGGTGCTGTTATCCCCATTTTACAAATGAGGAAACAGGCACAAAAATATTAAGTAATTTTCCCAAGGTCACATAGCTAGTTAAGAGTTGGAAGCTGGATTTGAATTCATCTTCCTGACTTCAAGGCCTTCATCTTTATTCACTATGTCTCCTAGTTACCAATTATTGAAATATTATTATCAAACTATCTAATAAAATAAGTTCATACCCCAGCTGTGTGACCCTGGGTAGTCACTTAATCCCCACTGCCTAACCCTTTCTACTCTTCTGCCTGAGAACCAATATACAGTATTGATTCTAAGATGGGATGTCAGCTTTAAACATTTTTTTTAATAAGTTCAGACTCTTAAGTTTACAACTCCTACTTAGGAACTGAGGAACAGAGAGAAAGGAGGATGCATTGGGAAATGTAGGCGATATAAAAATCAAAGATATACCTAAATATATTTAAAACAAAAACATAAAATGCCATTACTGAAAGCAATTAGGACATATTTCCAGAACGGTTCCTTGTCCATAGCCCAGACACGTTAGTTATAGCCTAATTTCTCTCAGTCTCTAAGAGGTTAAATCAAAGACGCACTTACCCAGGGCTCTCAGGCCTGGGCCTTCTGAAGACTAAGAGTGGTTGGTAGTTACTTTCTTAGAGCTGATAGTATAAACAAGGTCTGAGGTATGGATGTGCAAGGTCAGTCACTCTTTTCCCATGTGCCTCTTGGTTGATAGAGATTCCTTGTGAATGTCGTCAAATTAGCCCATGAAAGAGAATGGATTTGGAATCAAATCATCGGGGTTGCAATCATGCCCTTCTGCGACATACTGTACTTACTCCCTGTGTAACTTTTGAAAAAGTCATCTAACCTTGTGGACCCAGACAGAATGTAAGCTCCTTGAGGGCAGAGGCCGTACTTTTTTTGGTTAATGTGCTCAATGCCTGGCCCACAATAGGTTCTTTTTAAATATGTGTTGGTTCATGGCTCTTATAGAACTGTGTTTTACATGACCTCATATGTATATTCAATATCCTATTGCTTGCCTTCACAAGGACTGGGGGAAGAATGGGAGGGAGAGAATTTGGAACTCAAAATTTTGAAAAATGTATGTTATAGGGGACAGCTGGGTAGCTCAGTGGATTGAGAGTCAGGCCTAGAGACGGGAGGTCCTAGGTTCAAATCTGACCTCAGACACTTCCCAGCTGTGTGACCCTGGGCAGGTCACTTGACCCCCATTGCCCACCCTTACCACTCTTCCACCTGACCCCCATTGCCCACCCTTACCACTCTTCCACCTGACCCCCATTGCCCACCCTTACCACTCTTCCACCTATAAGCCAATACACAGAAGTGAAGGGTTCAAAAACAAACAAACAAATAAACAGAAAGCAAATACGGTACTTTAAAAAAAAAAGAAAGAAAAATGTATGTTATGGATGAGCTAGGTAGCATAGTGGATAGAGCCCTAGACCTGGATTCAGGAGGACTTGGTTTCACATCTAGTTTCAGACACATTCTAGCTTTGTAGCCTTGGGCAAGTCACTTAACCCAAATTGCCTAGCCCTTGCCACTCTTAGCCTTGATACTAAGACATAAAGTAAAGTTAGAAGTGGAGGGTGGGGTAGGGGGAGAAATGTTAAATTTTTTCAAATATAATTGGATAATATTTAATGTAACACATTTTAGAAATTAAAAAAATACACGTTGGTTGTTTGGGCTGCAGGGTCTTTCATCTATAAAATGAGGAGTTGGGACTGAACTCCAAGATCTCTTCCAACTTCAAGCTGGAAATGCTGAGTTGAATTAATGTGCTCTCTGGCATGGTTCAGGAGACCATCCAGGTTCATTTTACATTGGTAGGAGGTTTCTCAGGAGAGAAGGGTGTAGATGAGGAAGCAGGTTTAGGAGTTGGCATGGTAGAAGCAGACCTAAGGGGCAGAGAAAACTTGTTTGACTGGAGTGAAGGAAAGGAGATGTGTGGGTGGTGGAAGGGGGAGACTCAAGATTTGAAAGTGGAGTTATGTCTCCTTTGGAATGGGCCCAACTCTCCTTACCAAATTAGGGAATAAATGTCCCACCGCCTAGCTGTTCTCTTCTAGTCCTTGGCAGAAGTTAAAACGGGATCCACAATAAAGGAGGGCTTCATATCAGGACTTGTGCCAAGTGGTCTGCTAGGGATAGTTTCTCCCATGACTGGTTTTTCCCTTGGAGGATGAGGAGGGATTCTTGCACTGGAAAGGCTCAGACGTTCCTGGGCTTCCTTTCCTTCACCAAGGCCCGAGTTGATCTGGATCCATTTATCTGGCCTCTCTGGTTTTCCTCCCACTTTGGGGGTTCTTGTAGGGGACAGACTGCCCTTCCCCAAGGAAGGAGGATGGCTAAAAGTACCCCAGCAAGGCCACTCAAGTTTTGGCTCCTTGGCTCGTCCTTCATGCCTGACCCTGTCCCAGCAGCGTTGTCTTTCTCCTTGCATTTTCTGTCACCTGGGAGGACATGGATGCTTAGGTGGAAGCCTTGCTTTTCCTGGGGAAGCCCTGCCATGTGTTCCTCGAGGTTTTACCTCCAAGTCATGTGAGGCTTTTTGAACTGGGAGCCCAGGATGCCTGGGTTCTTAATCTTGGTTTTCTGATGATCAGATTCTGGGAAAGGCCCTTCTTTTCGGAGCCTTGGTCTCTCTGCCTTCCCTGGGGCCCAGGAGGAAGGAGTGGATGAAGTCACCACCCCTTCCAGGCCCAGGGAATCCAGATCAGGATTTGCGGCTTCCCACCTCTTGTGTGTTTCAGAGCACCTTAGCTAGGATGGAGAGGCCCCTCCCTCTTCGGGGCTGCCCCCTGGCTGCCCGACCCCAGCAGGAATGTGCCAGGCACTCTGTCATGCACTTTACCCCTAAACAGGACCTGGAGGCCTAGGCCTGGAGAGAGACCTCCGGAGCCGGGGCCCCACGGGGGCACCAACACTGGGACCCTTTGGGACTGAGTTAAGGAGCCTTCCCTTTGTTCCTAACTCTGGGCTCCGTCTCCACACTGGCATGGACCTTGCTTATCCCTCCACAGCCAGCCTAGCCAGGGCCCACCCCCATCCCAGGAGCAGGTCTCTGATTGGGGGAGCCCTCTCTCCTGTGGCCACCCATTCCAAATGAGAATAACTTAATTGCTAGGAAATGTTTCCTTCTCTCAAGCTTAAACCTGCCCCTTTAGAGCTTCCACGAGTTGTTTCCAGTTCTGTTCTCATGGCTCAAGCTGGAGACTAATCCCCTCTTCTTCTAGATGGCCCTTCTAGGACTTAAAAATAGCATCAGCTCCCCCACCCAAGTCTTTTTGCAGGCCACGAGTTCCCCACCCCCTCCATCCCCTTCCCCAGGGCATTTAACTTAACTTCTGGTGACATGAAGTTAAGACCCTGATGGTAGTGTTTTAACAGCAGCGTGGTTTGGGTTTTTTATTTATTTCATCATTGTTGAAATGTGGGACAGTTCTTTTTTCCAAAACCCTCCCCTTCCATCTTAGAATCAGTACTGTGCATTGGCTCCAAGGCAGAAGAGTGGTAAGGGCTGGGCTATGGGGGTCAAGGGACTTGCCCAGGGTCACACAGCTGGGCAGTGCCCGAGGCCACATTGGCGCTCTCATTGGCAGGCCACTAGCTGTTGGACAATTCTCGGCCAGCACCGTGCAGAGGAGAGCCCCAAACCAAGGCGCCTCCCCTCTCCCCCTTCGTTTTCCCCAGTGTGCTTTCCCAAGCTAGTTGTGGGACTCCCAGTGCAGAAGCTGAAGCTGAAGTTGAAGTCAGGGTCCTGGAAGCTAGTCCTTAGCCTGGAGAGGTGGAGGCTGGGCCCACGGGTTATTGGGCCGCCCCGAGGATGAGCATCTCTCCTGGCTTTGCTGGGGCTGCCTCCGGCCCGCCCTGGGAAGCCCCTTCGGCTGTGCAGCAGCTGAAGGAATGCGAGCCCCCCCTCGCCCCAGGTCCAGCTCCCCTTCTCTGCCCAGGCGGCATCCTGGGGTGGAGCCTCCGATCCCAGGTGTGTGCTCCAGGCCGGGCTTGCCAGGTGGCCCTCCCCAGCCCTGGCTCCCATCCTCTCCAGGTCTGGGCTTGTCTGCCTGGCTGCTGCTGCTGCTGCTGCTGCTGCTCTTGGTGCTGGTGCTGGTGCTGGAGTGGAGGGGGGGACGCCTGGAGGGAGGCCGGGGCGCAGAAACCCCCAGACTGGAGGCAGCGATCCTCCCTCCCCGCCCCCCACCATGGGCCTGGGCCACCCTGCCTCCTGAGCATGGAGCGGGGCTGGCCCCGGGGTGACAGCTGCAGCAGGGAGCGGCCCCAGGGCGCCTGTGGCCGCACCCTCAGCGCCTCTGACTCGCTGGACCTGCAGGACTCCTCAGCTGGCTGGGCCGTCCGGGCCGCCCTGTGCGCGGCGAGGGAGCAGCCGCCGCGGCCCAAGAGCTACTGCTCTGCCCATCCAGGGGCGCCTCCATCCGGTGCCCGGAGCCTCCTCCTGAGCCTCCTCCGCCCGCGCACCCCCCGGGGCCCGTCTGACGGGCTTCCTGCCTGTGCCGGCCCCGAGCCCCCTGCAGCGGCCCCGAGCCCTGGCCCCGAGCCCCTCCGCAGGAGCCGGGGCCCGGGAGAGAAGACAACTCGGCCCAGGCCCACCAGCATGACATTCCTGGAGGTGAACCGACTGGAGCTTTCGGGAGCCGACGGGAGCGGCGGGGGCCTAGGCCGGGCGGGGAGCTCAGGCTTTCTGAGGGGCAGCTCGCTCTGGAGCAGCCAGCGTTGGCAGGTGTTCCGGGGCAGCGGCGGCCGAAGCGCCGAGTCCCCTCGAAAGGGCTTTTCGGCCTTGAGGAAAAGCTTCAGCTTCCGACTCCGTCGGGGCCAGGAGATTAGGCGCTCTGAGTCAGGACTGCTACCCCGGCCCCGGGTTCGAACCAAAAGCGACGGTGATGCCAGTTCTTTGCATGCCTTTCCCAGCCGTCGGGACCTGCTGTACCCCGAGGGTAGGCAGGTGGCCCCAGACTCCACCCGATCCAGCACAGGTGCCAGCCTCTGGAGGCTCCTCACCAGCCGCTTCCGCCGGAGAGAGTCTGGGTCAGCCGGGACCCCGCTGCCCCGAGAGCCCCTGTGGAGTCGGCGGGCTGCCACGGCCCCGGTTCTCCTGGGGGTCCAGAGCTCCCCGCTGGCATCGGGTAAGGAGGAAGAAAGGCCATGGCTGGCCAGTGCCCACTCTGTCACTTGAACCTTCCTCTGGGCACTTGCCTCTTATGGCTAGAAATCAGGTCACCTGGATCCCATCCTTATCTGCTGGGGTCACCTGGCTTCTTGTGCCCAGGCCTAGGAGGCCAAGGACCATCCGGGATATACCCAGGGCATGTTGTGCTGAGCCACGGACCCTGATTCTTCAAGCTCCAGGTCTGCAGCCTCTGGCCTGGCTTCAGATCTTAGCTTTACTACCCAAATCATCTATAACGTTGAGCTTTAATTGTTTCTCTGGACCTCCGTTTTCTCATCTGTCAAATGACAAAAGGAACCTTTAACTCCTATGAAAAAAGGAAATGTGAAAATTGAGAGCCTTCCAGGCAGAGGCTGGTGGTCTCAGGGGAGGGTGACAGGGTGGAGCTCAGGTGGTTTTGCCCCCAAGCCCTGGGTACTCTGGTTGGCCCTGAACGGTGGCAGGTGCCTAGGCTCGGCAGAACCCCCCCTCCCCCAAGCTGGGAGCATGGGTCAGAGGAAAGTCTCCATTCTAGGGGAGAACAGAATTACAGACTCTCAGGGCTGGGAGGGAACTTCTTGGGTTTTTGTCCCTGCACCTCCAAAACATAGTATAGACTTCTTTGCACAGATGAGGAGGGACCCAGGAAACACTGAAGTGAGACTGGAGGAGGCTGGGGAGGAGGTGTAGGGAAAGGAGCAGGACCATCAGAGGCCACTTCAAGGCTGAGCACCTCAGGGGCAAGGGGATCTGTAGACAGCAAGCTGAGAGCCATGAAGGGTCATGGCACACACACCAGGAGGGAGTGGGGTTAGGGAGGAATTTGTTGGGATTTGGGGCTTTGGCTGGCTAGGCACCTGCAAAGGATTCCTCTGGTTACCTAGAGGGGAACCCTTTCCTCTCTCCCCCTCCCCCAAACAAAAGCCCCTGTAAACCAAGACAGGGGTTCCACTGGGAGTCAAGTATGGGTAGGGAAAGTAAAGGGAGCCTGGAGAGGGGAGGAGAGATCTGAGAAGGGAAAAGGAGGGTGCTCCTCATTTCAGGGAGGAGCCTGGGCTGGAGAGTGTGGAACCCTCCCCCTCCTCCCTTCCCTGCCTCAGGAATGTGGTGGGTGGCCCCACCCTCCCGGGCAAGCTGTTTCTACTCGCTGCTCCTGGGTTGTGCCCGGTGCCCGACCTGCCTCCAGAGACCCACTGGGGGAGGTCTTGGGACCAAGGCTGCCCAGGAGAGCATGGCCAAGGCCTCCTGATATGAGAGCTCCCACCCCCTTGGGAGCTTGGGATCTGGGATGGGCTAAAAAGGGGTCCGGGTGGTAGGTGTAAAAGGGACAGAGGGAGAGTGGGGGAATGATAGCTGCCCAGCCTTAATGTTGTCTTCTCTTTGCCCCGCAGATTCATTTGTCAATAGCCAAGAATGGACCCTGAGCCGATCTGTCCCTGAGCTTAAAGTGGTGAGTGAGGGCAGGAGGCCCTTCTACTTACATCTCTCTCTTTAGGTATCATCTTATTTCCTGCCCCCAGCTCTTCTCTCCCTCCCCTTACTTTTCCTTCACCCATCTTCCCACTCTCTCCCACCTGCCTTCCCTTTTGACCCTTGTTTTCCTCTGCTTTGGCCCTATTCCTCAATCCTTCATGCGTGTTCAATTTTCTCTAAAGAAGCAGAGCTTTTCTTTCTTCTCTCCTTGAAGAGCTAGGCAGCTCAATGGGAAAAGTGTTGGGTGTGGAGTCAGGAAGGTCCGAGTTCAATATCAGCCTCCCCAGACACTTGCTCACTGTATCATTTAACCTCTCTGTTTACAGACCTCTCTAGATGGAGGGAGGGATGGAAGGATGGAGAGAAAGATGGATGGATGGAAAGACAAATGGAAAGATGAATGGATAGATAGATGGAAGGATGGAGAGTTGGATGGATGGATATAGAGATCTACCTCAGTTTCCTCAATTTTACTAACCCTGATATTAGCTAATAATAATAGCTAACATTTTTATGGCGTTTACTCTGTGCTGGGCACTGTGCTAAGCACTTAACAGATATCTTACTTGATTATTACAATAACACTGGGAGGCAGATGGTATTGAGATCCTCATTTTACAGAAGAGGAAACTGAGACAAACAGAGGTTAAGTGACTTGCCCAGAGAGAAGAGAGAAATGGATAGAGCATCAAGTCTGAAGTCGGGACTACTGGAGTGATGTAACCTCATATATTTACTAGTTTTTCACTAATACTAACCCTAACACCCTCTATGTCTTTCTTGTTTTCTGTCTCACCCCTTCCTTTTCTTTCTCCTCACTTCTCTCCTTTCTCCACCCTTTCATGTACCTCTTGCCTCATTCTCTCTGCCCCCTTGTCTCACTCCCTTGCCTCTCCCTCAGGGCATTGTTGGGAACCTGTCTAGCGGGAAGTCAGCTCTGGTGCATCGATATTTGACAGGGACCTATGTCCAGGAGGAGTCCCCAGAAGGTGAGTACTGAGCCTTATGTGAACCCCAGGGATGACTTACTTTTGTCTCTTTCTGTTTCCAGCTCTCCAAAGAAATGGGGCTTCAGAACCCCCTCTCTTTCCTTCCCCTTCTGATCCCTCTGCAGTTTTTCTTTATGCTCCCTGAGGTGAGCTCCTAACTGTGTACTCTGTTCCCAGGGGGCCGATTTAAGAAGGAGATCGTGGTGGATGGCCAGAGCTACCTACTGCTGATACGAGATGAGGGAGGACCTCCTGAGCTCCAGGTGAGTGATTGCCCTCCACCCACCACACATACACTCACAAACTAACACTCTCCCAGTCTGTCTCTTTTTCTCTCTCGCTTTCTGTCCTTTCTCTCTCTGTATATCTTTCTCCCTTTCCCTTCTCCACCTCTCCCTCTTCAGACTTCCAACTAGGGATAAAGGATTTTAGGGGCAAGAGGACTGTGCTGCTTGTTTTATTGACACTTTAGTTTTTACATTGCAATCATTTCTGATGCTGCCCCGCCTCCCCCAAAATAGCAGATGCCATATAAATACAGAATTCTTGTTTGGTGTTCAGAGCCCTTTGTGACCTGGGGCCCCTCTTACCTGTCTGGTCTTCCTTAATCCATACAGTAGTTTTCAGTTATGCCTCTGGCCTCCTGGCTGTTCCACAAATAAGACCCTCCATCTCTTGTTCTAGAACATTCTTCCTCCTCATCTCTACCTACTGCCTTCCCTGACTTCCTTCAAGGCCCAACTAAAATCTCACCTTTTATAGGAAACTTTTCCCAATCCTTCTTCATTCTGGTGTCTGTTAAATTAGTTTCTATTTTTCCTGCATATGGCTTTTTTTGTAATTTTGGTTACTTCTTGCCTTCATTTGATTGTCAGCTCCTTGAGGATAGGGAATACCTTTTGCTTCTTTTTTTTTTTTTTTTTTTTAACTCTTAGGTTCCATCTTAGAATCAATACTATATATTGGTTTCAAGGCAGAAGAATGGTAAGGGCTGGACCATGGGGGTGACTTACCCAAGGTCACACAGCTAGGAAGTATCTGAGGCCAGATTTGAACCCAGGACCTCCAGTCTCTATCCACTGAGCCACCTAGGTTCCCCTTTTGTCTCTTTTTATATCCTCAGTGGTCAGCCCAATACCTGGCACATAGTAAGGATGTGTTTAATTGACTGACCAACCATGCCTGATAGCACACGTAACAGTCCTTACCTGTCCTCCCTCACCTTCCTACCAAAAGGAGGAAGTCTTCCTCATTGGTATCTGTACTCTTGCATCTCTTGACATCCCCCTCTCTGGTGCCCTTGTGGAGGCTCAGAAGCCACCTCGCACCTGGCCTGCGATGCAGGTCCCTGACGTCTAGCTCGGTGTCATTTCCACAATTCCATGCCCCTGTCCTAAGAAGGGTGATCTCTAGAAAGGACCAAACCCAGGGCCTTGAAGTGGCCAGGTCTGGAAAGCTTTTCGCTCTCTGGGCCCTGGGATGATGCAGCTTGTTCTCCTCCTGTAGTTTGCTGCCTGGGTGGATGCTGTGGTGTTTGTGTTCAGCCTGGAGGACGAGATCAGCTTCCAGACGGTGTACAACTATTTCCTTCGGCTCTGCAGCTACCGTAGTGCCAGCGAGGTGCCCATGGTCCTGGTGGGCACTCAGGGTGAGGCTGGGGAGGCCGGGCTAGGGAAGAAAATCCAGAGGAGTCTCCTAGCAGGACTTCACCTTGCCAGTGGGTCCATGGAAGGAAGGGATGGGTGAATTATCCCAAAGCAGGAATGATGGGAATGATCCACAGTTCCCTGATCTTCTGGATAGAACTTAAGTTAAGGGCCGATGTAGGTTTCTGGGAATAATTTCGGACTCCCTCTTATTCCATCCTGGATTTGTATTGAACCTTGCATCAAGCTCCAACATAACATCCCTGCCTACCCGGTCCCTAAAATGCCTTTTTTCTCATTCCCTGCCCTCCCCCATCACACATACTTTATCTTCCTCTGATGACACACATTCAGATGTTTCTGGAGCCAGAAAACAATTAAAAATTAAAATGTAAAATACTTAAAATTAAAAAAAAGTTAAAACATTTAAAAGATGAGGAAGCTGAGGCCCAGAGAAACAAAGTGATTTGTATAAGGTCATAGGGAGCCATCCATTTGTCCCTAGGGTCCTGTTTCCATGCCTTCCTTTTTAAACATGTTTTATAGATGGCTTTTTAAAACACGTCCATCATTTCCTAGGGACCGTCTCCCCTGCACCTCAGCTCACCCTCCACCCTCCCAGAATCCTCCCTCGTAGACAGCAGTCTGCTTTGGCCGTAGCTACCAGTAGGTCAGCTCCTCTCTGCCCTCTGAAGTGGTCTCTGCCCGTCCTGCCCGCGCCCGAATGCTCCGCACCTGCCCCGTGTATTTCAGCTCCTCACCAAGCTTGCCCTTCTCTCTCCCCCCATCAGATGCTATCAGTGCCGCCAACCCCCGAGTGATTGATGACAGCCGGGCCCGAAAACTCTCCACAGACCTGAAGCGCTGCACCTACTATGAGACATGTGCGACTTACGGACTCAATGTGGAGCGCGTCTTCCAGGACGGTAACCCTGGGCCAGGGCTGGGTGCGAGGACTAAGAGAAGCGGCCTCCCTCCCTGCAGCGAGGCCACCCGGGCCGGTGCTCCAGGGGAGGGCTGAAGGTGGGCTTTCCCCTTTCTCCCAGAGGAGGTAATTGACTGTGCTGTCCCCCGCAGTGGCACAGAAGGTGGTGGCCTTGCGGAAGAAGCAACAGCTAGCCATTGGGCCCTGCAAGTCACTACCCAACTCACCCAGCCACTCGGCCGTGTCCGCCGCCTCCATCCCAGCCGTGCACATCAACCAGGTGTGGGCCTCCGACTTTCTGACCACCCATCCATCCCCATTCTATACCCCGCTTTATCCCAGGCTTGCCTCTGTGTCTGCTACCCTGTCAGTGTGCTACAGCCTGCCCCCCTGCCCACAGGCATGACCTCTGGAGAATCATTTGCAAGGCTAGAATATTCCATCTGGCTTGTACGGTTCGCTGTGCCCCCTTTGCAGTTTGTGCTATCTCCCCTTTCCTTCCTTTCTCCCAGACCACAGACATCTAATGGGACCAACACTGAAACTATTGCCCCTAAGGTTAGGGCAGAAAGCATCTGGGAACCTCATACACACGAGGCCTTTGGGCATTTAACATCTGACTCTTCTCAGAAGTCTTTGCATATTGAAAGGGGAAAAAAGGGCAGTGCTTAACACAAGGAATGAATGGGCTAATGGTGGAATCAATGGGTGAGATACTTTAGAATCCCCTTCCATGATAAGCCACACTCGTAAACTTTTACCTGTTTTCTTCTATTAAATATATATGTATATATACATATATATATTCATTTATTTCATTAAATATTTCCCAATTACATGTAAAAAATTTTTTTTAGCAGTTGTTTAAAAGAAAAAAATTTTGAGTTCCAAATTCTGTTTTTCTCAATTCTTGCCCTATTTTTTTCCCCCATAGCCCATGGCCCATGGACTAGTTTGACTTGTCCTGACTATATTTCCTCATTCCAAGCTTCTGCCTCTCTTTCTGCTTTTCTCTATACCAGTGGACAGAGTGACTTGGATGGGACTGGATCACACAGCTAGCTTGTTTAAATATTCCAGTGTGCAAGACATCTGGGAGGGCAATTCCTTTGGGTCCTGGCTCTTGGTGCCGAGTACCCTACCTGGCTTTCAAATGATAACTTAGTTGCTTGGAGGGAGGAACTACCTTTTTCTTGAAGAAGGGTGGGAATTGCCCTGTAATTGTTCCCACCAGGGTAAGAGAAAAAAGAGCCAGGGTTTCTCCTACTAGAAAATCTCTTCTCAACCTTACAGTAGCTCCCAAACAATGGAGAGAAAAAATTCAGAGAACACTTAGCCCATTCTTGCAAATAGCCTTTTTGCCATCAGGGAGAGAGACTTTTCTTAAGACCTAGTAGCAATGGTGCTAGTTTGGCATACGTACCTGTCTGTGTACTTTCTGGGGTGGAGGGAAGCATTCCAGTCAACAACCAGTGAGAACTTTACCTACCTAAGCCTGGCCTCCCTTCACTGCTCCGTGTGTCTTTCCTGAATTGAGGAGCTTTGTTAGGTTAACACTTTATAGCTGTTCATTTCTTTTTTATATATATATATATATTTTTTTTTTTTTTTTTTTTACACGTTTCAGTTCCAAGATCCCTCCCACCGAAACCTTCCTTCGTAACTAAAACATATAGTTAAATGAAACATTACTGCTACATTGCTGGGAGTGAATAGAATATATTGCTTTCCAAATCTGTATTCCAGCACCTCTACCAGGAAGAGAGAGACATCCATACAACCTCATCAGTCTTTTGCTCTGGAGCCCAGATTAGCCATTGCATTGAACTGAGTTTGAATGTTCTTCCTTTGATGTTTTTTCCTTTACATTATCTGGTCATTATGTAGATGGGTCTCTTGGTTCCCCATATTTTTGCCTCCTGAAAGTTGATGCAAGTATTCCCAGTTTTCTCTAAATTCTTCTTTCATGTTTGTCATTTCTTACGGTCCAGTAGTATTCCATCACTTTCATATACCCAATCTGGTCAGCCTTTACCCAATTAGTGGGCGCCTATTTTGTGTGTAGTTTCTGTTATGATATAAAAGTGCATTTCTAAATATTTTGGCATTTTCCTGTCTTTTCCTTCTTTTACTTACCTTGGGGCAAATGGCCAGTAATAGGATTACTGGGCCAAAAAGTATTAATCTAATGACTTTTTCCCAATGGTTCCAAGTTGTTTTCTAGAATAAGTGGAACAGTTTCCAGCTCCATCAACTAGTGTGTTCATGTCTGTCTTCCCACAACCTCTCCAACACCAATTTATTTTTTTGTCTGGATCAGTGATTTCACCCCCTGCAGATTTATAGTTGAGAAAAATGCCTAGGAGTTAGCTAACTTGCCCACTGTCACATAGCTAGTAAATATTGGAGGCAGAACTTGAACTCTAGTCTTTTTGACTCTAGAATCTGCTTGGCTAAAGCCAGCTACCTGTCCATTACTGATTTTTCTCAGTTTTTATTGTCTTGGGCAATTGGCTTGGATGTGAGGTGAAACCTTGGTTTAGAGTGTTTTTTCATATGGTTCTGGGATCGTCTGCCTTTCTTCTCCTTCGACCATGCGACTCTTTGGAAAATCCATCCATTTCCATCCCGTAGCTTTTTCTGCTTTCTCATTCATCCAGTTCCTGTCAGGTATTACTCAGATTAGAAGAAGTCTCACCCTTTTCTATTCTCCTTCCCATCTGACCTTGGGCCTTCAGGCCCACAATATCTTCTTCCCCAGCCTGTTCCCATCATGCATATTACCTAAAGAAAAACACCCTGTTTCACTTAGCTCTCACTTTTTTCTGGCTGTCCCCATACAATCAGAGGGGAAAGTGTGTGTTGAGATAACCGTCTCCAGGTGGTCCCAATCCCCTGCACGACTCTTCTAGCCACTGGAAGAACCAGAGACAACAGGATTCACTTTAGAGTTCTACCACAGTCTCTTTTTGATCCAGCCCAACAGTAGTCCTGCTCAGATGGGAGAATTTGGGAAGCTGAGGCAAAGGCTGACCTGACCGTCTGCTTCATTGATTCTTTCTCCCACCAAGTCTTCCCTTGATCCTTCACTTTGGGAACGCTCCGTTCTCTCCACAGCCTAGTGTGATCCTAGGAACCCAGGTTTGGCTTGGGGACAATCTCTGAGATCTATTCGTGCAACTCCCCTACTTCACAGAAAAGGAGACTGAGTCCAGAGCGAGGTTAAGTGACTTGCCCAGCATCCTCCAAAGAATGCCAAGGAGGCTTCCAGTTCAGGTCTTGTGACTCCAGATGTCCCTGTGCTCTCTAGGAGAGGAGCCAGTCTGCGGGCCAGAAGAGTTCTTCCCCTCATTTCCAGGCTCCATAGTTCCTCTTCCCACTCCCCAGATCCCACCTTGTTTCCCTAGAGCTCCCTATGTCCCTCTCCAGTCCCCCTCACAAGCACTCTCTGTCCTCAGGCCACGAATGGCGGCGGCAGCGCCTTCAGCGACTACTCATCCTCCGTCCCCTCCACCCCCAGCATCAGCCAGCGGGAGCTGCGTATCGAGACCATCGCTGCCTCCTCCACCCCCACACCCATCCGCAAGCAGTCCAAGCGGCGATCCAACATCTTCACGGTATGTGGCCCTGCCTCTCCCTTCCCCCACCCGCTCCCAGAGCCCCAGTCTAAGCAGGCCAGGCTGAGCCAGGAGCAGGGAGATGGCCAGGAACCGTGCCAGGATGGGCTGCCAGGGCCGGAGGCTGAGCTTGTCCCCCTCACACACCCCCTCTGCACAGGCATCCTGCTTCCCGTGGACATCCCCCCAGCTCCCCGACCCCCACGCAGAGCCACGAAGGATTCTCATCGTCCCCACCTAGCTCTCTCCCGTCTTGCCCCAAGGCTCCCCTCTCCTCCCCACCATGAAGCTTGGCTGGAGCTGGAAGGGACCTTAGAGACTGGGGCATCTGCTTTGCAGATGGAGAAAGTGAGGCGCAGAGTGGCAGGTGCCACGTGCTTAGGGTCCCCGTGGCGGAGGCAGGACTTAGAAGCGAGGTGCTGGCAGGGCCCACCGTTCTACAGACAGAATCTCTCCCAACACACACTTCCTTTTCCGTGCTCTTGATGGCTTTGGCCCAGCTGGAAAGTCGTTTCTTAGTGCTTAGGGCTCCTGATCTCCGGGCCCCAGCGCCCAGCTCTGCTCCCACCTTTGCACACTGGACACACGCAGACGTACACGGACCTGCAGGGCCTGCTGCCATCTCTGTTTATGGACGCTGGCTCCCCGCAGTCTTATGCTGACCGCACGGCTCTTCCCTCCATTCTTCCCTACCCCCAAGGCCAAAGCCTCCGGCTTGCACCCTGGACCATTGCTGGGGTCACAGCTCCGACATGGGAGCTTGCCATGTGGATTCGGGGAGGAGAGGGGAGGGAATATCACAGACCACCAGGCAATCTGTCCTTCTGCGTCAATCCGTGCGTCTCTTCCGAACCCTAGAGCTTTGGCTCCCAGCCTGGCCCGTGTCCAGCCTGTCTCTCAGGAACCTTGCCCAAGGCCAGAGCTTCCAAAGGCCTGATCCCTCCTCTAGGCCCATCCCTTATCCTCCAGATTTTCCACCGCTTTCCAGCTTGTCCCCCGCGTGTGCCTCGGCTCCCCCCAGCTCCCGCCGCTTCCCCTCATGCTCTGCTGAACGGCCTCCTTCCCGCTTACTGCGCTTGCCCCGTGCTTGACCCCAGCTCATGCCCCGGCTCTCCCCCCGCTTGTCCCTGCTTCCGTGCCCGCTTGCCCCGCTGCTGCCCGCCAGTGTCGTAAATGCCGCTGTTTGCCTGTCCACACGCCGACCCCGTCAGCGCCTGCCCGGCGCTCCCGGACATCCATCAGGCTTCGAGCACCATTCTTTGATCTCCCCGCTGTCACTCGCCATCGCCCCACGTCCCCACTCCATGATGCTCCTCAGTGACCGTGGCGTGCTCATGCTCTCTCCTCCCCACCCCCTCTCTGCCGTCCTTGCCGTGGTGACCTCACTCTGTCCTCTTGGCTGTTGGTGATACTCTCCCACCCCACCCTCACCTCGTCTTCGAGCCGGGCGCTGCTCCCATTCTCTCCATCTCTGCAATGGCGGCCTCGGTCCCTTCCATCGTTTCCATGGCGACCTCAGTTCTTGCACCATTGTCTCCGGGTGACCTCGTGCTTGTCCGTCACGGTGGGTGCGCCCCGGGGGAGCTCATCCGCACATCCTCGCTCTGGGGGCGCTCGCCCCCCCATCATCACCCTTCCCTCGGCCCCCTGCTCGTGGAAAGAAGCCCTCGCGGTGTCCCTTGCCATTGTCTCCATGGTTCTGCCTCATGTGCTGCCGGCACCCTCGTGACCTCCCCGCCCGCCGTTGCCGTCGATCCCTCTGCCCATCCACCCCCTCCACCTCCCCCCTGGCCACGCGCTCAGGGGCCGTCCCGGGACGCCCCGGCTGCGAGGGAACCTGGCAGCAGCGTTCGGCGCGGCCCGGGTGGGCGAGGGGCCGGGCGAGCCTCGGTGGCGACGCTCGGCTCTCGGACGGTTCTGTTCTCCGGTCTGTTCTTCCTGCTCCCTCTGGCTCTGCGTCCTCGGCTCCCTCCCCGGCCCAGCGTTCTTGGCAGGCTGGGGCAGGCGGGATGGGGACTCTGGGCCACCAAGTGGCGGAAGTTTCCTGTTGAGATGGACATTTGGCCCTCCGGCGCAGCTGCCCCAGGTCTTCCCAGCAGGGGTGTCTCCTCCTCCTCGTCCTCCTCCTCCTCCTCCTCTGTTCTCTGCTGCCTCCTTCCCCTCTCCGGGGCCGGCCAGCTGCGTGCCGGGCTTGAGTATAACTTGCCAAAATCTTTATTCTTTCGATATTTGCAGATATGTGCCACTGTTTCCAACTTTTCATCAACAAAAAGGCCTTTCCAACTCCTTCCAAATTAGAAGACCAGGTGGTGACACAGCACCTCTGGACATTCTCCCCCCTGTGCGGGGCCGGAGGCGGGCCGGGCCTTGGGACTGCTCTCAGATGAGAAGCGGCCGCCGTGCTCCCCGCTCCAGAGACCCACAGGAACCTTTGTAACTAACCCCCACCCCCAGGGAAGGCTAGGAACCCCGGAGCCAGCAGCCGCGGGGCGCCTGGGGGGACCGGGGCCGGCCGGACACCGCCGCCGCCGCCGCCGCCGCGCCAGGCTCGCTGCATGGAGAAGAAGGGAGCTCAGCCCCGCACCCATCGGCCAGGCCAGCGGGGAAGGGGGAGCCCGAGCGCCTGCTTCAGCCCAGCCGCTCCTGGGGGGAGAAGCTTTCCTGCCCCTTCCTTCCTCCTGCTCCTTCCTGCATGGACTTCTGCTGCTCCTGCTCCGGACGCCGCCGCTTGCCTTTCTCCCCCTCTTTCCGGCCTCCCCCTATTTCCTAGGAGCCGAATTCGGGCGGACTGTGTCCCAGGAGCCCGGTGGGGGGCACCCAGCCCCTCGGCCTCGCCTCTCTCTCTCCTCTCTCTCCGTCCACCGTGCCCCTCCGGCCACGCTGGTGTGCCCGACGCACCGTGCCGTGGTGTCTGTTGTAGACGGGCCATCCGCCCGCTCCCTCCCGGACTCTGCTCCCCCGATGTTGTGCCCCCGGCCCTCCCCCTGCCGCCCCCTCGCCCCGTCCCCCGCCCCGGGCCGTGCGCTCCTCGTGCCCTCGGTATTTCTTGTCCTTGCTCTTTTGTAAGAGGCGGCCCTGGCCCAGTGACCTGTGCTGCTCTGTACGGTGCCGTGTGTAAGAATAAACCCGTTGGAATACTCGTGGTGTCATTCCTTCCCTCCTCCCGCCGCCCCTGCCCCCAGCCCATGGCCAGACCCTGCCCAGGAAGCGGGAGGAAAGGGGGGGGACCCAGGAGTTTGAGGGGCCGTCCTCGCCTCTTGTCCCCGGGGCTCCGGCTAACCCGCCCACGTCTCTTTCTTTCAGTCTCGAAAGGGCGCCGACCTGGACCGGGACAAGAAAGCGCTGGAATGCAAGGTGGACAGTATCGGCAGCGGTCGAGCCATCCCCATTAAGCAGGTTCGAGGTTCCCCTCCCCTTCCTCCGACAGGGGTATCAGGAGAAGAGGGTGGGCCTGGGGCCTGGCCAGGGAGGAGGGGGCTCCCCACTCCTCCGGCATTCAGTCAGTGTTCTCCAGGACTGAGCTCAACACCAGAAGGGCTAAGCCTGCCCCTTCCAGGGCTGCCGGGCTCGCTGATCCTCGGGGTACCCTTCCTGTAGGCCCCCACCAGAGGCCTGGGACGTGTGGACTGGCCGTGCATTTACCTCCCATCCTTAGGCTGTGACTGGCCCAGCCCCTGGGCCAGAGAGGCTTCTCTGCCTGGTTGGCTAGACCTGTGGCCAGGTTCTTTGGACCTCCCATTTCTCCATGGACTCCGGGTCTTTGGAATCCCCCCAACTGCTGTCCCTGCAGTAGCCACAGGGGGGCAGCAACAGCCTGTACCTCTGCTGGGCCCTGGTACCCCATTCCTGGCAGCGGAGAGCTTAGGAGCGGAGATGGGTGATGACACGACCCCTCTCTCTCTGGCACCTTGGCAAAATTATTGTGAAAACATTCAGAATAGCCTTCCAGAGGAAAGTCACGGGAGAAGCTCGGGTCTTCTGAGAGGCCCATATCCATGCGAGACCAGGAGTTGGCTCATCGCAATTCACTCGGGGGTGCTTCCAGGCTGATCTGAAATAGCTGAGCTTCCCCTCCTGGCTTCTCCTGCCTCCCCCAATCACTGCTTAGCAGTGGGGGGCTCCCCTGAAGCTCAGGACTCTCCCGCCTGAGTGTCCCCATTCTGGAGGGGGCCCTCTGCTAGGATCCATAAGTTTGCAGGGGCCAGGGCATCTCGAGCTCTAGCTAAGGTGGAGGAGCTAGAAATGCCAGCAGAAGTGCCGTGTTCAGAGTTCCGCTGCAATAGGAGGCTAAAATCGTATCAGGATGCCTTCTGGAAAGGGAATACGAGAGCCAGCTGAGCAGGCCAAGTGCATCTAAGGTCGGAGGCCCCGTTGTGGCCAGCTTCTGCCTTCTGGGAAATAAACAGGGAGCCAAGCCCCCCAGGGCCAATGGGGCACCACCTTTGGGTCTAGTGGACTTGGCCACAGCCAGTATGTGGTTGGTTTGTCCAGCATCAGGACTTTCTAGGGCAGGCTTTTGGGGGAGGGTCCCACAGACACTGGAATTGGGTATTTGGCCTTGTCTGGCTAGTTCGGTCAAGGCCTTGGATTCTGGGGTGACTGTTAGGAAGTTCATTTGAACTCGTCCTTATTCTCCCGGCTCTGCCAGCCCCACGTCCCCCTCCCAAGGCTTTGATTGTCTTTGTGTCCAGCAGGTGACGCTCTGGGAGCTGAAATGCTACAGAATTTCAGAGCTTAGATGGGTGATGTTTGTCTTCTCTGGCGGAAGGAAGGCTGGTCTAGGCTGAGATGGCCCAAGTACTCATGCCCTGGTGTATCAGCAACTATGGTGTTGGGTCCTGGCCTAGACGTGTTTAGTGTGAGCCTCAGCGTGGGGGCCTTGCCTCTCCTCCTGGCAGAGAGGAGGGACGTGGCCAGCAGGACAGCTTCCCCTCCCAGGTTACATATGGATGGCAACAGCATCAGCCCCTGTGCTGTCTGTAGAGAAGCATATCAGCCTCTGTTCTGTGCTGTGTCTGGGAGGGGTGCTGCCTCTGCTGTGTCTGGGGGGGAAGGAGAGCTGCCCCTGTGCTGTGTCTGGGGGGGGAGAGCTGCCCCTGTGCTGTGTCTGGGGGGGGGAGCTGCCCCTTTGCTGTGTCTGGGGGGGAAGGAGAGCTGCCCCTGTGCTGTGTTTGGGGGGGGGAGAGCTGCCCCTGTGCTGTGTCTGGGGGGGAGCTGCCGTTGTGCTGTAGCGGGGCAGGGGGGCAGGAAGGACCCCTTCTGCACTGTGTGTGAGGGGAAGGTGGGTCTCCTGAGTGCTGAGTGAAGAACAGAGAAGGTGAATGATGGAGAATGAGTAGGCCTGTACTCTGGGGTAACAGCTGGTGCTCATGTACCACTCTAAGGTTCACAGATCCCCTTCCAGGGATGGCTGCGACTATATATCAGCCCCCGAATAGGCCTCTCCCCACCTGGGACAGCGGTGGAAGTGGGCAGCCAGAGGAGAGGAAGGGGCAGGGCCAGCTCCCCGCAGCCTCCCTTCTCCATCAGCTCCCTGCTTCCCCCAGGTGGAAATGAAGGCATCTGCAGTCCTTGGCGAGGATTTTCTGAGCCTAAACAGAGGGGAGGCGAGGAGTGGGGGCAGAGAACAAGGTTGGGGGTTGGAGAATGTATGCAGAGCATCAGAGGGTCCCAGGAAGCTCCTTAGAGGTCATCTTCTCACCCCCTTCATTGTCTTTATGAGCAAATGTCTTTAAGAGTATTAAGTGGTCCTCCCAAGGCCTCAGAGGGGCAGGATTCAAACCCAGATCCTCAGGTCTCTGAATCTAGGCTGGGCATGGTTGGAGGCGGCACCTTCCCTGGGCCCTGCTCTGTACAGTGGCAGAGGCAGTACCCATTTGTTGTGCCCTCTTGAGGTACCCTGGGGGCTCCTCCAGGAAGGGTCCTGGCCTCCCTCTGTTGGCAGGGCAGTGGAGGGCGTTGGAAGCCAGGACACAGCCTCCTGGCACTGGCCCTGGCAGCCAGGGGTGGGGCGGTGTTGGGGGGGGTGGTGTCAGCACACAGCTGTATTCCCATCTCCGGGCTTGTCCCAGCCAGACCCCCCACTATCAGGCTTCCTGGGACGGAGCATGGTGGCAGAGCCCCCACGAGGCAGCCCCTGCCCTTCCTGGATGCGATGCTTATCCCTCCCCTTCACTCCCTTCTGGCCCTATCCTTTCCTTCTCCCCCCACCCCGCCCTGGTCCTTCCTGGGCTCAGCTCTGGCGCCTCCCCTTTGCCCCCCCTCCTGTCCTATCTCCCCGTTTCCTTTTCTTCCCCTTCCACCCCCCTCAGTCCCCCGGCTCCTGCTGGGAGTAGAGATTGCATTTCATTTACCATTTGCATTCCCAATCAATCCGGACTCCGCAATTAAGTCGGCTGGCGGAGCTGGGAGGGAGGCGGGTGGTGGGAACAGGTCCTCTGGGGGCCGTCGCCTCCGCACCGCTTCCATTCCGCCCCAGATTGCTTCCTGCTTCACCGTGCACAGCCCCAGCCCAGCCTGGAGAGGGGAACAGGGACCCCCATAGCTCTTCTTCCCTCCTTGGAGCTGCAGGAGTTGGGGGGGGCAGCGGGCACAGTGGGAAGGAGCTGAGGGGCAAGTAGGGCCTTTCCCAGCCCAGCCCCCTCCCTCCTCCCTCCGGGAGAGCAGGGCTGGGGTAGGTGAGAGGTGGAGAGGGGAGCAGGACAGCCGGCCGGATGTGGGAGGGAGGTTGAGTCCCCAGACCCCATCTTGCAGTTACCTCCTACACGGAAGCCTGAGGCGGCTCATCCCACGCCCTCTCTAACGACTAACGAGCATCATTACTGCCTGACTGTCTAAGGGGGGGAGGGCCAGGCCTCTGCTGTGGAAGGGGCTTCCCACTCCCAATATTGGCCTGCCGTCCCAGCCGGCTGCACCTTCTGCCCCGTGATCCAGGCTCCCAGGCTGGCTAAAGAGGAGGGAGGCCTGGGCCCCTTCCAGCTCGGGGAATCTGTGATCTGTGGCTCGGCCCAGAGGGACCGAGGTGGCTCTGTGGAAGAGGGATTTGGGAAGGAGGACCGTAATAGTGCAGAGGCTTGAGTGAGAGCCAGGACTAAGAAGAAGCATCCAGAGGGTCCTAAGAGACCAGCCACAGGGATGGGAGCTGCTGGGGGAAGATCCTTGTTTGCCCTTGTTAGATACTTAGATTACAGAACATTTGAGCTAGAATGGATCACATATAGGATATGGTCCAAAATATCTGCACCTCCCACCCCACCACCATTTTATAGATAGATGAAGAAGCTTCAGTCCAGAGGGTACAAGGCCATGCAGTTAGTAGTAACTGTAGACATGGGTTCCCACATCTCCCTGTTCTGGTATTCTTCCTACTAGAAAAAGGCACAGCAATTCACAGCCTAAAGGCCAAATCTGGGCTAAGAATGATTTTTACATACATAAAACTTAATTTAAAAATAGAAAAATCTGGATTCAATTATGACCTCAGGCACGTCCTAGCTGGGTGACCCTGGGCAAGTCACTTAACTCCCACTGTCTATCCCTTATCACTCTTCTGCCTAGGAACTAATACACACTGTTAATTCTAAGATGGAAGGTGAGTGTTTAAAAAAAAAAGTGTACAAGAGAGTACAAGGTAATTTTGGGACAAACATAGCACCCCCTTGCCAAGAGAGGGGCAGGGGGAATCAGGAAAGGCTTCAGTAGGAAGTGTTGAGCTGAGTTCTGTAGGAAACTAGAGATTCTAAGAGGGAAAAGTTAGCAGTGAGTGCATGCCAGGCCTATCAAAGGCATGCAGGTAGGAGATGGAGGGTCACATGGGAAGAACAGTAAAAGGACCCATCCCATGGGCCTGTCCAGTGCCTGGAGCACACGCTGTAAGGACGTGAGCAATAAGGCTGCCAGGATAGGGCAGAGCCAGACTGTGAGCAGCTTTTAATGCCAAACTGAAGAATTTGCATTTTATTCCAGAGCGGATGTTCTTAACCCAGGTCTGTGAACCTTTTCTCTTATAGGTGGAAATAATTGTATTTTGTTAGAATGGGTTTTCTTTGTAATCCTGTCTATTTCATTTTATGTATTTGAAAAGAGGCTGAAATGAGGTCTAGATGTCACGTCACCAAAGGGCTCGAAAGGGAAGAGTGCCTGTGGCTTCCCTCCACCCACCCCAACCCCTCGGGTTCCGGGGCTGTCTGGAGGCTGGAGATTGGAGAGGAGAGGCCAGGAGAAGGAAACCAGGGTCTGTTCTGTTACGTGAGCAGGAGTGACTCGGACTCCAACTAGGGTGCTGGACGTGTGTAGAGAGATGGCATGGAGTTAGAATAGGACTAACAAGGTTGGTAACTGAGTGGATGTGTGGAGTGACCTCCAGGTGGCAAACTTGGATGACTGGATAGATGGTAGTGCCTTGAGAAAGGAGGGAAGAGAAGGCTGAGTGAGTCTGGGGACAGGATGGGAAGGGAAGGAAAGGAATTATGTTCTGGACACGTGGAGTCAAGATGTCCATGAAACCTTCAGTCTGAAATGTCCCCATGGCAGCTGGCAAAATATTGGATCTCGGAGCAAGACTAGCACTAGACACATAGAGCCAAGAGTTCTCTTCCAAGAAATGATAATCGAATCTATGAGAGACAATGAAGTTTGTTGGGAGAGAACTTGGGATGAGATCCCAGGACACAGAGCCTTGGGAAACGTGTCACTAAAGAGAGTGGGCTACCGATAATCCAGCTGGGGAGGCTGAGAATGAGAACCACAGCAGGGTAGTTCTCTCAGAGGGCAGGCTGCAGTTCTTTCTTTAGTTCCCTCACCCCAACTCCCAGGCTTAGAAAAATGCAAACCCTGGGGCACCTGGGTGGCTCAGAGGATAGTCAGGCCCAGAGTCAGAAAGATCTGACTTCAAATATGGCTGGAAATACTTCCTAGTTATATGGCCCTGGGCAAGTCACTTAACTCCAATTAACTAGCCTGCTACTTTTCTGCCCTGGAAAGATTCTAAAAAGATAAGAGAGAAAGAAGGAAGGAAGTCCATTCCTCCTAGCTAGTTTTATCACCTGTGACAATACCAGTCCCACCTTTGACTCTGCTACTCCTTACCGTTTGTCCTTTTAGGGAATGAGAAGGAAAGAAAAATTGGGAAAAAAAGAAGGAAAGGGGATGGAAAACAACTCCAAGGCGAAGGAGTGATGTTAAATCCATAATTGGAGTTTGGCTTTACATTGTAGTTCCCCATGAACATTTACTATAGGGAAGTACAGCCAGGAATTCTTTTGTCCTTCTGCCACCCTTCTAATAATTTCAGTTCCTAGAGCTCAGCTTTATTATCAGAAGGGCCACAGGAAAAGAAAGGGACTGAATCTAATCTATTTTCCTGCTTTGAACCCAAGATATGCCCAGGACAAAGAGAATTGTTCTGTCCCTGTCCACAGGAGATTTCTTACCTAACCCCCATTTCCATGATAATTTCTGTCCTTTTGGTCTCCAACTCCCCTCATAAGGGGAGGCCTGGGATCTTTCCCTTGCCGTTTTCATGGTTCTGGACTATGTGACCATTTCCTTTGCCTTTCCCCTCCTCTGAGGAGCTACTCCACCCCTGACCTTCTTTCTCAGGCCTCACACCTCTTGTTCCATCCCCAGTTCCATCTTTCTCTTTAGTACTCAGTTCTAGTACTTCAACAGGGCTGTGTGTCTTCATCTATTGTTTTAGGGAGGGAGGCCAGACCTTAGGGCCATTACCAGGGCAACCCAACCTGAGATTTGGGTAAAGGGAACTAGAGGAGTCAGTGTGGAAGTTGTCCCGTCTTGCCCTCCTGGGTCTCACTTTAGATACTTTGATCTACTTTATAATGTTGGGCTTTTCCCTTAATTCTTCTGACCAGTAGCCATGCTGCCTTCATACCTATTCATCTAAAAGGTGACTTCTCTGCTCAGGATGATGTCAGAAGCACTGGTTCCTTGCATTTTAGCAGGGAAGGGAGAGAAGGAGATGAGGTGGCCGAGGGGGTTGGCAAAAGTTCATACATGATCTCTCCTAGAACCATGTATGGAGACCATCCATGAGGAGTGAATGACCAGGGATCTTTTCCAGGCCTTCTCGAGTAGCTCATTCCTCAAAGATACTCTTAGAAATCTAGGCCACAAGTATCCCTGCTAGGCTGAATCTTTGCCCCAAGGGAAGGCAGAGAAAGAGCACCCTGGGTGTTTCTGAGGGATGGGCCAGGGAGCACCATGTTTTTCCATAAACCTCCTTCTTCCCTGATGATGGGTTGGTCAGATTGTTTTCCCCTGGTCCATATGTAAGTTCAGAGAGATCACTGCTTGGTCTGAGCAAAAGATCACTGTGCCCAGGTGGAACTGAACAGACCTCAGGGGCCCCCCTCCCCTTCTTTGTATTCTAGGGGACTTTGGTTGTCTCTGCCTTGTTTTTGATCTTGCCTCTCCTCTCAGGGGATTCTGCTGAAACGAAGCGGCAAGTCCTTGAACAAGGAGTGGAAGAAGAAGTATGTGACTCTGTGTGACAACGGGCTGCTCACCTACCACCCCAGCTTACATGTGAGTCTCAGAGAAGAGAGGGCCTGAGCCCAGGGGGAGTGGAGCAAGAGAAGGGGGACTGAGGGGAGGGGATGAGGGAAGGCCTCCTTATAGGCTGGGCTCTCTAGGGTTAGGAAATGGGCCCTGGCCATTCCGGGGGAGCTTTTGCAGAGGCTGATCTGGGATGATCTGGGAACCAGAGAAGACCATGAGATCCAGGTTGGGTTTTTGTCCTTAGACTCAAGGCTGAATCCTTGAGGGGAATGCCTCTAACTGGGAGCCCCCCCATGATTACCAGGGCGGCAAAGGGTATCCTCCTTTGCAAGCTGGAATACCCAGATTTTCCACCCTGCATTCCAGAAGAGGCCAGAATACACACAGACACACACAGACACACGTGCACTCTGTGTGTGTGTGTGTGTGTGTGTGTGATAGTATAGTGGAAAGAAACCCTGGACTTTGAAATAAGACAGGCCTAGATTTGAATTCAGCTCTCTTATTTATGCCTTTTGTGACCACAGTCAAATCATTCAACCTCTCAGGGGCTGCCTCCTCATTACAAATGTTGAGGTCTAACTGGATGGATCTTTTCATTTTCCTTCCCGTTTTTAGTCCCATGAAATCTTTTGAGATATGATATTTAAATCCCATCTTTGTCACTAACTTGCGGTGTGACCCTAGATAAATCACTTCTTTATCTCTGAATGTCAGTCTTTTGGGCCATAATATGGGGATGACCATACTTGCACAACCTGCCCCAATGTGGTTGTTGCAAGAAAACCACCCTGAAAACCTGACGGGGCCACACACACAAATTGCATTATTCTGTTCTGGAGTCGATCCACGAGGTATCTCAAAGACAAATGTTCGGTTGTGAAATGATTATGTCTGAGCCATCCAAAGGCTCTGGGGGCTCAGCCCCGGGGGATCAGGCTGGGCCCTGGCAGAAGCACAGGGCTGCCAGGGCAGGCTCGGGGCTCCCCTGCCCTCAGAGGGGGCAGAGTCAGGCTAGGGAGCGGAGGTCAGGATGAAGGGAATTTGGGGAAAGGCGAGGCACTGCATGCACCGTGGCCCCGTGGCAGCAGTTCCCTCTCCCGCCGCCCTCTTCTCCCTCACTGCGTGGCTCCAGCACACAGCTGTCTCTAGAATCCATCTCTGTCACCGCCCCACTGTGGGGCTAATGAGTTCTCCTGAGCAGCCCCTCAAGCACAGCACGTGGGCTGGCCCCGCCCCCGGCCTCTGGGCCCTCGGCCTCCTCCCAGGGTCCCCAGCCCTTCCTTGGCATCTGCCCGACTTGTCATGCAGGTGGGGTCCAAACTTTTCTGAATCCCAATCCCCCAATGACCACCTAGCCCAGAGGATTCCTCCCCCCCCCCCCCAAGGAACACCTCCCAAGAAAATTTTCCCAGAAGGTTCCCAGGCAATATATTTCTTTCTTTTTTAAACAACCCTTGCCTTCTGTCTGAGAATTAATACTGTGTATTGGTTCCATGGCAGAAGAGTGGTAAGGGCTAGGCAATGGGGGTAAAGTGACTTGTCCAGGGTCACACAACTAGGAAGTATATGAGGTCAGCTTTGAACCCAGGACCCTCAGTCCACCAAGCCACCCAGCTGCACCCCTAGTCAATACATTTCTAAAAATATTCTTCTACTCTTGGGCCTAGCTTGCCCCTAGCCCCACATAGCCCTGGAGCTGTCTGAAAGTCTTTTTCTCAGGCTGACCCGTCTGAATTTCCTCCTTCTCAGTGCCCTGGGCACTCACTCTCCACTTAGTCTTCAGTGTTAGCACTTCCAGGGGAACAGATCAGAGAGGGCCATGTGGTGGCTGGGGCAGAATCATAGCCCTAAGACTAGGGGGTGACTTGGGGCTCATCCCTCAGCTCCTCTGCTCGCAAAGAGAGCCTTCCCTCTAGTGAGTCGGCACGATCCAGTGAAAGGGAGGGAGTGGGGTGAAGCCTGGGGGCCCTGGGCTCTATCCCAGACTCCCTCAGATCTCAGTTTTCTCAGTGAGATGGGCGTACAACCAGAATACCACCTGCCCCATTTACTTTCCAGGGTTATTTTGAGCATCAGTTGAGATGAGGGGAACGTTTTGGAACCTTCTACAGGGGCTCTGGAGGAGTGATGAGGGATCGTTACTTAGGAATAGATCATGAGTGTTCATCTGAAAAAGGATTTCTGAACCCAAAGGGACCCAGATCAACCCCTTGGATTTTGATAGTCAAGGAAAGGTGAAGTGACCGTTCCGGGGTCCCAGCTGGTTAACACCCATTCTGCTCTCCTCTTCCATGCCCCTTATTCACTGGTTTAATATCATTGTGGAAATGAGAGTCGCTGACCAGCCTCCTTAAGTAGTCGTCTGTCAGTGCTTCTTGCCCTTTCCCAAACTGGTTCCGGAACCATATGTACCACTTCTTCCTGCCATGCACCATCACTCACAGACTTGCCCCTTCCTTTCCTTTCCCCTTGCTCTCTCTGGAGGGCTTCCACTGGGTACTGTCCTAGAGGGACCTGGGTCCCTGCACCAGCGAGCCCCTCTTCCTCTCCCTTGTCTTCCCAAAAGAGGCAGAGCCCTGGACAGAAAGGGCAGGTAGTGTATTGTCCCTGGTGGAGAGGCTCAAGGGGTGACCTTTATCCTCTCCACTCTTCCCCCTCACCCCCCCACACACACACTCTTGGTGTATCTGCCTCTGACCTCCTTGGTATCAGAATCAGATTTTGAGGTGTGGGGGACCCACAATGATCTCAGAGCCACAGAGTGAAGCAGCAGCGGCAACTTTTCACCCATTTAAGCACCTCCTCAGCCGTTTGAATTCCTGGATCATGGCCCCAAAATTTACTAAGGTCATTAATAGGGATCTCTGTGCCTAAGGGGACCCCCAGTAAGTGAGGGGGAATGGGGGCCCCTTGAGGACCAGCCCCAAGCAATGTGGGGGCTAGACTCTAAACCTTCTAGTGATGGAGACAAGACTCAGAGACAGGAAGCAATGAGGGCGCATGGGGTGAGAGGGCACCAAACTAGCGAGTCAGAAGGCCAACATATGAAGACCTTGGGCAAGAACTGGCCTCACCGTCTGGGCCTCAGTTGCCTCATCTTATAAAGAATGGGCTTTAGGGGCTCTCCAGGAGCCCTTTTAGCTCTAGAATTGGAAGTGAGCATAAAATAATATGTAGTCAAGTGCTTGAAGGCAGCGATTGGGACAGGATCTTCTCTCAAGACCATGCACTTAGCACCCAAGCATAGGTTACCTCCTTCGGGCCATGGCTCTTGGAGCTTTGCTCCCTTGAACCCTTTGGGGACGGCGGTCCCTGTGCCTCCCTCTCTACCAGTCTTGCCCTCACCTTTGCTGCCTTTATGCTTATCTAACCTGGTAAACTTTTGGAGTGCCAGGGCAGAGTCACCCAGACCCCTTTGGCTTAGCTTCCTTCCGTTCCCACAGTCCCTAGTGAACAAGTAGTTTCCCAGTGAGGCACTCCAAGGACTTGGCATTAAGTTTCTGGCCTAGCCGAGATCTTTTTGCCCTCTTTGAGTGAGGTGCCGCCCGAGGCCTGAAAGGGAAAGATAATGCCGGTGAGTCATTCCTGGAATGAGGGGGCCTGCCGGACACAGTGGGAAAAGGGAGGCAGGCAGGCCTCGGGCTTGGAGCCCAGCTCCTGCCCAGCCCCAGAGAGCCAGCCAGAGCCTCCCCCATTTTGCAGCCAGTGGAGCCATTCACACAATCACCTTCTGTTAATTCTATCTGCAACATCAATTAAATTGTTTGTAGAAACTAATTGAATGTGGCTTAATCACACATCTTAATAGCTTTCCACGCTCTGAACTCGTTGTTAATTCCAGTAATAAAACGAGATGAGAACGCTGGCTGGGTAATTAGCGAGGAGGCTGGGGAAGAAATTGCTGTTTGATGGTGGGTAATAAAGGCAGCCGTGGTGACCGCTCTCCGGAGCAGCCGCTGCCGTCGCCGCCGCTGCCATGCTTCCCGTTCTGCTGACGGAGGGAAACGTTGCCGCTGCCGCCGCCCCTGAGCTGCCCGTCCCCAACACTCCACCTCTTAGCTTCCAGCCTGCTGCTGTCTGTCATCCAGGAGCCGTGGGACCTGGTGTCAGGGGCGAGGCTCCACATTGGGTCTAGTGGACATGTTTGCTTTGGACTCTGGGTCCACCTACTGGGCAGCCTCTTTCCCCAGAGTCCCTTGGTGGCTTCTGGGTCCCTCGGCCCCGTCCCACCACGTCTCCTCGGAACAGAGAGCTTTCCTGGATTTGTGAATAGGAAGAAGGGAAAAAAGGGCTTGTCAGCGGGTTTCTCCACATCCCTGGCTTCAGCCAGCTCTGGGCTAGAATGGGGCCTGGCAGGCTGGTGCAGCTGCTGTGACCTCCTTGTGAACTAGAGCAGACCCAAGCCCCCACCCCAGAGAAGGAGCTGCAGCTGTGACTTTGGCCCAGCCAGCTGCTGCCAGTTGTCAGGAGGCAGCCGCTGTAAGAGGTGATTGTGCTGGGCTGGGGACAGGCTGAAACCCAGATGTGTGTTTGGCAGGCTAGGGTTCAGCTAAGAGTGAGGGGAATGAGCCAAGCCGCTGGAGAGGGCATACGTCTAGACTGGAGAGAGGGCAGGCGGTGCTAAGGACAGGGTGGTTGGGGGATGAATTTAACATCAAAGCCGGCAGGGAAGAGCCAAAAGATAGGAAGGAACCTTGGAGTACAGCCCTTCTGTTTTACTGGGGAGGCCCCAAAATGAGTCATTTCACTGGAGTGTGGTTGGGGTTCGTTATAGGAAATGCATAGATAGACTTAGGTAGCTGTACTGGTGTTTCCTTTCTCATGCCCTGCCTATTTCCTTGTCCCCCCAAAGTTACTGTTATTAGTGACCATTATTCTTTCAGGTTCTAGCTCTAGCCAGGATTTGAGACCGCTGGCTTTGGGTCAGGGATTGGAGGAGTGAAACAGGGTTGGAAGGGAGCTCTTGTGTCAGCCTTGACTTCTGGTCTTGGGGGAGATGTTACCGTTCATGGATCTCAGGAATTTCAACTTGGATCAAGTCCCCAGGTTGCCATTTTGCTCTAGGAGCCCTTGTCTCCATTGACACCTGTTGGTTCTTACTCATTCCTTCTGGTTACCTTCTGTGAATCTTAGGGACCCAGAGAAAGACATACTCAAGATCTCATGCCACGCAGTTTGCCCTCACTTGGAAAGCCTTGCCTACTTCTCTCACTGTGATTTTTCTCATGTTATACACACGCAACTTGAATTTCCCCCCACCCCAAGTTCTTTTCTTCTTATTCAGCTAAGCCCAAAAGCTCACTTCTTGCATGGAGTCTGCTCAGCTGATGCCAGCTGACAGTGCCTTCCTTTTCCCTTCTCCCTCTCCCCCTCCCCACCATCTCCTTCCCCAGTTCAGTTCTTTGCTTATTTGGGCTGGGTAGCCTCTTTACTTATTTGAGCAGTGCTCAGTCCCTTTCCCCAGGATAAAACTATACCCCACTGCCTAGAAAAGGCTTCTCTGGTTCCATCCAAAGTCAGACTGGCCATGTTGTCCCTTCACCCTCTGGGGTATTACAAATACCTCAGATTTGGGGGTGGGGTGGGGGTGAGGGGAAAATAGACTTCCCATTGCCAGGGAAGCCACTTGCCTCCAGAGCTTACCCCAGGGCCATCCATGCAGAAAGGAATGGGGAATCTGTTGTGTGCATTGTCAGTGCCATCCAGGGTCCTCAACAACTGCCAACCTGGATCCTGCAGGCAAAGAAATATCTATTTTCCTTTAAGAAACGCCAATATTGACTTTTTTTACATAAAGAGGAAAAATAAAATTAGGACATTCTGCAAAGGTGAGGGCAAATCGAGAAAGGAAAAGTGGATAGGAGGGAGCCAGGGAGCATGACTATAGGATAAGAAGCTTGGGACTGGCTTCTGTGCTCTCTGGGGTCTCTTCCCCCAAGCAACATCAACTTTCCCCTTCATCAGCCAAAGTTTAGATGTCGAGGCAGGGTGTGGGGCAGCAATAGAGACAGTAACCCGGGGCCACTTGGCCACAGCACATGCGTGCCTCATTTCTGGACAGCTTTCCCAGAAACATTGGACTCCAGGAAGTGTGGGAGGCTCTCTCTTTGGTCCTAGGGCAAGGTCCAATGGGCATTGTAAGGGATCTCTTCCTCTTGAAATCCCTAGCTCTCTTCAGGGCTTAGTACCATAGTGACCTGGATGAAGTCCTTACTGATCACTTCTTGGCACCTGCATTATTTTGTATATGTTTTGTACTTAACTTCCACAGTAGAATGGAAGCTCCTTGAGGTCAGGGACTGCTTCATTTTTTGTATGGCACATTGTAGGTACTACTAAATGAATGCATTCAGATTGAATTTCCTGTATCTTAACTCCAGCTTAAAAGAAATGCCTTCCTGAGCCTTCATGGCCCCAATCAGCAATAGGTAGAGCATCCCCTAAAAAGGGTACTCAGCCCAGAAAACTCGGTGGGGCCCTGTCTTCAGAGAGGATCCTCCCTGGCCTGCCATCATTGGTTTAGTTCTGTCAGGGCCTGACAGAGAGAGGAACTCTGAGGAGCAATGTTGGCCACCTGAGGGGAATAGGAGTTCAACTTTGTTCACTTTACCACCCCTTTTCCTCACCTCTCCTGAATTCTAGTCCTGGCACCTGTTCTTTTGTCTTTCCTGAGGGGATTTCTTGACCCCCTAATCGTCAATCCTTCCTGCTGGGAGTGCTGCCTTAAGGGCCCATTGTGGCCTCAGCCAGTGCCAAGATCTCCCAGCCCAGACCCACTGTAACTGCCTCAGCTCTGACCCTCACCTTCCACTTGGGATCCAGGTCCAGCCCAGCACCCAGGGCCCTTGGAGCGTCTTCCTTCAGTGCCTATAGCTAAGATGCAGCCTGGCCTAGGGAGAACCAGGGACTTAAGAGATCATCTTACCTTCCTCCTCATTTTGTGGGTAAAGAAACTGAAGGAGGTCAAGTGACTTGTGTTTGAATCACTCATATTTAATTAGCAGTCAGGAGTCAAGCCCACGTCCTCTGACTCCAGGTCCAGCACTGTTTTATTGTAGTAGGCCTCAGGAAAGAATGGACAGGAAGCCCAGCATGCCTATCCCCTTTCCTGCAGTGCCCTGACACATAAAGTATGGGGGTGATCCCTATTCCATTGGGTGGGAAAGGGGTTGAGGGCTATACCACATCACAGGTATTTGGATTACCGGCACGTAATGGATAGTCATCCCTCCCTTCTCTCCCTCTGTCAGGATTACATGCAGAATATTCATGGCAAGGAAATCGACCTGCTGCGCACCACGGTCAAAGTCCCAGGGAAGCGGCTACCCCGGGCCACAGCCTCCACAGCCTCAGCTGGTGCCAGCCCCCGTGCCAATGGGCTGGTCCTAGAGAGAAGCAACACCCAGCTTGGGGGGAGTACAGGTGAGGAGAGGAACACTACTGCTTGAGGGGTGGGTAGGGTGCTAGGAGTGGGGCAGCAGGAACCTCTGAGCCTTGGTGCCCAGGGGGGCTGGTTCAGGGGCTGTGGTCACTTAGGGGAGAGGCCAGATGTCAGCAATGACTTGAGAGTGCTAGTCTTGTTGGGGTGGGTAGCTTCTGGCCCAGGGCTAAAAGGCAGGGGATGGGTGGTGGGGCACCTCTTGGGGCTAGAAAGGGAGAGAGAAGCTGGGAGAATGGTGCCAGGAATATGGCCCACGGAACATTGTCTAGCTTACATTCTCAGTCAGGAGCAGGGGGCCAAGAACACATTTCCTTTGGGTGCTGCCTCAGACTCCTCAGCCGGTGGTGGCAGATGGGAGAGAGGAGATCTCAGGCAGCCAGGAGCTCACAGGGCAGTGTGACCATCAGCAGCCCAACTCTTGGTTGTGACTGTAGAATCCCAGGGGGCCTGCTTATTTGGGTTGAGGAGCCTGAAAGGGAATCCAGGCTTTGGACACAGGCCTCATTCTCCAGGGGAAAAGATTATGGGCAGGAAAGGGGACAGGGGTAGCTCCTTCCTCTCTTCTTTCTTCCGTCTCGTGGCTAAGGTGTGAACTTCCATGTTTCCAACTTCCAACATGGAACCCATGGTCTCTCTTCCATTCTTGGAGCTAGCTTATTCCAGATTCCCATTACTCTTGCCTTCCTTACTAGAGATGTTCTTTTCTAGTCCTACCTTCCTTCCCCTTGGCTCCATCATGCCTACCACCCACAAGCCAATTCATTCCCTCCAAAACTCATTCTTCTCCGTCTATCCCCAATTGATTGGCTAGACTCATAGTCCCATTTCTTTTAGGCTCAGGACACCCCCTCCTTTTCTGACCCCACCACCTAATTTCTGTCAAGTGTAGGAGAACCTCTCAGCCCTGCAGTAGCCTCCCAGAAAACCTGTATCTCCACTCTCCAAGACTGGGAGGGGAAGCAGGGGGCAGTGTTTGGGGGCCAAGGTTGCAGCCTCCTGCGGGTGGGCCCTGTTAGGTCCGAGGGGCACGTGCAGACTTTACTATGACCTCTCCCCCTCCTCTGCCCCATGTGTTTCTTCCGTCTTCTGTTGATCAGACAAATATCAGTGATCCATAGGAGCACCAAAGAGACAAAATGAGGTGCTGGGGATACTAGGGCAGTAGCATAGGTGAAGATAGATTCAACAAATATGGTAACCAGAAAATACTAAATGCCCAAAGCATGGTGCCAAGTGCCAGGGCAAAGGTACAAAGAAGTACTCAGCCAGAGATGTCGGACCCCAAAATGAGAATATATGTGAAGTAGTGAGCTACCCATCACCTTTGGCAGGGGCTAGATGTCTACAAAGGCCTCTTCCATCCCTTGGCTTTTGTGGTTCTATACAAGGTGGGTGTCCCCAAAGTCTGGGAGCAAGCTAGTCACTTAAAACTGCCCTCAGACTTTTGGGACACTGCATTTGAAACAGCCCCTCTTGCTGACAAAGTTAAACCTCTGATGGAAGGCGTGCCCAGGGGTGGACGCAGGAGGTGGTCACTTAGTAAACCAGTTTCCAGCAAAGGCTAAGGGTTTTCCCCAGAACCCTCCATTTTCTCCTCTCCAGAAAAGTGTCATGGATAACATTGCCGACTTCCCTAGGTTTGGGGGTCCGCTTAACAGAAGGCTCGGGTGAAGTCAGGGCTTGGAGGGGAGCCCCGCCTGGGCAGGGCCACCCCTAGAGTTTGGGGACCGAGGGGGAACTGTGCAGTACCATGACTCATCGCCGTCGTAGGAAAGAGCCTCCTGCCGTACAGGCTGTACCCAGTCACCTCCCTGCCAGACACCCTCCCATGGTACACGCTATAGGCCGACAGGCTTCCCCCCAAACCCAGTGTACCCCTGGCACTCTGTGCCCCAGACCTCCTGCACACAGGCTCGGGCACACACACATGTCTCTCACTCGCCGGGCGATGTTAACATCTCATTATCTTTGTTACTGTAATTACATTATCCGCTGCTTTATGCAGAATTATCCTCCGAGGACTAATTGATGGCTCCATGTTTAATTCATTAATCATTAGCATCAAATTCGACAATTACAGTGCACACTGATTGTGGGATTGCAGGCGTAATGAGGGGAGAATTAACAAAGAGAAAGGAAAGCACTTTCCCTCCCTCAGGGCTTCGAGCTGGGGGGCTGTGGGGGTGGAGGGGGGACTGGACCAGAGTTGGGTGAGGCAGGGAGCCAGGGGACCAGAGAGGTCCCAGGCGGGCCACACGTGCCCTCCTTCCCTGCAGTAGGCCTCATGGAGAGGGACTGAGTGGAATCACTCCAACCCTTTTGGCCCCTGACCGGAGAATGGATGTGACTGGGATGGAAATGAGGCAAGCCTGGAAGAGAGGGAGGCGGCGGGCGTGCCTTGGGCTTCCTCAGTTCAACAAGTAGCATTTGCACGTACCCAGCCCTGTGTTAGGTGCCGTTGGGGCCCTCCTCCGGAGGTACATAGGGGGTGTAATACCAGAGATCTAAGACGGGGTTCCTGCCCTCAAGCAGCCTCTTGGTGGCTCTGCTATCCTCCTGGTACCAGCCCTTAGCTGGGAGCAGACCCAGCTCTGCAGTTCTGCTTTCTTGCCCGTCTCCAGCCCGATTCCCAGTAGGCCCAGAATACTAGCTCCTTCCCAGCCAGTGACTGGCCCAGTAACATCCCGCTGCCCTGCTCCTGTCCGTAATGAGCCATCTTCCTCAGCTCCGCATCCCAGCCCAAGGCCAAGACATCCCCCACCCGGCCTGACGCCTCCCGGCTCACCCCAGCAAGGAGACTCTTGTCTGAGAAGGGTCTGGAGAGATGCCTGAGGAGCCCTGATGGGGTCTCCCCCAAACCCTACCCCTCTGCCCCCCGAGGGCTTCTCGGGACACACGCACCTCGAGGCCATTCCCCCTCAGCTTTGCCATCCTTCCCCGATGGGAGACGAAAGATTAATTTTCCCCAGCCCAACAGGATAATTACTAATACTAATTAGACATAATTACTTGAATTTGATACACTTATTCCTCGTTAGAATGGCAGCAAAGCTGACGCAGAGCAAGTGACACATGGAGAGGGGGATTTAGGGCCCAGAGGCCGGCTTCCGGACTGACCTTCCTTCCTTGTCTTCGGGCCCCAGCCACTTGGGGGGGCCCATCCGGGACAGGAAGCCCCTGACTAGCCACTGAACCCCTTCCTGCAACGGCATCGCTCCCTGCCCTCCTGGGAGTGTTGGCCCTTCTTGGAGGTGTGAGGCCGGGCTGGGGGCAGCAGATGTTCATGGAGGGAGGGGGCCGTGACCCAGGCTGCCTCCGGGTGGGTCCTGACCACCCTCTGGCCTTGCCAGTGCCTTTGAGCCATGGATCCGGGCTGTCCCGCCAGGGTCTGCTCAGGAGGGAAGTGTGGGAGCCCAGTGACCGTGGGCTGCCTGGCTCTCGCTCCCCCGATCGAGCCCCCTCTCCCCCACTTCAGGTGCCCCCCATTCAGCCAGCAGCACGTCCCTGCACTCGGACCGCTCCCTGAGCAGCTCAGCCTTGGCAGGGCCCCGGCCGGACGGGCTCCATCAGCGTTCCTGCTCTGTATCTAGCGCTGACCAGTGGAGTGAAGCGACTGCCCTGCCCCCGGGCATTCAGCACCCTGGTGAGTGGCTCCCCAGGGTGGGGGCCGGGGTGCTCAGGGCTTCCCCCCAGCCCCAGCCTTCTCCCTCTTCCTGGCCCCTGGCGGCCCGGGGCAGAGCTGGTGGCGGCTCCTCGATCCCCATCAGCCCCCCGTGCAGTCAGCTCATCAGCCTCCCGGCGGGGGGCAGGCGGGCGCTGGCTGAAGGAGGGATGATGGAGCGGAGGGCGGGCTGCCTCACTGGAAAGTGAGAGACTGGGGAGGGAGGGGGTCTGGGGCAGGGGCACCCCGAGGGAGGGAGAAGGCCAAAGCCCTTCCCGGGCTCCACCCCCTCGCCTTGTTTGGTGCCAGGCTCCACCCCCTCCCCCCAGTCTCATCCTGAGCCTCTGCACCCCCTAACCTTAACGGAGCACTTTGTCCCTCCACCCTTCTGCCCTGCCCAGCTTTCCCAGTGTGGGGGCCTCTGTCCCCGGGCCATGCCCCAGAAGGGCACGTTAGGGGAGCCCCCCATGGAAGCGTGCGCCCCCAAACTCGCATCTCCACAGTGCCACGTAACTGACACGCAGAGCCTTGGCGGAGGGGGGCAGCCCCTGGGCTCCCGGCGCTGATGGCCTATCGCTGCCATCATGGAGGCCCTGCTGGGGAGGCAGGGAGGAAGGAGGGGGGAGGGAGGGAGCGTGTCTGCCTCTAATGAAGTTTGACATTTAGTGGTGAGCGCCGGGCGGGGTGTGGGAGACGGGAGCTTGATTAGCGCGCTCTAATTGACAGTAATTAGGCAGCTCCCTGATTGTTTCTAATTCTGCTATTAATTGTGAGGAGCGGGGAGTGTGATTGAGGATAAATTTGGTGCCGAGCTGCCGGGGCTGCGGCTCCCTGTGAGCTCCCCGGGCCGCCCTCCACCCCTTGGAGCTGCGGGAACCGAGCGTTCCCTCCCTCCTCTCCCGGCCGTATGTGCCCATTGCCTCTACCCCAGTTTGTTCGGTGCCTCCCCAGCCCCCCAGCCCTCACGCCCCTCTTCTGGGCCCTGAAGCCCCGGCCGTGACCTTTGTCGGGTCCCAGGGATGGAGTAGGAGCCGGATGGGAGGAAGCTCAGGGCTCCCCTGCTGCGCCTGTGCCGGCATCCCAGGCCTTCTCTGCTTTGCTTTCTACCTTTTTTCCCTTTTCCTTTTCCCAGCCAGTGGCCCATCTGACGTGCTCAGCTCCAGCCCTAAGCTGGAGCCCCCTCCATCGCCCCACGCCAACCGTAAGAAGCACCGTCGGAAAAAAAGTACGGGAACCCCCCGACCGGACGGCCCCACTAGCATGGCTGAAGGTAAAGGGAACCGAGGGCAGGCCCAGGCCAGAGACCGTTCTGACCGCCAGGATGGCCTCTGGGACTGCTGACTGCCGAAGGGACTCGTCATGCAGGCCCGCTGTTTAAGTAGAAAAAAGCCTTTCCTGTGTCTAACTTCAACACACCACGCTGCCATTTAAACTCACTTCTTCTGTTGTGGACGGGAGTTAGGAAATAGCCCTGTTTAATCGCTGTCTTCCAAACACCCTTGCCTATCCCCCTATCTCTCCTGGCTCCGTCCTGGGCACGCTGGAGGCCCTTTACACATGCTCCTCTCCTCATTGGTAAGCTTGCTTGGGGACTTCTTCCATTCCTTCCCCGACTCTGCTTCCACTAAATGACTCCCTACCGTTTTCCCACCCTTGTCCTGGTCCTTGTGACTCTCCTGAGCCTTCCCAATGTACCTTCATTCCTCTTCGTCCCCGACTGTCCAGACTGGCCTCCTTGCTCCTGGCTTTGGGAGCCCCGGCCGCCCCTCACTGGCGGGTGGGGAAGAGGAGTTGGGACCTTGTTAGGGTTCAGAATTTAGCATTGGAGTCAGGCTGGGGAAGAAGAAGTTTTTTGGGAAGCATCTAGGAGGTCTGGGCTTTAGAGCCTGGCACGGGAGAAGATATTTCAGCCTGGGGTTCCAGTCAGGCCCGTGGGGTGGGGAGAGACAGAGACAGCAAGAGCGATAGAGATAGAGAGGGGGAAGGAGAGAGAGACAGAGAGGGAGGGAGAGACGGGAAGAGAGAGAGAGGGAGAAGCCCGGGGGGCCTCAGGATCCAACAGGTGACCCCAGCTTGGGCAGGGCCAGTGCTCCCTTTGCCCTTGGCCTCAGCCCAGGCTCCCCACGTAGCTCGTGCTTTCTCGCCAGCCCCCTGAAGCACACACACAGGCGTCCCTCTGCTTATTAGGGATTGTGTGCCCACGGGGCAGTGACCGGGGGGCTGAGATTAATGTGGCTGTCGTCTAGGGGGACCTTCAGGAAGGGTACTTGGAGCCGTCCCCAGATTGCCGGGCCCGGGGCCTGGCCCCATGCTCTTGTAGTTGCAGACGGGGTCAGGTCCCTGCCCATGGAGAGACCCCCTCTTCCTCTCCTAGCTCCCCTGCCCTTCTCGAGTGTCTGGGATGGGATGGTGGGGGAGGGGGGATTGGTTCCCCGGAGCCCCTCGCTGATGCCGTCAGGAATATTGGGTTTAATGAGCTGCAAAATGAGGCGGCTGCAGCTGACATGTACGGATGGCGCTCGTGTTCTCCTCCACTCCCGCCCCACCCCCCGCCCCTCCTAGCACCCCCTTCCGTCCCTCCCCAGACAGACACTTTGGGGCCTTTCATGGACCTCTACCCCTGCGGCCTTTGGTCTGCCCTTCTGCAGGTAGTCCAAGTTCAAGGGCTTCCTTGGCAGAACTCTGCCGCTCTTGTGCTCCTCCGCTGGTTTTGGGGAGCCCTTCCCTGGCTGGCGGCAGGCAGACGGATAGCTGCAGAGGGATGTGGGGAAGAAGGGGTGGCTGGCAGAGCAGGATGATTGAGTACTCGGAGGGAAATCGGAGCCGAGCCTTCCGTTTCCTGAATCATTGTGTTCCCACTCGCCCGCCCCCGCCTTCCCCCCCAAAACACCCATTTCCCCAGATGCAGAAGAGTCTTTTGAGTTCATGGTCGTGTCGCTCACGGGGCAGACGTGGCATTTTGAGGCCTCCACGGCAGAAGAGCGGGAGCTGTGGGTACAGAGTGTCCAGGCTCAGATCCTCGCCAGCCTGCAGGGTTGTCGGAGTGCCAAGGATAAGGTGAGGGGATGGAGGGCCCAAAGGGGCCCCGTCACCAGCAGTGGAGTGGGTCTGGGGCCTGGGCACAGCTCTGGTGGCCTGACCGGGCAGGGGTGGCCCCAGGGCCCACAGCCCTCTCTCCCACCCTGTTGCAGACGCGCCTGGGCAGTCAGAACTCGGCACTGGCCGTGCAGGCCGTCCGCACCGCCCGAGGCAACAGCTTCTGTATCGACTGCGACTCTCCCAGTGAGTACAAAAGGGCCAAAGAGGGCAGGGAGGGCTCCGTGAGAGAAGTAAGAAGGGGGTGAGGGTGGGGGGCAGAGGAGAGCTCCAGGAGCCGGCCCTTCCCTGGGTTCCCTGATCCCCCGGAGCTCTCCTCTCTCCTCACCAGACCCGGACTGGGCCAGCCTGAACCTGGGTGCCCTCATGTGCATTGAATGCTCGGGGATCCACCGGCACCTGGGGGCCCACCTGTCTCGAGTGCGGTCCCTGGATCTGGACGACTGGCCCCCTGAGCTGCTGGCTGTGATGACCGCCATGGGCAACGCTTTGGCCAACAGCGTGTGGGAGGGGGCCCTGGATGGCTACGCCAAGCCGGGGCCCGAGGCCTGCAGGTGAGGGGAAGTGGGGCCCGTCGTCTCGGGGCGACGGGGAGGGGAGGCAGTCTTCTGGGGGCCCTCCTGGAGGAGGGGCACAGGGATGGCTAGCAGAGTGAGCCATAAGGGTTAATGACAGGAGAGCTGCTGCTTTTGCTTGCTGTGGGGCCCCTGGGGCTGGCCCTCCCCGGGCCGGCCTGTCACTCAGGCCTCTCACAACAACGGGCCCTTTCTGAGCCGTTATCAGCGGGTCAGGGGGCCGCAGGGAGCGCATGCGCGGGGTGCCTATCTCTCGGTCGCCCGAGGTGCCCCAGCCTGAGCAGAGATGGGGAGAATGGGCGGGAGATAGGGCCGTGATGTCCCCTCTGTCACGAGCTTCCCCCCTTTTGTTGCCAGCGCTGACAAGCAGGGTGGGGGAGGAACGGGGGCCAGATAAGCCGTCTCTTGGGCCGCTGCCGGCAGCCTTCCTGCTGCGCCCTCTGCACAGCGTTCTCCTGCCACCCCTTCGTGGCTGCGCCCCTCACACAGAGCCCTCCCTTCGGCCGCCCACCCCCTCCTGACCGAGGCCGGGCCGGGCCTCGGCGGGCCTGTGTTTTCAGGGAGGAGAAGGAGCACTGGATCAGGGCCAAGTACGAGCAGAAGCTGTTCCTGGCGCCCCTGCCCAGCTCTGACGTGCCCCTGGGCCAGCAGCTGCTCCGGGCCGTGGTGGAGGACGACCTGCGGCTCCTGGTGATGCTCTTGGCCCACGGCTCCAAGGAGGAGGTGAACGAGACCTACGGGGACGGGGATGGCCGCACCGCCCTGCACCTGTCCAGCGCCATGGCCAACGTCGTCTTCACCCAGCTGCTCATCTGGGTGAGTCCCCCCGACCCCGGCCGGCCCCTCGCGCTGCCCCGGGCCCCTCGGGCTCCCCGCCCCCTCCTCTCGGCTTGGGCCTGAGTCCTCCTTCTCTCCACAGTACGGGGTGGATGTGAGGAGCCGGGACGCCCGGGGCTTGACTCCGCTGGCCTACGCCCGCCGAGCCGGCAGCCAGGAGTGTGTGGATATCCTGCTGCAGCATGGCTGCCCCGGGGAGGGCAGCCTGACCCCCACCCCTGCCAATGGTTCTAGCACCTCCGCCGAGCTGCACCGGAGCCCTAGCCTCCTGTGAGGCCCGGGGAGGATCGGGGTCCGAGGAGACCCCAGCATCTGGGGCTCACCTCCCTCCCCCTGCAGGAAAGGGGGAGAGAGACATAGGCAAGGGGGGACACAGGGGGAGAAAGAGGGGGTGGAGAGGAGAAGAAGAGGACAAGGAAGGGAGGAATTGCAGCTGACGCCCAGCCCAGGGCCCCGTGGGTGCCATTGAAAAGGGACGGGCCCTTTGGAGGCACCTAAAGGGAGGGGAGAGCAGGCCCTCTCCCCTTCCCTGCCTCCTGCCCTTCGCCTTCACCCCGAGGCTTCATTCAAGGACTGTTCACAAAGCCATGGCCGGACTAGCCTGGAGATGAGGTGTGGAGAGTGTGGGGCACTGGATGAAGAGCCTGAGGAGAGGGGCGAGGGCATCCGTGAGCCCCGTGTAAAATCTGTACATTGGAATATTTATGTGTGTGTACATATGTGTGTGTGACGAGCCAATAAACCAGACTGTGTGTGTGTGCGTGTGTGTCCCCACTGTGTCCGTCCCTCCGCTCCTGCTGCCACCCCACCTCTGGTCCCTGTGCCCCACGCGGCCCCAGCCAAGACCTCCTGCTCTCCCTTCCTCCAACTTCCCCCCCGAGCCTCTTCAGAGCGGGGTTCTAGGGCTCAAGTGCTGGCTGGAGCACTCACAGAAGAGGAGATGGCGCTGCTACTAACTGCCTCCTCCGTGCTCTCCACCTCCCTGCCTGGATGAAGCATCCCCATTGGGAAGAGTGTTTCCCATCAGCCTCAGACCCCAAGCTCAGAGGATCCGTAGGATTTAGGTCTAAAAGGGGCCTTAGAGTTTAAGGCAATGCCCTTAGTTTGGATCTGGGAAAACTAAGACCCAGAGATAACTTTCTCAAGCACTCAAAAGAGAGATTTGAACCCAGGATTTAGGGCTCCAGATACTGTATTCTAGTTGGAAGGAGCTTCAGGAGTATTTAGGTGGAGTGTAGAACTTAAAGCTTGAGGAAAAATGGAGAGTCAAGGAGAGGCTTAAGCTAACTTCAAGAAGGGTCCGAACTTAAGAATGTCCCAGGGATTCTAAGCATGTGGGGCTTGGTGTGGTCACTCAGCCATTGATGGTGAAGGTTGGTGAGCCAGGTGGCCGGACCACTCCAGAAAGTGAGTGTGACAGCCGCTTGGCTTGGTTCCCGGCCTTAACCAACATCCCTCTACCCCAGGATTCTGTAGCTTCAGAAAGAGCTCCTGCCTTTGCTAGGATTTTTATTTTATTTTATTAAAACCCTTACCTCCTGGTACTTAAGTATCCATTCCAAGACAGAAGAACCACTAGACAATTGGGGTGAAGTGACATGCCCAGGGTCACACAGCTGGGAAGTGTCTGAGTTCAGCCTGGAACTCAGATCTGAACACAGATCCTCTCTATTCCAAGTCTCGCTTTCTATCCACTGATGCCCCTAGCTGCCCCCCCCCCTTGCTTTCTCTCCCAAGCTCCTGACACCCTCCCCACCCCCCCAGACCCACCAAACCCCACTCCTGGGCTGGACCAAGCTGAGCTCTTTGCTCTCCTGGCTGTTCTTAGAGAGTGGGGTGGCTCCTTGTGTCTTTTGACCATGAAAGAGAAGTTGGGGTGCTGGGCTTCCCCTTCCACCCTGTCCCATGCATCTGCTGCAGCTCCAGTTTTACCACCTACTTTTAAGCACGATTTGCACTGCGGTCAAAGAGGCAAAGCTGAGGATTGTGAGAGAACAGCTTGGCCTTCATTTCTTCCCTAGAAAGGGTGGAAGCGGCAGAGGGCTCTGGTTTGCTGGTGCCTGAAGTCTGTAAATAACCAAGTGACACTGAGGAGAAAGGAGGAGCTTTATTATACTCTTGCTATGGTCTCAGAGGACTGAGGCCCAACCTGGAGGGGGACGTGGAACCAAGTGGGAAGCAGACACAAATGCCCAAGGATCAAAAAAGCACAGGGTACAGGCGAGGCCCTGGACAATCATGGCTATACTTTGCTAAGGGCTTCTTCTTGTGCTCTGGGAGATGGAAGCTCTGATAAGATCAAACAAAACATTTCTCTCATTTGATCAACAAACAAAAGACCCAAGTTTGAAGGGTCTTATTTGTGACTTTTTCCCAGAAGATCCACCTTTGTCTTCTTGAACTTGGTACATCCTCCCCATATCTTTTTAGGGGGGAGGCAAGGAACTCGGGATCATAGATTTAGGGCCCAGGGACCCTGGAGACCAGGTGTTGCTGGAACCACCCCAGCCCTCCCAAGCCTTCACAAACAGAACTAAGACGGTTATAATTATTTGTGATCTGCTTCTGGCTGGCTCATCTCCTGAAGACTAATCCTGTGCTTGTCTAAGCTTTGGGAGAAAAGGCTCTCCGAAAGGTGTAAGGGGTGGGGCCTTGGCCTTGGCACCTGGTTAAAAGGATGCAGGGATGAGTCATGTACAGGACCAGAGACCCAACCTAGACATTCAGCATCAGCTCAGAGGTAGAATCCATGCTTGCCCTAAGCTCACGGGCATCTCCTAATCCCAGATGATGTCAGCCTCAAGCTTAGAAGAAATGTTTGTCAAAAACATCTGGGACAAATAGCCTGCCAAGGAAGGGCTGCCTCAACCTCTATTCTTCCCCGGACTAATGTTGCTATTCTAGAAAACAACACTCAGTGATGTAATCCTTAAGAAAAGGTGTTTGGCTGTCTTGCTGTCGTCTAGGTCCAGTTTTCACCTAAGTGGTTTAAAAAGACTGAGGGATGAGCTTGCTCAATATAGAGGTCAGAATATATGTCCACAGAAGAGGTTCTAGCTTTTATCTTTGAAGATCATGTCTGTATCTCACAGGCTTTGGGCCTTAGAATTCTTCATGGCCCCCCCACCAAAATTTTTCCTAAGATACCTCATTCACCATGAAGCCAGCCCATACAGAGTTTTCAGTCCCCTTTTTTTGCTCAGTCTCTGAGCCCTAGGATGAATCCATTCCCTGATTCGCAGCCTGACATCTTCCATATATTTTATGTAAGGAATAACTCGCTTTTGATGCATACCAAACTCTTTGTGGCAGCGCTCCCACGAGGATTCAACCTTGTGCCAACAAGCTGACCTTTGAGCTTCATTAACTGTCCTTGTCTACACTACCTTCCTCTCCCTAAACCCAGTAGTTCTGAATCTCTGGACATCCCTTCTTGGATTACAGTCTCCAATCCCCGGACCTCAGCCTTCTCCCCTAATTCTTTACACATTCCTTAACTTTCTCAGATCACTTATCCAAACACTCCAGTTATCCATCTGAAAAAGTAGATCAGCTGTGCTCTAGCCTTCCCTCCGGAATGAAGGGCATGCCTGTGGTGGAGGGGAGAATAACGTTGAATTTCCCAAGAGAATGGAGGGAAGGGGTCCCAGGCATGGCCCTCTTCAAAGCCCCAAAGTGGGGGTTCTCCAGCAGCAGAAATGGACAGAACCATTCGTCTCCTTTACATAGAAAATAATTTATTGGAGAAACCACAAATGTACAATGGACAAGACCCCCAGTCACACAGGACTGTATAACCCCTCCACTCAAACCAGATGGCCCAGATGGGGCAGTCTAGGCACACTTGCTCTCAGAACTCGCGCGCGCGCGCGCACGCACACACACACACACACACACACACCAGCCAGACAGGGGGTCCAAAAACTCCCATCTCCCAACGAGGGAGGGAGCTGCACTCTTTACCCTCAAGCCCATCAACTTCTCCAGAATAGGAATCCAAAATCAAGTGGACCAGTGGGTGGATAAAGAGCCAACGGGTAGCGAATGAGGGTGGGATGAAGTGCACCTGGAAAAGGATGAGAGGGTAGGTTTGGTGGAAGATCCTGGACAGCACGAGGTCCCGGAGAGTGTGGTTGTGGAGTCTATATAGTCTTGGGGCTGCCCTTAATGAAGTGCACTCTGGCTGAAGGCTAAGGTTCCCCCATTCCTCCCAGAGGGGCGAACATAGACATATACACACATACTGCTCCATATGTACAGACTTTACACAAAATAAATAAGGAACTGGGAGAATCTGCTTGGCAGAGGCCCGGGGGAACACTGGCTACCCCCGGCCTAGAGCTAGTCCCCATTCTTAAGAGCTCCTGTCCCTTTCAGTTCCTGGGCCTCTTGGCCTCCCGCCCGCCCCTGGGGTCCTTACTGCTCCTCTGCTTCTGGGACCCAGGCCCTCGGGATCCCTCCCCAGTGCCACCCACCCGTAGCCTTGGGCACCCGGGGGTGGGCTCTGGGCGGAGTCTCCACCCGTCAGAGCCGGCTTCTCACCCCGCCGCCTGGAGCCTAGGGCGGGATCCTCATTAGGCCCCAAGGCTCCGGTGCGGCCTCGGGTCAAGGTCCTCCAGAGCCGGCCGGGGAGCATGGATGGTCTGCCCTCCCTGGGCGCCTCCGGCGGCCTCAGGGCCGTGCGCCCTGCTCCAGCTGCTGGTGCTGGCTGCGCACGGCAAACCGGTTGACGTGCACGGGAATGGGCACCACGATCTTGGGGTTCCTGACGGGCTCCCCCGAGCGGCTGCTCACGTTGCCGGCCTTGATGCGCTTCCACTTGGCCCGGCGGTTCTGGAACCAGATTTTGACCTGCACTTCACTGAGCTTGAGGGCGTGGGCGATCTGCGAGCGCTCGGTCAGGCTCAGGTACTTCTTGCAGTGGAATTCCTTCTCCAGCTCCAGCAGCTGCTCGCTGGTGAAAGCCGTGCGCCGCCGCCGGCTCTTGCCCCCCGGGGCAGAGGCCCCTGGCGCCCCGGGAGGCCCGTCCAGGGCCCCGGCCCCTAGGCTCCCCTTAAGCTTGGCCTTGGGCCCTAGCAGGGCCGCCGCGCCCCCAGGGGCACTGTCCAGGAAGCTGTCGTCCTCGCTATCGCCGCCGCCGGAGCCCTCCTCTTCGGGCTCGCTGCCTGCCGCCTCTCCCGACGGCGCGTCCAGCTTTTCCTCATCCGAGCTGTACACCTTCCCTTCGGCTGTGACGAGCAGCAGGTCAACCAACAGGGTGGGGTGGGAAAGACACGAGGAGGCGGGGGAGGGAATGAGAGAGTGGTCCAGACCGACAAGCAGCCCCGAGACCGATGAACAAAAGGAGGGAGCGAGGTAGAGGCAGGAGGGGGGTGGGGGGCGGGGAAGGAACAGAGAGAAACAGGGAAAGAGGTAATTAACCAGCATCGATTTCACAAGGGCAATGCCTGGAGGGGCTATAGCCAAAGCGCTGCAAGAAGAACCTTCCCCAGGACTACATCCCCGGAGTTCCCCACTCTCGCCCCCTGCCCACAGCCCTTCCCTCAAACAGACACCAGGCACCCAGCTTCTTCGCTCCTGCTGGCTCCGAACCAGGCTTCCAAGGCCCAGGCCGCCCTCTGGACTGCTCATCCCCCGACCTCTTCCTCGCAGTCCTGGGGCAACTGCATTTTGCTAGGTGAGTGGGCAGCTCTGGCCCGAAAAGCCTCATTTCCGCTCCATTTTCCTGGCCCGTTCCCGTCTCACTAAACATAACAATAGCATCTTGGGTGGTTACAGAACACTGCCCACGGTTCATGAAGCCTTTACATCCTTTCTCTCCTTTTCCTCCCAACTGCTCGGTGGAGGAGGCAGTATTCATGTCCTCCTTTGTACAAGTGAAGCCCCCCTGAGGCTTACAGGCCGGACTAGAACCCAAGACTTCGAACTCCAAGTCTGCAAGTCTTTGCACCATATAAATGGGAGATGAACCATCTCCTGCCCAAGGCAAGAGAAGGCCAAGAATCATTCTCTCCCTTCCCTATTTTCGATATCTTCTAGCTGAAGTGTCCAAGAAATGCTCCCAAAAGACAACCCCTTCCCTGTCAGCCTTTGGGGGACTCCTGCACTGGGAAGCCTGGATCCCTACAGGCCAGAATGGATCAGAAGCACCTAACCAACTTGTTCAGGCATATGGAACAGGTGCAGTTATTCCTTTTCCAACCATTTGACCCCATTCTCATGTTTTTCTTCCCGTCTCACCTTTGTCCCAACCCTACTCTCCTTCCCTGGGAAATATATGTTCTCTCATTTCTTGTCCTTGCTGCCTTAGCAGAGCAGACAGCTGTTTTTCTGCCCAGGTTCTGGGTCCTGGCCTCTCTGGACCTGGCCTCTGAGCTGGGAGAAGGAAGGGGGAAAGAGAAGAGGAGAAGGTCAGGGGAGGGGACAGAAAAGGAAGCAAAGACTAATGGATTCCCAGTTGTTCACATGGATATTTTAAATTCATGTGTGCTTCTAAGACCTTATTTTAACAATTAGTTTCAACCTTCTGATCTTCCATCAAAGATTTCACCAGAACTTCTTGCCACGTGGGAAGATTTCAGCCAAATACTGATCGAATTTCTTCCCACTTCCTGGGGAAGTATGAGTGAGCTGAGAGGTAATCAACAATAACAAGAGAAAAACCAAAGGGACCTCAGGAATCCAAAAAGTAGCTAATAATGAGCAATGAAGAGGTGACTGTGTGAAAGAGAAGAAGAGCAGGAAGGCATTTGGATATAGAATAGAATCCCATTCAAAATCTGGGGTCAAGGGGGCAGTTAGGTGGCTGGGTGGATTGAGAGATAGGCTCAGAGACAGGAGGTCCAGGTTCAAATCTGGCTTCAGACACTTCCTAGCTGTGTGACCCTGGGCACATCACTTAACCCCCACTGCCTAGCCCTTAATGCTCTTCTGCCTTGGAACCAATACTCAGTATTGATTCTAAGACAGAAGGTAAGAGTTTTAAAAAAATAAAAAACATCTGGGGTTAAAGGACAGGTGATCATCATTAGAGACTTTCCATATTATGAGACATGCACCATGTCGATAGAAAAGAATCATAGAGCTGAAGGGACCTCAGAGATCAAGCCTAATCCCCTATTCCCAACCAATGATCCATGACAAATCTGTACTGATCCACAGAACACTGGCTGCCCTAACTTCTTAAAACCTATAAGCTAAAAAACAAAACAGGACAATAAACTTATTTCCTCTCATGTGATAATGGGATCTAGAGATAGAGAATACCTCGAAGATTTACTTTAACCCAATTTTACAAATGAGGAAACTGAGATCCAGAAAGATTGAGTTACCTGGCCCTAGTCACACAGCTGAATGACAGAGCCACTATTCAATTCTCCATCTTTTGAGGGCAGACCCAGAACTCTTTCCACAACAGCTTGGTGCTTCCTCTTTCTCTCTCCATCCCCCTTTCCCATACCCAGCTCCATCCTTCTTTCTGACGCTTGGTTACCCAGTCCTAGAGCCATCCATCCAAAGCCACCCTATTCAGGTGGTAGAAGGAAGAGTGCCCCCCCATGGGAAAATGGATGTTTTAGCACTCCAAAGCATAGTTTCAGTGGTTTGGAAGATAGGCCAACTTCCTTCCCAATAAAGGAAGCCCCTCTTCCACATCTCTCAGTGGTCACCTTCCTCAGGAGGGACTTCAATATCCCTCTGAAAATGTGGTCACCGAGGTTTGGCCCACAATATAACCAAATCCATAGTTGTATGAGGTGTTTTAAAATAAGGCACATATGGATGTGTTCTAAATGTTCTTGCCCTTCTGATGATTAGGGTTTGCCTTGGCTTCTATTCTTCCTTTCCCTACCCCTGTCCTTTTATTAAAGCTCCCCATTATCAATCCTTATAGCTACCATTTTCTCCAGGACTAGAGTTGTTCCATCCCACACACATATATGCCTACACTTACTTTTCACCTCAGAAACGTTCTCATCACCTCCTTTCAGTTAAGACTCCCCAATTCATAGGAAATCAAGTCAAATCAATGTGCATTCATTAAGTGCCCACTAGTCGCACTGACTGCGTTTAAGGGCTAAGGAGAATGAAGAAAGACAAAAGAGAGACCCTGCTCTCCAGGAGCTTCCTCCTCCCAGAAACCAGTTTGGAAATGCCTCTTCTTTAGCCAGGCTCATTTTGTATCTTGGGGGTGCCCCACCCCAACAACCTGATCCCATTCTTCCCAGTGTCCCAGTTACTCAATCTCCACTAGCCCTGAACTTTTCACAGCCCCCAACTCCATCCTTTCCTAGCCCTCAGACCCTACTTTTGATACCTATTGGGTCCACCATCCACTCTAACCCCTTACGCTATGCTTTCCCCTTTGCATCAGTGCCAGTGCTGCCTCTTTCTGCCCCCAAGATTCCTATTTATTTCTTTTTTTTCCTCCCTATTAGCTCCCTCCTTCATAGACCTAGCATAGGATTGTAGGCTATTAAGAATATTAGAACTGAGATCATCTAGTTCAATCCCTTCATTTTACAAAAGAGAAAATTGAGGCCTAGACAGATGAAGTGATTTAGTAAGACCAAAACTCTCCCCTTCTGTCGTAGAATTGATACTAAGTGTAGGGTCCAAGGGAGAAGAAGAGTAAGGGCTATGCAATAGAGGTTAAGTGACTTGCCCAAGAGTCACACAGCTAGGAAGTGCCTGAGGCCACAATTGAACCCAGGATCTCCTATCTCCAGCCTAGGCTCTCTTATCCACTCAGCTGCCCCTCCAAACACAGCTTCGTACTTAAACTCTTCTCTCTTTGGGCTCTTCTTCATTCCCTTTCATAGAGAGAGAGCTGGAAGATATCCTAGGACCATTGACTCCAGTGCCCTCATTTGTAAAATGAGGAAACCAGACAGATGAAATGACTTTCTCAAGCTCACGCACATAAATGGCAGAGCCAATATCAGATACAAATGATAAATCCATCCCTCTGTGCCATGCTGCCTCAGTTTCTGGTTAAGAGATTTCTCCTCGCCTCCCTGTCAGGCCCTCTCCTCTCCTCTTCTCTTTCCTGACCAACCCTCATTATATAAGGAAAGCTCAGTATTATAGGGAAAGTCTGTGGCAATCTGAACCCTATGAAACAGAAGAGGGGCTGTACCCCTCCCAAGGTGTTTGTTTTTGTTTGAAATGGGCAAACAAACTAGCTTGTTTATAATTTTTAAAAGCCAGTCAAACAAAAAAGATCTTGTCAGATCTGGCCCCAAATCAAATCTGTGATATCTGAAAAACCAGCTGCTGAAGACCCAGGAGTGGGATTTCAAGGCTTCCAGGGAGAAGTCACTTAGTGTCATTCCATGTACCCAGGGGATGCTCCATAAATCTAAACTGAAGATGATTGAAAAGAGAATTCCAAGCTTCTCAAGTTGTCAGAGCCCTCCTGAGACCATCCCATCCATCCCTCTGCCTCTAGTCAGGGAGGTGGGGATTGGAGCCTCATTCAGGCTGTTGCTAAATCTCCATGTAAGTGAGGAAAGAGTTGCCCCTGCCCCTCACCCATCCATCCGCTCCCAATCCCAGCTAACTGCTTTATCTAAGGCCAGGAAGCAGAGGGGACATTTGTTTCTCTGTGTCCTCAAAGCTATGACATAACACTGGGGAGACAAAGGAAAAGGAGCATGGTGTCACTGGGCAGGTAAGGAAAGATGGGGAAGGGAAATAAGGAGAAGAGAGAAGACAGGCAGGAAGCAGAGTAGGGGCCAGTGATGGAGATCAGGGGTTGTGTGGGAGGGAAAAGGCAAAAGAGCAAATTGCAAGAAGATTGGGAAAAGAGATAAAGATTTTGGGGAGAATCAGGATAGGTATATGGGATGGAGAGATCAGACCAAAATCTGGAGGAGGAATACAGTTCATGCAGGGGAAATCTTGTAAGACTTTATTTTTTAAAATAATATTACAATAGGAATGTGAAATTATAGAAAGTCAGGCAAAGAGGGGACCTTAGAGCTCATCTGATCCAAACCCATTTTACAGTTGAGGAAACTAAGAGAAGCTCAGAGAAATTAAATACTTTGCCTAAAAACACAAATCTAAATTACTGACAAAGCCAGAACTAGAAACAAATCTCTCCACTCCCAGGCATCTTTCCTGTTCATACCACCTGTAGGCAATGGACTCGCCAGGAGTGCACCATTAATTCTTGCTCCTGTTCCCCAGACAACTGAAACTTCTGTTATTCCATTCATGGAAACCTATTCTGACCCCTATATTAACCTTTTGGCTTGGAAGAGTTTGTTCTCCTTCTCCTAGTTCCAGGTCCTCATCCAGTCCTAGGCTGGTCTGGCTGTCTCGTCTGGTTTCCCAAGTTGCTCCTCAGCAAGTAAACTTCTTGAGGATGGACAGTATCTCACTTTTGTGTTTGTATCCCCAGCACTTGGCATCATGCCTGGAATATAGCAGATGCCTAATAAATACTTGTTGCTTGGAATAGCCTCAGACAGGTAAGACACACACAGAGCAGCCTCGATCACAGGCAAGTTGTAGTCGTCATGGCTGCCTAGAGACCTAAGATGATCAATGATAGGTCTGGAAGGGACCTCGGAGGCCGAATAGTCCACCCCTTCATTTTAGAGTTGAGAAAAATGAGGCCCAATGAGGTTGTGTCCTGTCCAAGGTCCAGGAGAAAAAATCAGCGACAAGACTTAAATTCAAGGGCTAGTGCTCTTTCCACTGTGCTGCCATTAGCTATGCGAATCTCAGAGCAGGGGATGAAGGGAATCACAGGCACCCTGACTTTTCCCCATGAGCCTCTAAGAGCTCCTTCTTTTCTTCCCAAGATGCTCTCTTCTGGGCAGAAGGAACCATGCCTCTAGAGGACCATGAGAAGCATTATCATGTCATATGACAATCTTATTAGAGGTTGGGAAGTGATGTTCTCTTCCTCATAGACATACAGATGGAGATCTGATGACATCAATCCAGGTCTGAGTTGACTCTTTTTTCCAACTGAAAAGAGGCAGGACCTTGTGAAAGTCAGGAAGAAAGGCCATCCTTCCACAGCCATCTGGGTAAAACTTCTTAGGACTGCTGAGTTCCCCATATTTTGTTGATACTCTTCATGGGAGAACATTTGGCCGGGGGGTTTGGAGACCCTCGTGGAATTGGCCTGGAGTGTCTAAGTAAGTTCCAGCTTGTTCCTTCTAGGAGAATCCCAGGGAGGTAGGATGTTAGGCACTGAACCACCTGTCTCCAGCCTGGTCTTGGAAAGAGATTGGGTGGTAAGAGGTACATTGTCCTCAGGGTATAAAGATGTTGGTGGAAAGACAATATGTTGAGCTTCAAGCTTGATTCCTGTAGATGAATCCCATGGGCTGGGCAACGGGAAAGAGATCCAATTATCAGGCGAGAGATGGGTGGATGAGTGTGGATCTGGATTGTTGCTGATGTCACATCCGGAGTTCAAGGGACTTCTGCTAGATGCTGGCCCCTTGACATCAAGAGGCCAAGCCCTATGAAGTACAAATTGTGAATCCGGATCCCAAGTTGCGTGTGGGGTTCTTGGCAGGAAATCTGACTCCACTCTCTCCAAGGACTGGGAAGAGATGCTCCAATCACATCAAGGTCTGCTCAGCTGGATACAGCTGGGGAGGGGGCAGAAGAAAGGAGAAGCAGCAGCTTCAGAGGTACAGAGAGACCTCTTCTCATCGACGGGTGAGGTCAGGCTGAGAGGGCAACCAAGAGCCAAGGAATCCATAGTAGGGGATCTCCAGCAGAAGGACCGAGGACAACTGCCCGGCTCGATCTGATGTGGGGGTGTCCCACAGTTCTGGCCACACGGGATGATGGACTTGTCCTGGAGAGGCGGGAAATCGCTGGGGGAGTGGAGAGAATCACTTTAGATTCCCGAGACCTGGAACTCATCCCTTGTATTGCTCCCAGATATGACAGCTCTGGCCCCCATGACATCTGCCTTTCTCTTCCCAACCAAAGCCTTCCAAACTTGTCCTTGTTGCACACAGCATTCCCTAGCAACGGCAGAAAGATTTCCCTTCTCTTGCTCTCAGTTTGGTCCATAATTTCCAAGAACACTGCCTTATAACTCCCTCCTTACTCTCTCTTCTTCTCTCTCCATACAGATTTCCTTCTTCATCGATACCAGCACCAAAAACAACAGCAACAAACCCACTACAACCATCATTCATAATGGATATACCATTTCCCTTCGTTGCCCATTCATATTTTTTGCTTTCACGTCATTTCTGGGATAGAGTTCTTTCCCTGTTCAGTTCATTTAAAGAGCACTCTCTCCTATCATTTACAATGACAAGCTCCCTTCCAGGATGCAATTCTCTTCTCGCCATCATGCCCATATTTCCACGTCACTCATCCCATCAATTTTAGGCATAACAAAGAGATCTGCCTCCATCCTGTCCATTACTCTTTCCAGGCCTCCCAGTAATGGGCTTTATTTACCCTCTGAGTCAATAGAGTAAGTCTTTCCATTCTTCCCAGTTCAAAATCCTGTCTCCCCATCCTTCCCGATACAGAGCCCCCCTTCTAGGTGCCCCCACCAAGGACTTCTCCTGCAGAAGAACTCTTTCCACCCCATAATGCCTATTCAGAAAACTTACTATTTCCAAAGAGAACTTTAGAAAGAACTTCAACATTTGAATCCATTGACTTAAGAATGTCTTTTGTTCAGATTTCTGATTTCCCTGCGATGGTAACTCCATTTTTATGAAATTCCTATCTATGTACATCGAAACTGCTCTGCATTGTCTAAGTCTTAGAGAGCTGCTTGCTTGAGGCACTGAGAAGTTGAATCATTTCATCAGGGTCACCTATCCAGTATAGGTCTGGGGTAGAATTTGAACTCAGATTTTTCTGATTCATAGACCAGCTCCCTCCCTATCTACAACATCAACGTCCTTCATTTTGCTGTAGCTCCCTCCCTCCTTGAATTCCTTTTAAACTATGATCTCTTTTTTTATTTATAAGATTAGAACTGAAAAGGATCTTAGAGACTGTCTGGTCCAACCGACTCTTCCTCCCTCACTTTTCTGGTTGTCAGAGTTTGCCTGGACCTCTCTTCTCCATTTTCCCAACCAGGACCTCCTATCAAAGTCCCAGCATCCTTCTTTGTAGCTGTCACAACAAGGAAGGTGAGGCCTAGAGGAGGTTTAGTGACTTGCTCCAGCTCACACAGCTAGTAAGTAATAAGACTTCAATTTGAATCTGATCACAGGGCTCATTCTTCTAGACCAGCGATGGGCAAACTTTTTAAAGAAGGGGCCAAAGGAAGGGAAATGTTCATCTGTCAGTCTGTTTCTAAGGCAACTTTTTCGAAGTTTCATTGTATTGTATCCTACTTACTGTATTTGTCAGATTAGGAATAATGTCATGCAGCCAGATAGAACATTTCAGGGGGCTTCATCTGGCCCGAGGTAGTTTGCCCATCACTGTTCTATACCATACTGCCTACTGCAGCCTGAACAGCAACTCCATAAAGTAGAACAGTCAGTATTATTCCCAGTTGAAAGATAAGGAAATTGAGGCATGGGAAAGTTAATGGACTTGTCCAAATCATAGGGGCAGCTAGGTGGTGCAGTGAATAGAGCTGGGCCTGGATTTCAGGAAGCACCGAGCTCAAATCCATTCTCAAACACCAGCTATGTGACCTTAGGCAAGTCACTTAACTTTAATGGCCTCAGTTTCCTCATCTGTAAAATGAGCTGGAGAAGGAAATGGTAAACCTCTCTAGTATTTTTTAAACCCTCACCTTCCATCTTAGAATCAATACTATTTTGGTTCAAAGGCAGAAGCACTGTAAGGGCTAGACAATGGGGGTTAAATTACATAGCTAGGAAGTATCTGAGGTCAAATTTGAACCCAGGACCTTCTCTCTCTGGATCTGGCTCTCAATCCACTGAGCCACCTCGCTGCCCACTCCAGTATTTTTGCCAAGAAAACCCCAAAAGAGGTCAGAAAGAGTTGGACGCAATTGAAACAAATGAACAACAATCTAACTTGCAGCTTAGTGAAAGGACCCTAATTTAGGGCTCCTGAGCTCTTCTGCTCTTTCAACTGGGCCTTCCTCCCTCCCATTATTCTCAAAACAGAGTCCCTTCTCCCAGCTTCCCCTCATCACTTTCAGTAAAAACTCAGGTTCTTCCAGGAATCTCAGCACTGACAGTCCATCCTCCTCCTATATCCCAGTTCCAATTTCTCTATTTCCCTCCTCTTTCCCAGAGAAAAATGGCCATCGCTTCCGGTAAGGGACCTCAATAATCTAGCATATTTCAGAAGCTTCCTTTCCTATGTGCTAGCCAACTCTCCCACCACAAGATAATTGGAACATAGACTTAAAACCCGAAAAACTCTTCCAGTCACCAAGTCCAAACTCTCCATCTTACAGATGAAGAAACTGAGGCTCCGAGAACTTAAAGATTAAGTAACAGAGCCAGGATTTTACCTTAGATCCCATGACTTCACAATTAGGCAAACACTTATACAGATGGAGTCTTTTATTTTTTTTAAAAAACCCTTCTGTTATTTCTTAGTAATAATTCTAAGACAGAAGGGCAAGGGCTAGACAACCAGGGTTAAGCAACTTGCCCAGGGTCATGCAGCTACAAAGTGTCTGAGACCAAATGGGAACCCAGGTCCTCCCAGTGCCAATCCTGGTGCTCTGTCCATGGTGCCACCCAGCTGCCCCTACATAGTTTCTCTCAAGATTAGTGGAACAAATTTTGTCTTTAGAGAACTTGAGTTCAAGGTCCATCTCTGCTACTTATAAACATTGTGCCTTGGGAAAATCATGACTTTTTCTCCACCTTCAGAAATAGAGTAGGCAGAGCAGATGCTTTGAAAGAGCTGTTCCAGCTCTAGGACTCCAAGTCGATTTGCTTCTTACTGTTGAATCTCATCACTCCATTTCTTTGGATTCACCTTTTTTTCTTTCCCCTCATGCCAAGTACAGAGCTGCTTTCTCCTTCATTTGTAGTCCCCAGTCCCCACTCTCCCTCATCAGTGCTCATAAAGATTCCTTCTTCTGCTGGGTTCGCCATAAAGGCATCTTTCCCCAGGATTCTGGGAAGAAGTTTCAAACCCATCATTCGCAACGTGGACCCTTTCCTTCCAAAACAACCAGTTTCAACGCGCCTCCTCCCATCCTCCCAGCCACTCACACATGTATTCCAATAACGAATTCTCTCCTCATCATTTGTCTCGAGAACTCTCTGTCCCATCTTGATTGTTCTCCTTCCTTCTCCTCATTACAGAGCTCTCTCCACCGAATGGCTCACACTGTATTAATGTCTCTCCTAATCACTCCCTGGACAACTCTCTCCAGCAGGCCCAGTATGGTGCTTTTTTCTCCTCGAACACTGATGGTATGGTATATCGTTGTCTCTTTCATCCTTTTTGGTGTAACTAGAAATTAAAATGTTCATCTAATAGTAAAGGGAAGTGGCAGAATCTTTGCTCAACTCAATCTGAAAATCTTTGCTTCGCTCGGTGTACCCAAAGGAATCCCAGCTCTAGCTTAACTTCAGACTGTGTGACAAACCCTTCCTCTTTAAAAATGCAAATAACCTTGGAAAGACTATTAGTCTTTCACATTTTAGTGGGAATGAGTTTAATCAACTTGCTTGCCTCTGAAAGCATTAAAATCCAGTCTGTCTCTTGGGAAGGAAATGTTTGATTCAAGGAAAGGGAGAGAGAAGGGGTGCTAGTTTGGAAGTCTGGGATACCCCAAAAAGGATACCTGTCTTCCAAAAGCATAATGAGGGCAATGATCATTAGGGATCAGGGTAGAGCAGAGGCCAAGTGGGGAGAGAGGTGCAGACGGGGAGATGGGAGAGATCCAGAGCTAACTTGGAAGTTTTTCTTAGGGTCATCCCTTTCTCTGTCAACCTGAGATTTTTCCACTATTAATGTCGGTAAGTCATCCTTTTTATTCCCAGTAGAGCCCTCTCTTCTTCATAATTTGCAATAAAATAACTCCTCTCACCCATCATTCTCCATCTAATTCCAGAATAGTGTATAAGATCTAAGGGGAATGAAAAGGTTATGTTCTAATGACATCTTGTCAGAAACTTTGCTGCTTGTGATGGAAATAAGCAAAGCATAAGGATGCCTACTGGTAGAAAATCTTCCTAGATTATAAATTCCATTGATCTGTTTCCCTCCTCCCGCCTTGTACAGTGTATATGATTAAGGAATAAATAAATTAATTAAATGAATAAAGCAAATGAATCAAAGCCAGGATTTTCTCTTGGTCATGGGTCAACAAGGTATTGGGTCCTTCCCTTCCAGTTGAAGAAGGAGGTTTTACAGCATCACCCCACTCCCACAGCCGTATGAACCCCTATGAGATACTCTTCTCTCTCCAGGAATGACAGGAAGCACAAGGACCCAGGGTCCCCTGTGAACCATGGCACTAAGGTCTCTCCTCAATTGATGAAACCTGGGGCCATCTCCCACACAAGATATTTCTTTATTTCCTCATTTGTTAGTACTCTCTTCCTTCTGAAGTTCTTTTATTTTATTCATTCATTTATTCATTTATTTATTTGTTGTTTATTTATTTTGTTAAACCCTTACCTTCCATCTTGAAATTAATACTCTGTATTGGCTCCAAGGCAGAAGGGTGGTAAGGGTTAGGCAATGGGGGTCAAGTGACTTGCCCAGGGTCACACAGCTGGGAAGTGTCTGAGGCCGGGTTTGAACCTAGGATCTCCCATCTCTAGGTCTGGTTCTCAATCCACTGAGCCACCCAGCTACCCCCTGAAGTTCTTTTAAATAATGTATCTATTAGCATTTATCTGTATACATATTTATTCTGCCATATAAGGTAAGCTCCATTTATTTTTGTCTTTGTGTCATAGACCTGGCCCATGGTAGGCACTTAATTTTTTGATGAGTCAAATTGAATTTTAACAATACTACTGCTCCTCTCAAACCAGCACCAAGAGCAGGACTTACAGCATTTAAACTGAAAGCAACGTTAGGGATTATTTAGTCCAAACCTCTCATTTTATAGGTAGGAGAAAATGAGGCCAAGAGAACTGAATTATCCAAGGTGACTAATAAGCAAAGGAGAGATGTGAAAACAAGATCTCTGAAAAATTCTAAATCAGGCTCTCTTTCCTCATGACACCATGCTAGTTCATTTTCACTAACTTTTTGGCCCACTTCTCCAGGCACAGGACAACTTTGTTAAAGAAATTTATTGTCAGAGACCTTGCTAATCAAGGTAGAATCCTGGAATGTTAGGGCTAGGTACTTTAGAGATCATCTCTTTCTTCATTTTACAGATAAGGAAACTAAGGTCTGGAAAGAAGTGACTTGTCCAAGATCACAACTGGCTGTCATCTACAGATTGCCCTCATCCCCATCCATTCATGGAGAGAATTTCTTCCTTCCCATTCCCTCCAGTATATTAATAACTCTTCCATCACTTCTCTGGCCTCATTCCAAGCACAAAACTATTTCCTCTCCTCCTCCTCTTCTTCCTCTTTCTCCTCCTACTCCTGCTTTCTCTTTCTGTCTCTCTCTCCCATGAGATTCCCAGTGAAGTGATCTATCTCCCTTCACCCCCTATCATTCTCAGTCCTTCCTCATGGTCCAGGTTCCGACAGGTGATATCTGGGGATTCTAGAAAGCATCTTCCCTGAGGGCATCTGAGCCTGAGCCATCAAACAGCCTGAACAACCCGGACTAGGAAAGGGGTGAATGCTTACTGGGTCTAAGGTCTGCCCATCCTCTTAGCTCTGCCAGTGAGCTGACAACTAGCCATATCCCAAGACTGGAAACTGAGGTGTAGCGAGAGGTCCAACAGGAGGCTGTGAGTCTTGAAAAGGGAAAGGAAATGATATTTGTTTGGGGTACAGGCAAGCAGGAATCATCTGGGCAGCCTCCGAAAAGGTCATGTGGTGAAATTAGTGTTGGTGCTAGTTAGAACAGAAGGTGACGAATCTGAATTTCCTCTAAGGACAGAAATTATCCTTAATAATAACATTTCAAGGTTCACTTTCCTCACATCAGCTAGTTGTCACAGTCAAAAGAGCACTAAACCTGGAGTCAGAAAGACTTGAAGTTCTAGCTGTGTGACCCTGAGCAAGTCACTTAACCTTGTTTTCCTCAGTTTCCTCCTCTGTCAAATGAGCTGAAGAAGCAAATGGCAAACTATTCCAATACTGTTGCCAAGAAAACCCCAAGTGGGGTCATGAAGAGTCAGACATGGCTGAAACAACTGAGCAACAAATTCATCACTACATCCCTATGAAGGAGTAGAATACACATTATTATTACTCCTATTTTACAAAGTAAGAAATTGAGATTTTGAGCAGTTTGATGAATGGCCATATAGCTAAGAAGCACTAGAGGATTTGAACCCAGAACTTCTCCTTACTCCAGGTGTAAAGTTTATTCCATTATACCACCCAGTCTTAGCAATGTATTACTGAACCTGTTCATTAAAAATCATCTCAGACTTGCCTAAGGTCACTTAGACAAAATATGTCTGACCTATGTGAACTGATGCAGAGTGAAATGAGCAGAACCAGATCGTTGTATACAGTAATTGAAACATTGTGGGACAATCAAATGTGATTAACTTTGCTACTAAAAGCAATGCAATGATCCAGCACAACTCTGTGGGGCTTATGAGAAAGAATGCTATATCCACATCAAGAGAAAGAACTATGGGAGGAGAAATGCAGAAGAAAACATATGATTTATCACTTGTTTATATGGGTATTGGATGTGGGGTTTGGGTTTTAAAAGAGTATTACAAAAATGAATAATATGGAAATGGGTTTCAAGTGATAATACATGTATAACTCAGTGGAATTGCTTGTAAACTCTGGGAGGGAGGAGGGGAGGGAGACAACATGAATAATGGAACCACGGGGAAAAAATTTAAATATATGTATGTCTGAGTCTGGATTTAGAGTCAGGACGTCCTGACTCCAGGTCCAGCATCCAATCCACAGCATCCCCTAGCTGCCCTACGACCAGGGGAGGAATGTTTCCAACCAGAGAGGGCACAGCCACATTGACTCAAGACCACACTCAACTCAGTTAAGGTTTAGACTAGAATCGAAGTTGGGGGTGGAATCTGCTCCTTTCCATTGTGTTTCCACTAGAATAAGGTTGAAACACTAGAATAAGGTTATTTCCAGACAAACCTTCTCTGCTCATCAGCAGCTTTAAATTGAGCCACTTAGATTTTTTTCTGTGTGAATTGCTAGGTCACTCTCAAGTGACTGTGGATCTCATCAAGAGGATTCTATGGAATCCCAGTGCTCAATCCTGGGGTGGAACATCTGGAAAGCCTCATGATCAATCAGGAATCCCTCTTCTATTTGGACTTTTCGTAAGACATTTTCCATGAGACAAACACCATAGATGAGAACATGACTATATGCTCAGTGGCATAGTTGGAACAGCATTGGGCTTGGAGTTAGGAAGACTTGAATTTGAATTCTGCCTTAGAATTCAGTGACCCTGTACTAGTCACCTAACCTCTCTCAGCCTCAGTTTTTTTTTCATCTGTAAAACGGAGATAATAATAGTATCTACCTCGTAGGGTGGGTTGTTGTGAGGATTAAATGAGATAATACATGTTACAATCCTTTGCAAGGCCTAAAGCACTAGATGCTGCTGCCTATTATTATTTCTATTTTATATTATATTGAAAATTCACCCCCCATATTTATGATTAGTTAGGGTTTTCTCCCCCATTTTACTTTTCTCTTGTTCATCCAATAAAAACTCTTTAGAAACCATTCTTACCCTGTTTTGGTTGAACTGAGGGACAAAGAGATGTGTACATATCTTAGTGTAGAAAATAAAAGATATGGGGCAGCTAGGTGGCTCAGTGGATAGAGAACCAAGCCTAGAGACAGGAAGTCCTGGGTCTGAGGTTTGGTCTTCAACACATCCTAGCTGTGTGATTCTGGGCAAGTCACTTAACCTCGGTTGTCTAGTCCTTACCTTCTGCCTTGGGACCAATATTTAATATTAATTCTAAAATAGAAGGTAAGAGTTTAAAAAAAAAAAGAAAAGAGAAGATGGGGTGAGGGGAAAGAAGACAGTCCATAATAGTCCTAGAAGTTAAATATAGTATCACTTAGTCTCACTTAGCCTCAGTTTCCTCTCTGTAAAATGGGGATTGTTTTGAAGACCAATCATTTATGTAAAGTGCTTTGCAAATCCTAAAGCACCATATAAATGCCAGTTACTATTATGGTTATTGTTGTTGTGATTGTGGTTGCTATAATTATCATTATCTAATAGCAGCAATAATGGCATCAACTGGGAGTCCCAAACTAGGTGCAGTATGCTCTCTATTAGTGAGAACTAAAAACATTGGGCACGGTAGTCTGTGGCATTTTTTTGTCTACCTAGAGAGACATCTTCTCATCCAGTGCCAGAGTGGTTGGGTCTTCTTCATTTCTCCCACTATGACATCCTTTCCTGAACTCCTAATACAAGTCAGTCTTGCTGTATTCCTCTTAAGTCCTAACTTCCAGGATGATCATATTTCTAGCTCCCATGAGAAGGAAATGAAGCTGTTATTCAGTTTCTCCTCCTAATATGGAATTCTTTCCTCATCGCTGCCATTACTAACCTTGTTTATCCCACTAGAAGTACAAAACCTGCCCTTCCCATCACTTCCAGCCCAATTTCCATGCCTTCCTTCCCAGAGTATTACAATTTCTCCACTACTTCCAGATGAGAGCTCTTTCCTTTCAATTCCTCCCACAGAGCTCTCTGTCCTTCTCATAGTGATCAGTTTAGTCTTTTTCTTCTATTACTTATTAAGCTTGATTGCTCCCTAACAACTCCCAGTTCAAAATCTTCTCTCTTATGACTCCCAGGATAGGGATCTCTTTAACCCAATATTCCTAATACTTTTCTGTCATTATACTTATCTCCTCTATTCATCCATCTATTGATAAAACTTTTTAAAAGAAAAAATAAAATAAAATAGCTCTAACAAGCCATATTGCCTTTCCTTCTACTACAATTTAATAAACAAAGGCTCACAGGATTTGGATCTAGCTGAAAGGGACCTTAGTCATTACCTGCTCTAATTCTCCAAGTTTACAAATGAAGAAACAGAGGTCCAGGCCGCTGAAGTGATTTGCCTTTCATTTATCCAATATGTTAATGTTTATTAATTTAATAAGCACCTATCTCTTCATAAATATATATTCAATGGATCATACTTCAGCCTGAACACAAATATTTCCATTTTTTCCTAGCTCCATTCACTTTCTTTCCTTCCTTCTTTCTTCCTCTTTTTTTCTTCCTTTTCTCCTTCCTCCCTTTCTCTCTCCCTACCTCCCTCTTTTCTTCCCCTCCTCCTTTCCTCCCTTCCTTCTTTCCTTCCTAGACTGGGCCTTCCTATCTTGCCTATCCTGGAAGTACAGTGGATTTTCTTGGATCTGACCTCATTACTGATTGACACAGAAGCTTTGACCCAATCTACTACTGACCTGGAATGATTCACCCCTCTTTAGGAAGCCTGGTCTTGAGAGAACACCATACTGGTATCAGACTTAATTTGGACACACAATGGGTTTTTAGTCCTATTGTAGCTCAGAACTCTAGAACTCAAATCATCCACCAGCCTCAGTTTCCACAGAGGCAGGAATTACAGGTATATGCCACCATGTCTAGCTCCATTCACTTTCAGAGCAATAGTCAATTCTCTCTGCTTCTGTTATGTAACTCTAGCCCATAAGTTCTCCCAAACTACCTTCAGCATATAACGTTTTCTCCCCTCTCTAAAAGAATCTTTTCCTGGTACTGCACAAGGCAAAGCTGTTTTCTCCTATCTCTATATCTATATCGCCTCTTCTCCCACTGTAACCAGCAGAGACTACTGATGTCTTTTACTTTGAATATAAAGCTGATTTCCCCCATCAACCACTTCCCAGTTACTTCTCTGATATTTCTGTTTCCATTCTAAGTGGTGCTAAATCATTTCCATCATTCTTTACTCAGAGACCTCTCTACCAGGAGCAGGACTTCAACTTCCTCATTCCTTTTGGTATGTAGGACTCCTTTCCCCACCAGTGCCATTGTGAAGAAGGAGCTCTCTTTCTCATCCCTCTGTACTCTCAAATATTCCTTTCACTACACCACTGATACCTCTAGTTCACTTAATAATAGCTGACATTGGGGGTAGCTAGGTGGCTCAGTGAATTGAAAGCCTGGCTGAAAGATGGGAGGTCCTGGGTTCAAATCCGACCAAAGACACCTCCTAGCTGTGGCCGTCCCCCACTGCCTAGACCTTATCGATTTTCTGCCACAATACACGGTATGGATTCTAAGATGGAAGGTAAGGGTTAAAAAAACAGCTGACATGTATATAAAGCTTTAGAGATTCCCAAGGGTTTTACATACATCAATCATCAAAGCATCCTCTGAGCTAAGCACTACAAGTATCCCCATTTTAGAGATGAGAAAATCAAGGTTCAAAAATGGTTAAGTGATTTGTCTATGATCACACATAAGTAAATGTCAAAGATGACACTGGAGGAGCCCACATTCCCTGTCCCCAAGCCCAGCACTCTTTCCATTATATTGCGCTGTATTATTCTTAATATTCTCCTTCTGGTCATTTCCAATAAAGAACCTTTCCCCAAAAGTATTATTTCAGAAGCATAGATCCATTTTAATCTATGGATCTGGAAGAAAACTTAGAACCATCCAGTTCCCTTCTCCTTGTTTTGTAGGTGAGGAAACTAAGATGCTCCATAAATCTAAACTGAAGATTTGCCCAAGATCACTATAGCTAATTAGCAGCAGAGTCAGGACCAGAACTGAGGTATTTTCCTTGTAGCAGGAGTTCTTAACTTTTCTTTGGCAGTCTGGTGAAGCTTATGTACTCCTCAGAATAATGTCTTTAAATCGCTGAGGGAAATTCTACATTTCAGTTAGAGGTTAGCGAAAATAAACATTAATTTTTGTTTTGTCCATCTAAGTTCAATAGAACCCCAGATGCCAACCAGGTCAAGAACCCCTGACTCGTATTGTGCTATCTGAGCTTTCGCTTTCCCATCACCCTCAGCGGAGAATTTTCTCCCACTGTTCAGTGCTGAAAGGGCTCCTTTCTAAAGCCCCCTGGAAAGACTTCTCTGATCAATATCATCCCCAGGAAAGCGTCATTCCTCAGTACTACCAGTAGAATTCTTTTGCCGATTGCATATCGCTTCAACATTCCCCGTTTCTCTCTGATAAGTAAAAGTCAGGTTCTGATCATCACAATTGGAGCACAAACAGTGAATCAATTGGTGGTCATCTAAAATGCCCTCTGCCTGCACAGCTCAGTGTGGTGCTGATCTCACAATGTTTGAAATGGAAACATCACGCTCTCCCAAAGCCCAGCTGGTTGCCTGATGAATGTCCCTTGTCTTCCACTGTCTTCAACAAGAAGGGATATTCCTCATCAGTCCCAGTCCGGGGTTGAATTCCCCATAATTCCCTGTATGGTCAGAGCTTTCTTCACCAAACCACTTCCAGTTTACCTTTCTGCTCAATAATTTCCACTATGGCGATGTCTCCTATGTTCCGTCCATTATCATCTCTCACTCTCCATCTCTCAATCCTTAGCGATTTTCTCACCATCAATCCAAGTGCTTCTCTTTCCCTATCTCACACTACTGACCTTCATCTTTATTTTCTCTCTCTCTCTCTCTCTCTCTCTCTCTCTCTCTCTCTCTCTCTCTCTCTCTCTCTCTCTCTCTCTCTCTC
>NC_058134.1:97108064-97132807 GCF_016433145.1 Gracilinanus agilis | reverse complement strand
GAGAGAGAGAGAGAGAGAGAGAGAGAGAGAGAGAGAGAGAGAGAGAGAGACAGAGAGAGAGAGAGAGAGAGAGAGAGAGAGAGAGAGAACAGAGCTGTAAACAGCAGAAATCATCTTAACCCTGCTAACCTGAATGGGAATCTTCTCTACAACAAGCCTAACAAATGGCCATCCAGCTTCTAATGGAAAGTCTTCAGTGATGAGAACTCACTATTTTAATTCCATTTTTGGACAGCTCCAAATAATTAGGAAGTTTTCTATTTACATCAAATTTGTATTTGGCCTTCTGAAATTTCCACCCATGGTTTCTAGTTCCATGTCCCTAGAGCCAAGCATAAAAAGTCTAATTTCTCTTGTGACAGTCTTTCAAATACTTGACACTCTTCTCTTCCTCTACCTCATTCAAATGAACACTTATAAACCAAGACATTCAAGCCAATTCAATAATAATAGCTCACATTTATATAGAGAGCTCAAAAACAATTTACAAAGTGCTTTCCTTTTAATAATCCTGTGAGGTAGGCAATTCAGGCATGATTATCATTTTAATTTGCCTCTTTCCCAACCTGAAAGTCCCCCGTTTCTTTAACGGAGTTTTCTTTTTATTTTTTTAAACTCTTACCTTCCATCTTGGAGTCAATATTGTGTATCAGCTCCGGCTCCAAGGCAGAAGAGTGGTAAGGGTAGGCAATGGGGGTCAAGTGACTTGCCCAGGGTCACACAGCTGGGAAGTGTCTGAGGCCAGATTTGAACCCAGGACCTCCCATCTCTAGGTCTGGCTCTCAATCCACTGAGCTACCCAGATGCCCCTTTAACTGAGTTTTCTAAGGCTTGATCTCTAAGTCTCTCAACATCCTCATCCCCCTCCCCTGGACATGCTCTAGTTCATTGATGTCCTTCTTAAAATATGGTACCCCAAATTGAAGACAGTGGTCTAACCAGGCAGATTATAGGCCAGGGAACTATTGCTTCCCTCATTCTGAATATTATGCTTCTATGAATACTTATTTGTTGAACGTGGCAAGGGGACACTGGCCAAAGTGTCTGAACCAGCAGCAACCTAACTAGGCACGGAGGAGCACTTTGTTAAATGAATGTGCATTCCTTCGTGATTCGGGGGTATACAAGGGCTGGTGGTGAGGGACCCACCTGACCCTAAAGCTGTAGTTAGACCAGCCCCAAGCCAAGAACTGATCACTGAGAATGAGAGCTTGCTCGAGCTGGCACACAGATCAGGATCAAAACTTGGTGCCAAAAGAACCTATCAGGGTTGTACAGAAACCATCGCATCACTGCCCAGAAACCTGGGCAGATTCCGGACCTCAGTGACATTGGAGTGATCTGATGGGTGGTACAGGCACTGGCTTTTGTGCACTACCCTAATCCATCCCTTCGACATGTGCCCTGGTTACTCCCCCACCCCGCCTCCAGCCCCCCAGGGGAAGAGCCTTGCAGTACCGAAGGCAATTGAGCAGCTACACTTGGATAATAGAGTATGGAATCCAAAGCTTTGCATTTAGCGCCGCCCCTTCCCCCATCCCGCGTATTCTGAGGCTTCTTCTCCGCTACCTTTGCCTTAAGCTCCAGGAAAGGAGGAAGCAGGATGGAAGCTCCCAATAAAATGTGAACGCCCTGAGAATGACGGCTGTCTCACATTTTTGTCTCTCGCCGGCGCTTAGCCCAGTACTTCGCATATAGTAAGCGGGAGAGAAATGGGTTTGGACATGGATACAATTTACGTTCCCAAGAACTGGCAGCCCTTACAGCATAGTGGTAGCCCTAATATCAGTACCAAGGCCAGGGACAGAAGCTAGAGCCCGCAACCTGCTATAAACGCGTGAGTGGCAATCAGCCTCTTTTCACATTTGAAAGTAGGAAGAGCCCTTAGAGAACATTTAATAACCACTACCACCACCCCATTTTGCAGATGAGGAAACTGAGGCTAAGAGAGATGGTCCTCCCAAGGTTAGTCCATGGCAAGACACAGAAAGGACATGACCACGGGTCTTCTGACGGCAAAAGGCCAGGGATTTCCCCACATTCCCCTGGGAATCTGCCCCGCTCCTGTACCCACGTCTCAGAGCGTACGATGGAATTTCTAACAGTTTGGGCCTCTTTGCCTCATCCAGTTGGCCTGGTCCTCACCCCTGCCTCTGAAGGGGGAATTCTCTGCTGGCCTGCAGGAATGTGTAACCTTAGTGAAGTCACTTCAGTCTCTGTGTGCTTCAGTTTACTCTACGGTAAAATGACGGGGTTGGACCAAATGGCCTCTAGATGCCTAAATCTGGGATCCTGTGCCCACCTGAGTTGCCCAGACCACTAGCTGGCCTCTATATCCAAGAGACCGCACCTTAGGATGCTGCGAAAGAATGAAAGGGCTCCCTGAACTGAGTGAAGCGAACAGTTTCACTGCGCCCGGAACGACTAGCCAGAGCGAGTCCCCGGGTCTCCGCCGCCCGGACTGGCTCCTGTCCATGGGCTCTCTCTGGTGGCAGCCGGGTAGAACTGCAGATAGGAAGATGACAGCGAAGAACAAGCGCCCCCTGGTGTTGGTTCACCACACGGAGGAAAAGGGGCGGGCGGAGACCAGGGATGTGTCCGTGCACTTTGCGAACTTGCAGGCTGGGCGGCGATCGGCCTGAGTTTGTAAGCCGTACCGCCCAGACGCGCTTAGGCGGTGTGCCCGGGTAGTCTGGCTGTGCGTGGTAAAATGCGCGAGGGCTGTGTGCGAGCCACGCGGGGAGGGGGAGATGCTGGCGGTGGCGGGGAGGTCCGCGCCTCCGGTGCAGGGCGGAGTCCTCACGGAGGCGTGAAATTGGTTTGGAGCAAACACATTACTAAAAGCAATTACCGGCGAGAGGTTCAGGGGCCCGCGGGACCAGCAGCGAAGAGGCGAGGGAGGAAGAGCCCGGGCTTGGAGGAATCGCTGGGTGTCTAACCCCAGAAAGGACCTTCCCCTCCTAAGGGCAGGGTCCCCCCGCTCTCCCCTTAAAAGATCTTCCCTCCAACTCCCTAAACCCGTGGGAAACACAGCTCAGCCAGAGCGGACTTCTCCCAAAGTGGACCATCGCCCTTTCCCCTGTTAGCAGCACTGAGCAGGATGGGAGACCTCCCTGGCTTTTACCGCTCAGACAGACGTCCCCATCCATCAGGATTCTTGAAACATGTCCCTCGCAGCCCCGTTTTAGTGCCTACAAGTTCCTAGTATCCTATAGGGATACCTGCCACTTCCTCTCCCCTTTCAAGGTGGCAGCCATCCCTATTACAGATCCCAAAGAGATCTTCTAGATAATATTCTCTCAGGACCTTCCCAGAAGCTCCCTCTTCAACCCCTCCTGCCCCCTTCCCCCAGGTGCACATGTACAACCACACAACCACCACCCCATCCCCTAGCCCTGCGGAATTTCCTGAAGACAGAACAGAAGGGGCTTTGCAGCCTTAGATCCTGTCTGCTTTGATGACCAGTAACTACTGAGCCTCTGAGCCTTCCCTCCCTCTCTGTGTCCAGAACTAGCAGAAGTGAGAAGCCGTGGTCTGTGGGATAAAGGGAAGAGAGCTCTGAGTATTAGGGCAGAAAGTTAAGGAGCTGCAGGAGGTGGATGGGAGATGGGGTCCTGGATCAGAAAAAGATGGGGGGGGGGAGTTGAAAGGGATACAGTTATTTGTGAGGGAGGGAATAAAGAGCTTATTTCTCTCTTTCGAAAAGGAGCCTCCCTTCCCAAACCTTTCTTCCCTTCCTCCCAGCTCCCTTTTATGTGGTCTTCTCCCATCAAAGTGTAAGCTTCTTGGAGGAGAGGTCTGTATCCACGATACAAAACAAAAGAGTAAACTTTCCGGTCTACAAGTCCAGACCCAGCAAACTACAAAACAAAGGGGGCAGGGGAGAACCTTGAGACCTGTGTGTGATGTCTGGATCACCTGGATCCCAGCCCCAAGGCACCCCGCTTTAGTTATAAGGTGGCTCCAACCTTTCTGTGCTAATGCTTTACAAAACTTGAGCCTTCACTGAATTTTCATGAGCAGCCAAAGGAGAGAAATAATAACAATAATTATAATGGCTAGCATTTCTAGAGTGCTTCAGAGTTTGCAAAGCACTTGAAATGTTGACTCATTTGATCCTCACAACTACCCTGTCATGTGGGAATGATTATCTCCATTTTACAGATGATGAAACTGAGGCAGACAGAAGTTAGGTTAAATGACTCGCCCAATATCACACAATTAGTGTCTGCTGTAGGATTCAGACACAAACCTTGCTGGCTCGATTGCACCATGGGGTGGGGTGGAGAAGGAGTACTCATTCTGAGCATTCGTGTTTGCTTCTGTGTGTATACACACATATTCAACTTATATTTGTACACAAATACATAGCAACACATATATGTGTATTTGAAAACCCTACTTATAACTGCTTTCCTTTGTCATTCTATGTGTTTTATTTCATACATTTAGAAACATGATCCTGAGAAAAGTTATGAGCCCTTGCACGCTGGAGCAGATACCCTTAATAATAATAGCTAACTGTTCAAATCTGGCCTCTGATTCTTCCCAGTTGTGTGAACCTGGGCAAGTCACTTAACCCCCATTGCTTAGCCCTTACTGCTCTTCTGCTTTGGATCAGATTCTTGGTGTCAATTCCAAGACAGAAAGTAGGGAGTTTTAAATAAAAATAGTAATAGCTAACAAACATTTATGTAAGGTGAGTGCTATACTTACTCTCATCTTATAGATGAAGAAATTGCAGCTGCCAAATGCCTAAGGCGAGATTTGATTTCAGTTCTTTCTGACCTCACTAGAGGATCACTAGAAGCCACTTAAGTGCCTCCTTAAATCAAAACCAATCTTCTTCAGTTCATCACCTCAGTCCCATTTTCCCAAGGCTGCCTCTACATGTTCTTGCCCACCTTCGTTTCCTCATTTTCCTCCAAGCCCATCATAAACACCCTTTTCCTCCTATTCCTGCCCTTTTCTTTCCTCTAAACTTTTCTTCTTCTTCCTTTGTCTGTTTCCTTCTAAAATCTTCCTCTTGCTTATGTCCATCTTCAGGATCTTGTCTTGATGTGTCAGCCCAAACTTCACTCCTCCCAACTCTTCGCCTCTCCTCTGCTATTTTGGGAAGCCAAAGAAGAAGTAACATAGGGAAGAGAAGGGTTGAAGAGGCGAAGGCTTAAGGAGAAACTTTAACTTAGGATGATGTGTTGTGGAGTTGGAAGGACTATTTTACACATCTGGAAACTGAGGACTTGAGACAGATAAGGTGACTTGCCCAAGACTGTACGGGTCAATGTGTGGCTGGCTAGTTTGAGATTTGAATCCAGGCCCTCTGTCTCTAAACCTTTCCTTTCTGCCATTTGCACTACCTCCATGATTTCTTATGTCATACTTGTGTATATCTACCTTCCAGGTAAGCCAGGAGAGAGAGAGAGAGAGAGAGAGAGAGACAACAGAGACAACAGAGACAACAGAGACAACAATGTACATTTTAATGCATATCCAGAGTTGGAATTTAAAGGGAAATATATGAGGATACACTGCAATGGGAAAAGGATAGACTGCAATGGGGAAAGTGGAATAAAAAGCCCCCTTAAGAGCCCCCCCAAAAAAACAAAGCTCTCTGTCAATCATTTTTTGTCCTCTTCTATCATTTTTCTATTACAGTCTCTCTGCCTTTCTCTTCCCTTTTCAGAACCAGCATCTTTCTGCCCTCCCAGCATCAGGTAGCTTCAGGGCCGGCATCTTTCTGCCCTCTCAGTATCTTATAGCTTCAGTATCCGTGTCTTTTTCCATCAGGACAATCCAGGCTCAGAGTTGGCCCCAGGCATCCTATCTAGTTAAGAGTCTGGAGGCACAGCTCCAACTAGGAATTCTCCTGGGGTTAAAAGAGTTGGGGAAAAGGGACCAAGAGAGTCCAAACTACCTCCTCTCAAGGCCTTAGAAGTAGAAGGGACCTTGGGAGAAGAGGACCAGTGGTGACAGAATCCTCATAGGGGGTGGCCTGGGGCTGAGTGAGAGAAGGGCAGGCAAACAAAGGACTTGGGGATCTTCAGGCTCTGGACTGTCTTGGGGAAGCAGCACACCCCTGGATGACAGCACCCAGGAAGCAAAGCCCCCGTCCCACTTCTCTAGTTACAACTTACAATAGGCCAGGCTGAATGAATTGTTGTTTCCCATGTAATCTTGTCGGGAATCTCCAATAGGTTAGTGATTTTGGTATTCAGTTGTTTCATGTCTGACTGTGACCCCGTTTGGGGTTTTCTTGGCAAAGATACTAGAGTGGTTTGCCATTTGCTTCTCCAGTTCATTTGACAGATGAGGAAATTGAAGCCAACCGGGTTAAGTGACTTGCCCAAGGTCACACAACTAATAAATGTCTGAGACTGGATTTGTACTCAGGTCTTCCTGACTGCAAGCCCGACACCACCAGGGTAGTAATCATGGAGAGAATATTGAAAAAGGAAGATGAGAGTAAAGACAGTTGTAGGGATGCTGATCTCAAAGAGTACCAGATTTGCTCCCTTCTTTCTTCCCCTACTTCTATCGCTTGGGTCTGACTTTGTTTGTGTGAAGAATGCTACCTAGTTGTGTTCCTAGAATTGCTGGATTTGCTCTGGTAAGCATACCCCCAGAGATTTTAAATTGTCTAGAGTTATTTTGAATGGAATTTCCTTTTCACCCCCCACTTCCCAAGGACAGCCTCCCGAAGACCCAATCCCATCCTGGGCTTCCCTCTGACAGTCTCTGACTGACCACAGATCCTAGGACTCACCTAATAGAGAATGTCCTCAAAGTCCAGCTGGAGGTATCCAAGGAGGCTGGGAGGCAGGGGTAACTGGGGCAGGGCCTGGGCCAAGCAATCAGCCAGGTGAGAGCGGAGAGCATGGCGGCTCAGGTGCTTCAGGCATCTTGGCCGACCCACCAAGGCAAAGAGTGAAGAGTAGAAATCTTGATGCTTCTGCAGATAGACAAGAACTAGAAATTACGAAGCTGGGGTCAAGGGAAGAGTTCATGAGAGGTTGAAAAGGGAGAGAATTTAGACCTAGAAGAGACTCCTTTATTTTACAGAGGAGGAAATTCAAAGATTAAGGCATTCACTCTCCAGGTCATGAATATGGTCAAGGGATGGAGATTCAAGGTCAGGCTCTCTGTGTGAGGCTAAATTCATTTAATTTTACCAGATAGTCTATCAGAAATGCCCATCAGAACCTTTCATAAAAAAGCTAAATAAAGCAGAGCCAGGAGAACAATTCACACAATATGCTAAAAAAAACAAATTAACTTCGAAAGACCTTCAGAATCTGATTCTAATCCCCAGCCACAGTTCTGGAGGATTCATGGAGAAGCTCAACACCCGGCTCTGGATAGAGAGCTGATGGACTCAGAGGGCAGTTGGGGGCGTTCTGTTTTTCTTGATTTTTCAATGGGGGGGGGGTAGAGTGGGAGGGAGATAATTCCAAACTAAAAATAAAACAAAATTGAATTTTTATAAAATAGTCTTTTGCAGGCAGAGAGAACTCATGGGGAGGTTCTGGGGACTGAGATCATCTCCATGCAGCCCCTCTGGGAAGACCTCTCTTGAATCTGTAGAGTTCTTTGTCGCTTGAAGATGAAAAATCTCTTTGGAGTACCCACATAAAACATATTTTGAGAACTGCATTTTAATTTAATTGGTTTCCTTTCTAATCCTATGCATTTTATTTTGTGCATTTAAATGTATTATTCTGGGGGTAGCTGGGTGGTTCAGTAGATTGAGAGCCAGAGCCTAGAGATGGGAGATTGTACATTCAAATCTGGCCTCAGACACTTTCCAGCTGTGTGACCCTGAGCAAGTCATTTAACCCCCATTGCCTAGCCTTTACCACACTTCTGCCTTGGAACCAATACAGAGTATTGATTCTAAGATGGAAGGTAAGGGTTTTAATATATACATAATATGGGGCAGATGGGTAGCTCAGTGGGCTGAGAGTCAGGCCTAGAGACCGAAGGTCCTAGGTTCAAATCCGACCTCAGACACTTCCCAGCTGTGTGACCCTGGGCAAGTCACTTGACCCCCATTGCCCACCCTTACCACTCTTCCACCTAGGAGCCAATACACAGAGGTTAAGGGTTTGAAAAAATAAAAATAAAATATATATATATACACATAATATATTAATATATGCACCAAAACAATACAAAACCAAATTATATATAAATTTTATAACATACCATTATAATTAATATTAATTTATATAATGAATGCAACATTAATATAACATCAAAACAAAAATATGTATGTAATTCTGAGAAGTCCATAGGGCCAGAGTACCGGAGGAGTCCATGACTTTAAAAAAGGGTTAGGAGAGGGCAGCTAGGTGGCTCAGGAGATTGAGAGCCAGACCTAGAGATGGGAGGTCCTGGGTTCAAATCTAGTCTCAGATACTTCCTAGCTGTGTAACCCTGGGCAAGTCACTTAACCCCTCTGTTGCCTAGCCCTTACTGCTCTTCTACCTTGGAACCAATGCATAATATTGATTCTAAGATGGAAGATAAGGGTTAAGAACCCCTTCTCTAGGAGATTGGAGGCTCTGTGGATGACAAGAGTCTCCTTGGGGCTAGAATGGGAGGTCCTGTGTCCTAGGGCTCATGTCTCCTGGGCAGTCCCCAAGTCTGACCTTCAGGACCTCTGGGGGAATAAGGTCCTCTGCCTCCCCTGGAAGCTTCACAAAACTGTAGGTATTCATCAGAACCTCAATTATCCGGGGAAATTCACACCAGCGCTCCAACACCTGGGAAGGGAAAGGAGAGGCAAAACCATTCGGTGTATTCCCAGGGTATGGCACCTCCCGCCGCTAACCCACAAATAGGTAGCCAGCACCCACTATGTGCAGGGCTCGCACCAGGGTCCTCGTCCTACGGGTGCTGTCGCGAAGCCCCCTCGCCATGAACCTACCTACAAGTCTAGTCTCTCTTCTCAAAACTTGCCAGAGCATTTAGTGTGCATTTTCCCCTCGGCCTCATCTCTCCCCATTTTGTCTGATCTCTGCCCCTCTGTCTTCTCCCCTCTGGGAGATTAGGCTCTCTGTCCCTCTTATGTTTAGAATCCCAGAACCTGCAGAGAGGACTAAAATGGGGCTCCGTGCCCATTCGGTGACTAATGAATGTTTGCAGAGTCAGGGGAAGAAGGTGGGCTTTTGCATGGAAACGATCACAAGAGAATTTGGAGCCACTCGCCCAGGAGGACACCCGGGAGAGCTTGGAAGACTGGATAAGATGCCCAAAGGGGCAGGGATGGTCCTGCTGCTATGGGAGGCCAATGACCAAAGGAAGGAGGAGGGAAAGGCGCGGAGGACACCCCAAGTCCATCCGTCTGGCTGGAATGGACAAGAGGAGGGGGAAGATCACCGCTGATCCCAGCCACCTAGTCCAAACTACACCTGGACGAAAACCCCATCGATAGCATCCAACAAGTGGCCAAGCCGGCTTTGCTCGAAGACTTCTAGTAAGGAGGAACACACACACACAGTCTAGAATACAACCCTGTCTGGGGGTTTGTTTCCTTCTGGCTAAACAGGGGGCTCAAATGAGATGGCAGCCATAATGGTAACAATTCTGACATCCGGATTTCCGTAAGACTTAGAGAGCACCCACTTCACAACTACTTCGGGGAGGTTGTTGCCATTATTATTGTCCCCAATTTACAGATGAGAAAATTGAGGTTCAGAGAAGAAGAATCCCACATTTCCAGCTCCAAATCTTGAGCTGGCAGGAGCCTTAGGCACCATCTAGTCTAAGCCCTTCGTTTTACAGATAAGGAAACGTGGTGAAGAGAATCCGTGAAGCCCAAGGTCTTGTAGCTGTTCGTGGAAAGGCCAGGAATCGCACACAGATCCCCTGATTTCCAGTAGGGTATGGTTCTTGGGGCAGCTGAGAGGCACAATGGGTAGAGAACCAGGTCTGGAGTCGGGAGGATCTGGGTTCAAATTTGACCTCGGACAATTCCTCGCTGTTCCACTCTGGGCAAGTCGCTCATCCCTGATTGCCTAACCCTTGCCCTTCTGCCTTAGAGCTGTTACTAGGACCGAAAGTAAGGGTTTAAAAAAAAAAAGTATGGCAGCAGCGAGGTGGCTCAGTGGATTGGGAGCCAGTCCTGGGTTCAAAGAGGGCTGCAGATACTTTCTAGCTGGGGTGACCCTGGGCAAGTTGCTTGACCTCCACTGCCTACCCTTAAAGTTCTTCTGCCTTAGAACTAATACACAGTATTGATTCTATGAAAGAAGATAAGGGTTTAAATTTTTTTAATTAAGAAAATAGGGTTGTCACTTTCTTTAATATTCTGTGAAGCAGATGGAAGGAATGTGGAGATGCATGAGAACAGAGCCTCCCTTCCACCCTCTGGGATCCCCGGGGGTGGCGGCTCAGAAGCTGGCCAGGGGCCACTCCAGAAGGGCGGCCGCTCACAGCTTGGGCATCGGGTCTCTCTAGCAGGCTCTAGACACTGGCAGAGGCTCTTGGCTGGAGCCTGGGCTGGAGGGGGTGGGACAGGGTGGCCCTCGTGCCCATTCATCTGCTGTCAATTTTCCCAGCTGGCCTGAGCCCGCCCATTCCCTCCGCCCTCCTGGCTAGGGGAATCATTAGCTGTCAGAGCCTCTGTCAGATTACAGGGAATTGCTTGTCTCCTAATTATCTGGTGTTAATAGGAGATTAATTAGTGTTAATTGTTGATTTTCTTGTATTTTCCCAAAGGGGAGACCAATCTGCCGAACTCTCGGGCTGTTTAATTATTTGGTCTTGCCTGGGAATGCAGACAGATGCTTAACCGTTTGTGAGCAAAGAGGAAAGGGGGAGGCAGAAGAGTGGGGACAGGAGCGGGGAGGGGCTGACCCGGAGGCCTGGCGAGCCCCAGGGAGGGACGGCTCAGCAGGGGCCCAAACCAAAGGTCGCCGGAGCTCTCCTCAGGCTGCCAGCTCTTCCCAGAACACATGCCCGGGGCATTAGGTAATGCCCTTCTCCCTCCTTCTCCCCGTGGGCCGTGGGCCGCACCGCGCAGCAGCGCCAGTTTATGGCCTCTTGTGCTTTCAGTCATCACCCGGCACTATGGCAAGTGTCATCAAGTTGGAGGAAAAAGAGAGAGAAAGAGGGTGGAACACCGAAAGTGAACTTGCAAAACGACCTCCATTTCCCAAAGCCTAAGCCTGACGGCCCAGCCCAAATGGCAGGTCTTTCGTAACGCCAGCTAATATTTATAGAACACTTTACCTATGCTATCTCCTTTGAGCCTCACACATCTGAGATGCTATTGTGGTCCTCTCCACTTTACAAAAAAGGAAACCGGGGGCAGCTGGGTAGCTCAGTGGATTGAGAGCCAGGCCTAGAGACGGGAGGTCCTAGGTTCAAACCCAGCCTCAGCCACTTCCCAGCTGTGTGACCCTGGGCAAGTCACTTGACCCCCATTGCCCACCCTTACCACTCTTCCACCTATAAGTCAATATACAGAAGTTAAGGGTTTAAAATAAAAAATTAAATTAAATTTAAAAAAAAAAAAAGGAAACCGACTAGGAGAGCTAAAAGGACTTGCCCAGGGTCACACTGCCAGAAAATGTTTGAGGTAGGATTCAAACAGGTTTTCCTGGCTCCACGTCCAGCCCTCTATCCACTTGGCTACCTTGATCGTCTGTCCTTTTGCCTGGAGGATCATGGGATATTCTGGCTCCTTCCTCTGACCCTCCTCATCACCCTTTCCTTCCCTTATCATAGAGTGCCTCTTGGAGGCTGGGTGGTGTAAGAGGGACAGCGTTAGATCTGTACTTAGAAGGTCTGCGTCATGATTTCAGCTTTGGCCCTTCCTACCTCACTTGCGACAAGTCACTTGATTTCTCTGGGCCTCAGTTTCCCCATCTGTAAAAGGCAGGGTTGTATGAAATGATTGACCAAGTCTCCCTGCTCTAAATCCTCTGAATATATTTTTTTATTTGCCTTAACTTCCTGCAAGCTCCTAGAAGGGAGGAACCGTGTCTTTGTATTCCCACCACCCTCATAGATGACGGCACCCAAATCAATAGTTGGGGATTGAATGAATGAACGAACGAAAATGTGTCCGTGTGGGATCTTTACGTAGAGCTGCTCAGAGGTGTTATAGGAAAATATAGGTTAAGATTTTAGCTAGCAGACAGCAGACCTGGCGAGCTGCCAAGAGAACTTGGAACCTTGTCACAGATTTAGATGGCGTCACATGCATGGACTACCAAATGCCTAACATGTTATTGATGCTCAAGAAACCCGGACAGACACCATAGAAAACCTGGAATTTCTCCTTTTCCTCCTGGGATACGTAACATCCATTTCTCTTCTCTGGCCTTCATCTTACTGTCAAACCAATCTTCCCAACTGCTTTTAATGTTGCAATTCCTTTACTCAAGAACCCACGATGACTCTCAAATGCCTACCATATCAAATACAAAATCTGCTTCCTGGTCCTCGATAACCTGGACTTTCTTTCTACTGTCCCTGAGGAATTTCAAACCTTTTCTCCAGCCATCTGAGTCTGAGAATTCCCCTTTCTGCAATAAGCTTTACTCCCTTTCCGGGGAGGGTACCCAAATCCCTCGTACCCATGAAGAGCCAGCCTGGGTCCCACCTCCTCAATGACCCATCCATCCTTCACTGAGCCTTCCCTTTTTTTTTATTATTATTATTTTTTTTGAGCCTTCCCTTTTTGGCCGTGATAGCATGTAAAATGAGGATTACACATCTAGAATTCCAGGTCCTTGAGAGGAAGGATTTTTCTGTCATTGTAGCTCTAATATCTACCACAATGCCTGGCATATATTAGGTGCTTAAAAATGTTTATTGGTGGATCCACTGATTGTTCTTTATTTTCTGTCATTCTTGTTCCTTCAACTAGATGACAAGCAACCTGAGGGCAGAGACTCTTCTAGTATCTTCCAAAACACTTAGAAACCCAGTGAGCATGAAATAAAGAATTGCTTTAATGGCACCTCATCTTATATCCCTTCACTGTCCTTTGGATCTGATGATGATTGACTTCCAGTGCTCACAGGGAGCAAAAGCATGCTGTGGCTCAAAGTGGGGAATCCTGGCAAATTCATGGAGGCTCCCAGAAGCCAGTGTGTCTCTGTACTGACTGACAGCAGCATCCCAACATTCTGCCCAGTGACACTTCTTGGCTCTACAAGTAGTATTTTAAGAAGTGGGAGTGGGAGGAAGCTACAGCCAAATGGCTCATTGGATAGAGAGTAAGATCTAGAGATAGGAGGTACTGGGTTCAAATCTGGCCTCAGACACTTTCTAGCTCGGTGATCCTGGGCAAGTCACTTAATCCCTATTGCCTAGCTCTTACCCCTCTTCTGTTTTAGGACCAATATTTAGTTTTGATACCAAGAGAGAAGGTAGGGTGGATTTTTTTTTAAAGCCCGAACTATGGGAAGAGAAATAGCATTGATGAATGAACCCACACTAAGATCAGAAGAATATGGGGAAGAATTATGACAATTCAGACATAGGCAAGGGTGACTGGAAGTAATAGAGACAGAAAGGTCAACCAAGGAGGCAACTCAAGAAGATAAATCTGATAAAATCAGAGTAGAGAAAAGCGATGAACTCTTCATTAATGTGGAAGAAAAGGTAGGATTGCATTATTCCTGAGAGCCAATCTGGTGTTGGGTCTTAATGAGTGACCTTCTCTTTCCCACAAGGGATGAGCCCTATTATAAGGCCCAAAGCCCTTTCATCTGCATTCTCTCCCCAAAGTCTTATCTCTCTCCAACTCAACCCTCCCCAGTCCCTTTACTTGTTTTTCCTCCCACTCCATTGGGTCCCCTGGAAGTTATATGATCCAAATTTCTGCCTTCCTCCCTTCTTTCCCCTTCCTCAGAGCTGGAAGCAATTCAATCTGGGTCATACATGTATTATCATGAAAAACATATTTCTATATTGTTCATTTTTGTTAGAGAATAATCATATAAAACCAAAACCCCAGAACCAAAACCCAAATAAATTAAAGTAAAAAATTGTATCCTTTCATCTGCTTTCTTACTCCCACAGTTCTTTCTCTGGAAGTGGATAGCATTGTTTGTCATAAATCCCTCAGAATTGTCCTGGATAATTGCTGAGAGTAGCTAAGTCTATCTATCACCCACCCCCAATATTTCTGTTACTGTGTACAATGTTTTCCTGGTTCTGCTTCTTTCACTCTGTGTCAGTTCATGGAGGTCTTTCCAGCTCTTTCTGAAACCATCCTGTTCATCATTTCTTATAGGCCAGTAGTCATCTTAAACTCAACATGTCCAAAACAGAATTCATTCATTTTCTCCCTCACCTCCTACTCCTAATTTCCTTGTTACTGTCAAAGACGCTGCCATCTTTCCAGTGCCTCAGGCACATAGCCTGGGTCATCCTGGATTCCTCACTATCTCTCACCTCCCGTACCTAATCCGTTGCCAAAACCTGCTGATTTCACTTTTTCAATATCTCTTAAATACTCTCCCTTCTCTCCTCTAACCCTGCTGTTACTCTGGTACAGGTCCTCATTGCCTCACATCTCGATTATGGTAACAGCCTGCCTCAAACCTCTCCCCACTCGAATCTATCTTCCATTCAACCATCAAAGCTATTTTCTTTCCTTTTTTTAATGCTATTTTTATTGTCATACAAAACACACATCCATATTGGTCACTGCTCTAAGAGCACACTCATACATCACCAAAACCCCAAAATAAAACCAAAAATACACTGATGTGAAAGATGACTCCAGCAGATCTTTCTCTGGAGGTGGATGGCATTCCCCATCATAAGTCTTTCAGGATTGTCCCAGATCATTGCATTGCTGAGAGTCAAAGCTATTTTTTTTTAAACCCTTACCTTCCATCTTGGAGCCAATACTGTAGAGTGGCTCCAAGGCAGAAGAGTGGTAAGGCTGAGCAATGGGGGTCAAGTGACTTGCCCAGGGTCACACAGCTGAGAAGTGTCTGAGGCCGGATTTGAACCTAGGACCTCCTGTCTCTAGGCCTGGCTCTCAATCCACTGAGCTACCCAGAAGCCCCCTCAAAGCTATTTTTTAAAGTATAGGTCCAACCATGGCACCTCCCCTTCCCCACGCATTAGGATCCCTATTGCCTCCAGAACCAAATGCAAAATCCTGCTTTTGCTGTCCACAGTCCTTCCTTCCCCGTCTTCTTGTCCCTTCCATCCCACCGTGCACTCTTTGGTCCAGTGACACTCCTGGCCTCCTGGCTGTTCCACAAACAAGATACTCCACGTCTCAGCTCTGGGCACTTTGTCAGGCTGCCCTGTGTGCTGGCCACACGCTCTCTCCTCCTCTCTGCCCACTATCCTCTCTGGCTTCCTTGTTAGCCCACTAACATGCCCTCTCCTCCAAGAAGCCTTTCCCAAACCTTCTGAACTTGGTGCCTTCCTTCTGGAACGAATGAATGAATGGCTTCACCCCAGCTCGTCGGGCTGGACAAAGAAGGGGAGACCGAGCACTGGCTTGCTCAGACTCTGCGCCACCCCCATGGGGGGCTGCTCTCTTCTTTCAGCATCCCCCGGTACCTTGGGAAGGGCTCCAGGCCAGATTCGGACAGCGCCGTGATTGAGTAGAGCTCGGACCACTTGTTCTGGGCTGCAGGGCAGGGCAGCGGGGGGACCCTGCAGGGCCCAGTGCAGGGCCGTGTGGCCGCCGTAGTCCATGGCGTTGACGCTGACCCCCCGGGACAGGAGGAGCTCAGCCACAGCCACATTGCCACGGCGACAGGCCAGATGCAGGGGCCGCTGCCGGTCATGATCAGCGGCATCAGCATCAGCACCTACAGAGAGAAGCAGGTGGCACAGGTGGAGACACCTAGAGGTGGCCGCCTCGGCCTCGGCCTCAGCGGGGGGAAGGAAAGACACTGAGCAGGCAGCCAGGAGAGGGGTCCGGCCTTCGGCGTCGCGGGCATCCGGACAAGCTCCCTTCCTCAAGAGCAATGCGGCCAGCTCCACCAGCCCGCCTCGGGCAGCCACGTGGAGAGGAGTTTCCTCTCCTTCCTCAGATCGCCCATCCACGCTGGCGCCAAACCTCAGCAGCAGCTCTGCGCAACTGGGGATCGGGGGAGAGAGGAGAGAAATGTACGTGTGAGAGAGACACAGACAGACACACAGACAGCTGGGCACATGCTCATGGGCCAAGTAGAATTCAGAAAAGAGTATACCTCAAGTGATAAAGAGGCAAAAGATACAAACAGATACTATTTGGATGAAGAAATCAAAGCCATAGATAGGTATAGAAAAAAAATGTTCTTTTTTAAAATTTTTGCTATGGATTTTATTTTTATAAGTACAAGATCTGTCATCATTTAGATAGGAATTATTGTTACTGATTAATTAAGAAAAATTTTCCATGGTTACATGATTCCTATTCTTTCCCTCCCCTCCTCCCACCCCCTCCCACAGCCGATGCACAATTCCACTGGGTTTTACATGTGTCATTGATCAAGACCTATGAAAAAATGTTCTAAATCATTACTGATTAGAGAAATGCAAACCAAAACAATTTCTGAGATATCATTTCATAACCATCAGATTGGCTAAGATGACAAAAAGGCAAAATGACAAATGACGAAGGGGATGTGGAAAAATGGGAACACTAATACATTGTTGGTGGAGCTGTGAACTGGTCTAACCATTTTGAAGAGCAATATCCAGAGAGTTAAAAAATTGTGTATACCTTTAGACCTAGCAATATTATTGCTAGGTCTATTTCCCAAGGAGACCAGGGGAAAATGAAAAGAACCTATATGTTCCAAAATATTTATAGCAGCTCTCTTTGGAGTGGCAAAGAGCTAGAAATTGAAGGGATGTCCATCATTTGGGGAATGGCTAAATAAATTGTGGCATATGATTGTGATGGAATATTTTTATGCCACTAGACATGATGAGCAGCTAATTTTTTAAAACAGAAAAAATTATATGGGATAATGAAAGCAAAATGAGTAGAACCAAGAGAACATTATATACATCTACAAATTTAATATTTGAAGTATAATTTGGGAATGTTACCTCCAGAGAATGAACTGAAAAATGGAAACATGAAAGATAAAATTTATATATACATATCTGTCTCCCAGATGATGCCTTTTATGATGCATGGAAGAAAGGGCCTGAGATACTTGGAAATAAACTCTATTAATGAAAAATCATAATTAAAAAAAGATAAGTAGCAACAGGATGTGAAGTTTTCAAAAGAAGAATTACAAAATATTCACAATCACATGAAAGAATGCTCCAAATCACTAATAATAAGAGAAATGCAAACTGAAACCATCCTGAAGTTTTCTTCACACCCTGAAAATTGACAATAACAACCAAAAAATGGCGAGAGTCAATTTTGGAGGGGTTGTGAAATGAGAAGATTTATTGACATCCCAAATTTCCAAAATGGTCCCACCATTTTACAACTCTACCAATAATGGTGGCACTATTTTGGAAATTTGGGATGTCAATAAAGTGACTAAAATATCCTTTTTTTTTTTTTAAAGAAAAAAGTATGGGAGAAAATGAGAAGAAATTCTCAAGATTATCTGGTCCAAATCATCTCTGAATAGAAATCCTCTCTACAACGTCCTCAACAAGTGATCATCTATTCTCCACTCAAAGAACTCGAGTGATGGCAGCCTATTCCACGTTGGGAAAAGTTGAACTGTTAAAACCACATTGGATCTATGGATTCTTCTTTGCCATTTGCACCCAGTGCTCTCACTTCTGCCCCTGAGGCCAAGCACAACAAGTTGAATCATTCGTCTGTGCCACAGCCTTCAAATACCTGGAGACACATCTTGTCCCTATCCCCTCCCCAAATCGTTTTCCGGTCTAAGCACTACAATTTCCAGAACTGATGCTCATATAGCAGGATCTCTAGCTGTCTCCTCTGTGAAGACACCAATTGGTCAAAACCTTTCCTAAAATGTGAAACCCAATGTGGAACACACTATGTGTGATAGGAACAAGGCAAAGTTCAGTGAAATGATTCCCTTTCTTTCTTTTTCTTTTTTTTTTTCCCAGTATTTTGGCTTTTTTTTCAATATTTTGGATATTTTTGTTTTTTTTGAAAAATTTTTCATGGTAACATGATTTTTGTTTTTACTTTCCCCTTCACTTCCCCTTCCCCTCCCCCCCATATCCAACACACATTTCCACTGGTTTTAACATGTGTGATCAGTCAAGACTTATTTACATATTATTGATAGTTGCATTGGTGTGGTCAGTGATTCCCTTTCTTGTTGTACACCATATTTCTCTCTTGTTATAGCTGTGTCATTGTTCAATTGTTTTCGGTTTTATTTGACTCTTTAGGACCCCATTTTTAGATTTTCTTGGCAGAGATTCTGGAGTGGTTTGCCATTTCCTTCTCCAGCTCATTTTACAGATGAGGAAACTGAGGCAAATAGAATTAAGTGATTTGCCCCAGTTGGTCGGTAAGTGTCTGAGGCCAGGTCTGCCACTTATCCACTGGGCCTCCTCACCGCCCTTCTTATAGCTGAAGAGGGTGCAAAAAAGGTCTTACGTGATGGGAGAGGGGGTGGATGAAGGCGTCAAAGACAAACTTGGCCACACCCTGCTTCTCTGGCCACCTGGCCTGTGCCTGACTTTTCCTGATGTTCTTTAAAAGCACATCTGGACACACACACACACACACACACACACACACACACACACACACACACAGAGGAATACAACTTCTCCCCCACAAAGGAATGCCCAAAGTGGTCACCCCAAACTCCTCCCTGAAGCAAACTCACTCCTGTCGTTGAGAGCATCATGGAAACGACTTAGAGATGATCTAGTGGAGAAGTCCTTACACTGGGGTTAGTAACTTTGGTTTAAAAAAATACATACATTAACCCAGATTGAATTGCTTGTCAGCTTTGGGGGGAGAAGAGAAGAAGAAGGGGAGACAACATGAATCATAGAACTTTGGAAAACGTATGTGGAAATTTGGTATTAAAATAAAATAAAGATAAAACAAAAAATAGATCCTACCCATAAAAACTACATATGTATGCATGTATGTATGAAAGTGATTTCCTTTGTAATTCTATGCATTTAAACTTGTTTCTCTTGCGATGGGGGCACCACATTGCCAAGGGGTCCATGAAGGAAGGAAGGAAATAAACGTTTTAAGTACCTATGATGTGCCATGACTGTGCTAAGCACTGTACAAATATTATCTCATTTAATCCTCACAAGAGCTTGAGAGGCAAGTGCTATTATTCTCCCCATTTTAGAGTTGAGGAAACAGAGGCAGGCAGGAGCGAAGTGACTTGCCAAGGCTGGGACATTTAATAAATGACTGAGGCAGGATTTAATCCCAGCCGTTGGAGTTCAAGGCCAGTCCTCTGGCCAGGGTAGCCCCTCGCCACTTCTCCACCCCACCGATGAAGAAGCCCGGTCTAGTCCAGCTCCCTCCTTATATAAGAGGAGGGACCTGGGGATCGGAGAAGGCCCAAAGACCCAAGAACAAGAGATATCGCTGAATCGGACCCAGCACTCGGATAGGCCACTTAGCACAGGACCTGGCACATAGGGAGTGTGTAACGGATGCTTGTTGCTTTGGCCGGTGCCTGCCTGCTTTAAGTGTCTTGGGCAGTGACCCCTGGACGCTGCCTGCTTCCATCTCTTGGAATTGTTCCACAGGGGACCCACGTCCTCTCCTAGGAATGGGTGGAAAGGCGGAGACTAGACATTTGGGGGTTGCGCTCAGGAAGTGGGGTCAGGGGGAAGCAGGGCAGGCACTCACTGGAGGGCGTCGGGCCCCTGGCACAGGTGTAAAGGGCGCCTCCCCTCCTGGTCTGGGATGTCGGGGTCGGCTCCGGCTACCAGCAGGAGTCGGGCGCAGGCCGGGTGGCCAGAGAGGCAGGCTTCGTGCAGGGCGGTGCGGCCCCCGGGGGCCGCGTCCGGCTGGGCTCCTCGATTTAGCAGCAGCTGGAGGACTTGCTCATGGCCTCGGCCGGCAGCCACGTGGATCGGGGTGGTCAGCTCTTCCACGTAGGTGAGAGACCAAAGCCCTGAGGAGGGTTTGGAGAGCTCCAGGGGCAGAACCGGGCAGAGCCCCAGGGGCTGGGCCCAGCCCGGAGCCCCGAGGGGCAGGGGAGGGCCCCTGGGAAGGGGTGGTGGGTGGGAGTCTCGCAGCCCCTCCTCCCGCCTCCTCGCTTCATCCCCATCCCGCCATGCCACCGACACGACCTGGGCCGCCCATACTCAGAGCTCGAATGTTGAATCTGAACTCTCTCCATCTCTCCGGGTCGCTGGTGTCAAAGACAACATCCGGGCCGAGGCCGGAGCCGGGGGAGGCCAAGAGATGGGAGACAGAGGCCACGTCCCCGACCAGCACGGCTTGCCAGAACTCCAAGGTGGGCCCCGAGGCTGTCCTGGTGACTATGGGCCCCCGATCTGGCCCGGGAGCCCCTCTGGGGTCTGCGTCCGGGTCCTCAACCAACCTGGCACAAAGGCTATTACACGGGCCCTCCCTGAGCTCTCTGCAGGCTTCTGGGGACGAGGGGCTGCCCATGGGGAAAGGGGAGCAGGCTCTGGGCTGGGGAGGAGAAGAGGAGAGAGGAGCAGAGGCGGGGGTGAGGAGGGGAGCCTGGGGGAGCCGGGGAGATAGAGGAAGGGGAGGGAGAGGCAAACACGGGAGGGAGACAGGAGGACGGAAAGAGGGGGAGAGGGAGACTCCTGCGAGTCCTGAGGCTCAGAGTCAGCCTCTGACGCTCAGGTCCCCAGAAGCTATTCTGGGCTCCGCATGACTTCGGGTCAGAGCCAGTATTTGCAGGGTGAGGGTGTGCCTGAGGACGAGAGAAACAACTTGGGGTTCTTCTGGCTCCTCCAGCCCACTCGTCCAGGTCCCTTCCCCCCTTCCCCTCTCCCTCCAACCCCCACCGCCTGGGCCGCTGGGCCCCCCTTTTGTCTCACGCGCCCCCACCTCCCGGCTCCCTCACCCCTCTGGTGGCTGCTCCATCGAGGCTCAGCCACCCGGCTCTCCAGCAGCAGGTTGGCAGTGCTGTTGGGGGGAAAGAGCTCCTGAAGCCGCTCCAGGTTCCCCGTGTACAATGCATTCTGCAGGACCATGTCCCTGCTAAGCAGGGGCGCCCTCCGGGGCACCCTCCGGGCAGGGGAGCCCTGGGACGAGGGGCCCCAACCTGAGCGGAGGGAGGCCGGGGGCAGCTGGGGGAGCCCCAACGACCGCCCCCTGCTCTCCGACTCTCTGGGCATGGCTGCGGTTTTCAGGGGCATTTCTGGGGGAGAGACCCAGAAGGGCAGGGTTTAGGGTGGCTTATGGCCAGAGCCTGAGCAGACACTGGACAGGCTCCAGGCTCTGGCTCGGAGAGGGGAGGGGAGGGGAGAAGGGTGCCCAGATGGAGACCATAAATAGCCCCAGGCTCAGCTGTCATCCCCGGCAAAACCTGAAGCTGGGGGTGGGGCCCCTAAAAGGGAGAGGGGGCAAGCCATGCTGTTGGAGTCGCAGCTGGCAGACACACCAATACACTGTTGGTGGAGCTGTCAGTGGGTTCCCCCATCTCCTTTGAGAAAGCAATTTAGAAATATGCTAAGACTGAGTCTAAACTGCTTTGACCCAGAGGCACCTCCCCCCCCACCAAGGAGATCAATGAGTAAAAGAAATATCTATAGAAGTAGTTTTTGTGGTAGCAAAGAGCTGGGAGGGGGGGAGAAGTAAATGTCCATCAATGGGGGAATGGTTGGTTAAATCTTAGTACATCGATGTAAAAGATTATGACTGCACTAAAGAGATTATTAATAAAATTATTAGTAGAATAATTATATTAATAATTAGGATTGATTCTAAGAATAGAATAAAAAGATTTACATGAACTGATGCAGAGGGAAGTAAGCAGAACCAGGAAAATAACATACAAAATAGCTATAACATTGTAACTGGAAGGAACAACATCACTGGGAATACTGGGAAGTTATGCTTAGCCGAGCTTGGAGAATGCACTCACTGCCCTCCTTCCTCTCTTTGCCAAAATGGGGGTGCTGTTCTCCTGCACACAACGTAGTCGACTTTGTTCGTTTTGCTAAGGTTTTGTCTTTCTTCTCTCTTTTTTTTTGTTCCTTGTTATTAGGGATAGCTCTTTGAGAGAGGAAGAGTAGAAGGATATACTGGAAAATGAAGGGAGTGCAAAACCAAAAGATAACCACTAAAACGGACCTTTTTAAAGGAGAGAGTATCTATCTTATCCTGTGCCCCTACTTGAAAGAATGCTATTTGGAAGGAACCTCGAAGACTGTAGGATCCAGTCCCTTCATTTTTCATCTGAGGAAACTGAGGCCCAGAGAGGCAAAGTTATTCACCCAAGGACACTCAGATCCTCCAACTTCTAATTGAGCACTTCCCTTCCTTGTGCCAGTAGACCTCAGTTTCTTCATTTTTCTTTTTCTTTCTTTCTTTCTTTCTTTCTTTCTTTCTTTCTTTCTTTCTTTTTGTAACCTTACCTTCGGGTCTTAGTGCAGAAGAGCAATTTGGGATTAAATGACTTACCCAGGGTCACTAGGAAGTGTCTAAGACCATATTTGAACCTAAGTCTTCTCAACTCTATCCATTGTGCTACCTTGTTGCCCCTAGGCTCTACATCTTTCCACCTGCCATCCTTCTGACTCCCTCTCCATACTTGTTCACCCTATTAATGCAGGAAGAAAAAGAGATCAAGTCAGAGATGAAGGCAGAAGCAGAGACAGAGACAAAGATCAGGAAAGAGCAGGGAAACAATATCTTAGAAGACAAGACATAGGCATAATTGAGAGAGAGGAGACAAGAGAGATGGGCAGGACTCATGTTCATAGAAAGGTAGAGAAGGCAAAAGATAACAAATCGGAGCTAGAGAAATGAAACCAGGGAAATGAGACATAGAGATGGACATCCACATGAATTTCCATCATCCCTACAGCTATTTGGGTATTTATGCCTCTATCATCGGGCCCATCCATCCCAAGGATGCTTCCCCCTCGCATCCCCAGTCCTCAGCCAACCCTCCCACTCTGGTCCTGCTTTGAGCTTCTTCATTTCTTCTTTTTCTTCTCTTTGGCTAGTCTTGCCTCTTCCCCTGCTCGATCCTCAGCATCTTTTATAAACTTCTTCCCCAGAGGAGTCTTAAAGTACCAATCCTGAAAGGATCAGGGGAAGACAGAGTAGGAGAGAATAGGATGGGAAGAAACAAAGAGTGTTATTGGGTCCCTAAGAAAAATCCTTTGACATGGCTTCCTCTCTGACCTATGCCTCTCAGCCACCAAATTTCTTCAGCAAATCTTCCTCCCCTTCCTGCTCCCTCCTCCTCCTCTTTCATTCTTCCCCCAATCCCCATTCTTCTCTTCCTCCTCCTCCTTTCCTCCTCCTCCTTTCTTTCTCCATCTCTTCTCCTTTCCCCTTCCTCTTCCCCACCTCCTCTGCCTCCCTTTCTTCCTCTCCCTCCTTTCTTCCCTCTCCCCTTCCTCCTATCCTCCTTCTTTTCCCTCTCCTTCCTCTCCTCCTTCCTTTCCTTTCTTCATCCTCCTCTCTTCCTCTTCTCCTCCCCTTTCCCATTCTCTTTTCCCCTCCCCTCTTCTTCCCCTACCTTATTTTCCTCCCCCTCTCCTCTTCCTCCCCTTGTCTTCTCATTTTTCTCCTTCCCTCTCTCCTCTTCCTCCTTCTTCCTCTTCCCCTTCCTTTTCCTTTCTTCTATTTCCTCTTCTTCCTCCTCCTCCTCTCTTCCTCTTCCTTCTCTTCTTCCTCCCAACTATCCAAATTGGACTCTGACTCCTTTCTAACCTTCTCCTCTTAGCAGGTAAGGACTGACATATTCTGTAGGCCTCCTATAAAAATCTTGCCATTATCTTGCTATATCCCTCCCCTCTGCTCCCGTATACCTTCCATAGACTAAGATCCACCTCCCTCGATCCTCTCACACCCTCGAAACCATCCCTTGGGTATGGTCAAAGAATCAAGGCCTTGGGCCCCACTGGGGGGAGAGGAGAGGGGAGGGGAGGGGAGTACAAGCTTTCAGTGGTTAAGCAAATGATTCAAGGTGGGGGTGGGGAGAAAGGTCTGGGGCTAAGAGAGACAGACAGATAGGCAGGCAGACAGAAAGACAGACAGGCAGACAAAGAGGAAGGGAACTGAGGTCCCTGTGCATATGATCAGCCCTCTCTGAGGCCACAGATACAATGAGTCCCCAGGTTCACAAAGGAGACTTTCTACACATGCTCTTAGCCATCGTGTAGTCTTTTTGTGATTTTGTTTTCTTTCAAAGGAATAGTATGGTGTAGTGTAGTGGATAGAGAACTGGCCTTGGGTGGAAGTGTGGCCTCTGATATACACTGTAGGACTAGAAGGCTCAACGAACCCCTTAGGACTATGGGCAATTTTCTAACACTCTAAATTGCAAAGAATTGACAGAGGATTTTCTCATCTGGGAATTCCCAATATCCATGAAATCCATGCCTATCCTTTCCTCTTAAAGCCTGCCTTTGAGGTTATTTTTCCCTTTTATAAATCTAAGGTAGGAGATGAAGCCACAGAGCAACAGAATGACCTTTTCCCCCCTGAGGCAGGCCCCTCTTGTTGGGAATGACTTTGGGTCTCTTTCCAAAGGGCTCTTCCAAGCTCTTCCCCTTTCTTCCTCATTCGAAACCCCTTACCCTGCCTTCGACATTCTCATCCACATTTCTGGTACCTTCATTATTTCTTCTTCCTCAAGATATACTGGGTCCAGCTTAGCCAG
>NC_058134.1:97089438-97104562 GCF_016433145.1 Gracilinanus agilis | reverse complement strand
ATAGGTATAGGTATAGGTATAGGTATAGGTATAGGTATAGGAATAGGTAAGGATTTTTCCATAGAATGATAAAAAGCATATACCTAAAACCATTAGCAAACATTATTTGCAAGGGGATTAAGTTAGAAGCCTTCTCTAAAAGACCAGGGATGAAACAAGGATGCCCATTATCACCACTATTACTTAATTTTTAATTTATTATATTTATATATATTATATACATAAATATTATGCTGAATTATGATTTAACATCACTAATATGTAATATTATATTAGAAATGCTACAAATAGCAGTAAGAGATGAAAAAGAAATGGAAGGAATCAGAATGAGCAGAGAGGTAATAAAACTCTCTTTTTGCAGATGATATGATGGTCTCTATGGAACATCCTAGAGCTACAACTAAAAAAATTAGTTGAAACTACCAATAATTTTAGCATAGTAGCAGGATATAAAATAAACCCGCATAAATCGTCAGCAATTCTATTTATCACTGACGAAGGATCCTAGAATTTAGTGCTGGAAGGGACCTCAGATATTACCTCATCCAATCCCCTCATTTTCCAGATGAGGAAACTGAGGCTGGGAGAGGATCAGGAATTCATCCAAGTAGCAGAGCTGGGATTTGAAACCTGGCTCTGCTCTCCCTCTACTGCCTGCAGGATGTTACCCTTCCCAGGGGCTTTTTCACTTCCCCAAAGAATGCTTCTAGACTGAAAAAAAGCCTTGAAGATCCAATGTAATGTTTTTTTTCTCCTCCAAATGGTGAACATTTAGGCCCTAGGAAATGTAATTGGAGAGAAATTCTGGAAGCTTCAGGTGTCTGGCACCTTCAAAATCATGCTAGCTGCTCCACTCGCTCAGAGAACTCTGCTTAGAGAAAGAAAGAGAGAGGCTGAAGAAATGGAGATGAAGCCATGTATGGCAAAATGGCAGCAGAGAACCAGGAATGAAGGGAGTAGACACAAGGCCAGAAAGTGGGTCAAATAAGTACTTGTTTGGTTGGTTGATCATGAGCAGGAGTCAGGGATGGGAAGGAAAATGGATGGGACCTTTGGAAAAGGTAATAAGTATAAGACTCTCCCCTAGCCTAGCCCAGATAGGATCAAGGCACACTTTCAGATGTAGTCTTCCAAACAGCTGTGATCACTTCTTTTGCCAATCTTTGGGTCCCGTCTCTCTGATTACTAATCTCTGTCTTCATAAAGTTTAAAGACATTTTTAGGGAAGACAAGCACTACCACAATCCCACCTCAAGAGCAGGCTTGTTTCTTTGTTCCCAGGACTGGTTCCAAGCACATTCTGACTCATGACTTTTTGGATTCTGGATCCTTGGCTTCCTTGCCTTCTGAGATCTGATTGTTCCTCCTGATCTTTGCTTGCTAGATAGATAAACTGCCCATTAGCCTTCACATTAGCCTTGACTTCACTGCTGCTTATTATTTGTGAGGTGGAAGGCATTTTACAGGTGGTCTAGTCCAATCTCCTTGCAGACAAAGGAAGGAACTGAGGCCAAGAGAAGTAGAAACGACTTGCCCAAGGTCAGATAAACAGTTCCTGCAGATAGCTATCTCTTCCTTGATTCCCTCCCCATTCCATGGATTCCTGGCTCTTGGACTTTGCCTTTTTTTTGACTCCCCAGCTCTTATACTGCCTGGAAGTGCTTAAGAAATGATTGCTGATGGACTGACTTGGCACTTGGAACCCCCAATGAAACTGGAAGCCATAATTTCTATGACTGCTTCTGATAATATAGATGACCCAGGTCCCTGGTCCACTCTTTCCAAAGGCTTGATTCTTGGCAGACCACCTGTGTCCTGATGAGAAAACTGGTCTGGAATTTCGATAGTGACCCAAGACCTAAGAATAGAGTGTTCACAAACAGAAGGGGGCAAGAGTCAGAAGTCACGCTTCTAGAGTGGGGATGTAGCTTCTCCACTCCCCAAGTAGACATAGGTATCTAGTCAAGTTCTCAATCTGAACTCTTCTCCATCTCTTCTCTATCTCTACTGCCGTAGTCAGCTTGGACCCTTGGCAATGTCTCTTTGGGGCTGAGAGGCTGGGGTTCACGAAAAAAGGGGATAAACAGATGAATAATTGGAAGGAGGAGTAGAGAATGGTAACAAAAGTATGGGAGTGGTGCCAGAGGATACAGACATGAGAATATGGGACTGGGTATAAAGGGAAGGAATCAAGACAGAGATAGAAACAGAAATATGAGATCAGAAAGCTAGAGCAGGCAAGGTAGAGCCAGAGAGCAGGGTGGAGACAGAGACAGGGAAGGGTGTTGTGGATAAAGGAAATAAGAAGTAACAGAGAAATGGAGGTGGAAATGGAGGATACAGGGTGAAGATGGAGATGTGAATGGGGGCAAGGTTATGGAAGGAAGAAGGGAGGCAAGAAAGGGACAGAGAAAGGAATAAAGATAAAGGCAAGCACTAGAGGGACTGGGGAACAGGAAAAGAGCAAGAATAGGAATGTGACTATTGAATATTGAGGCCTGGGAGGGATGGAGCTGGAGTTTGGGGATGCAGAGGTGGGAATACTGGCAAAAGGAAATAGATAGGGGCAGAGATGGAGAAGAGCATGGGGATTGAGAATTAAAGAAAAGAAGATTCAAGAATTTGGCAGAGAGGGAAATAAGCAAGGAGTCTGTTGTCCAGACCCTCTAACCTGGATCCGGATTTCTGTTTCCACCTCCTTTCGCTTCTCCATCCGAATAATCTCAGCATTATAATTCTGATCTGGGTTCAGATGTGGTTTCTGGCTCTCCCATGTCACTGACCACAGACCATAGATCACAGATAGATGAGTAGATGCTCCAAACCCAGTCTCACACATACAGACACACACAAAATCCCCACCCAAGCCAGGATTTTCCCGCCCCCACTGGGAAAATCCTCTTGAACAATGTTGCTGTTAAGCTAAGCTTGGACCTCTAAAGGAACAAAAGGCAGAGCCAGAGGCCCAAATCTAGGTCTTCTGACCCTCAAGCCAGTGCACTTGCCATTGTACCTTGCTGGCTTTCTTTATTTTCCTCTACCCCACTGCTCCAGTCTGTCAGCCCCATCAGTCACCCATAGGACCCAGAATGACCCCCAGATTGGGAGATTCTCAGAATTCCCAGCAGATCTGTGACACTCTACCCAAGCCCTTGTCCATCCTTACCCTTGTACTCCTTATTTCCATCACTAAGAATAGGCACAAATTTGGATGGTTGCATTTGCAGCATAACTTCTTCATTCTAGAATAGAAACTGTCTCACTTCCATCCTCTCCTGGGCTTTGCCCAGCTCAGTCTCCTTGACCTTGTGTTCTTTCCCTCTGGTCACTTCACTTGCTTACCCAGACCTCTTATCCCCTGTTCCCCAATCCTCTCCTGCCTGCCCTTTCCCACCATAACCCTTTGGATGGAGTCTCATCACCTTCTTGGATTTATCTTCCTTCTCTTTCTTCTCCTTCTCCTCATCCTTTTTTTTCTTTTCCTTTGGTTTTTCTTTCCCCTTCTTTTTGGCATTTTCATCTTCCACCTGGTCCATTTCTGTTTTCAACTGTGATTCAAGGATCTCTTAGACCCTACGATTCCCTGGAAGTCTGGAAACTGGTCCTAATATTGGGATGAGCCCTGGACTATGAGTTCTGATCAATGGGTCAGCAAGGGGTCCTGGGGAGACTGTGGGTCTATACACATCCCAGATAGTGGTTCTGAGGAAAACATACAGAGGAGGGGAGAGGACATCAGATCAAAATGCTATTTTCTGTGAGAGCTTTTCGTGTGTTCCTGGGCCCACGGACTCTGAAACCAGAACTGTCTTTCCAGTGTTATCTGCTCTCTTCACACATAATCTATTCTTTGGCTATGACTGATGTTTCTAGATCCATCCCTTTTCCATTCTGCATTTCTTTTGGCCATGTTGGATCTCTCCATTCCAGCCTCTACACTAATGCCAGTTCTGCAGTAGTATCGATTCTCAGGGCGTGTTCTTTATTCCTAGCTCTCTTCCCTCTCCAAGGACTCTCTTTCCCCCACCTCATGGGTACCTCTAGCGGGGTCTTGTCTGAATAGATGACTTCAGAACCACCTATCTCTTCATCGGGATATTCAGGGAACTGGCCGGTAAGGTCACTAATTGGATAAAAGATGAATGGATAGATGGAAGGTAAAGAGAAGAACGAATGATGAGTTAGTTAGAGACAGAGAGATGGAATATAGAGGAGGCAGGGGGACAAATTACATGAGAACCATGAACATTATCCATGCCCTTTGCCCACATCCCTGGGCATTTCCCCTCCACTTGGAAGAAGCAGTTTTGGATGTAGAGCATGAAGATTTGGATGCTGGATAGGATCGGAGTCCTGGGGAACAGGGTCTGGAGAGGGCCAGGCTTTAGGGAGAAAGTGGGGTCAGGAAATGGGTTCAAAGGGTCTGGAGAATAAGAGGCAAAGTTGGTGGGAAACCTGAAGGCAGAATGAGGGATGGTGAGCACCCAGGACTCTAAGGGGCCTGGGATGGGAGGGGGATATGGGTTGAAGAACAAGATACTGACTGACACTCGATGAACCACTGACGGATCTGATTCTTCATCTTTTCCTGTAGGTTGGGTCCTTCTTTATCCCGAAGATGCCTATGGAGCTCTATTATTGCTTCCTGGTACTCTACCTCCTTCTCTGACTGGCGTTGTCGGCGCACCTCCTCCCCTTTTCGGGCCCGTTTCAGGGTCATCAAGTAGTTGGTCTCATTGGAAGGAGGCATCTGGGGGATAGGGTTAGAGGAGGGAGGCTCCAGGGAGTGTTTCCCTAAAGTAACCCTGACCAGGGCTCTGGGGACAAGGGGTGCAGAAGGTGCTCGGGGAGATGTCCGTGTCCCCACTTTCCAGCTAGATCCACACCCGGCCCACACCTGCACCTTCCAACTCTGGTCTCTCACGGATGACACGCCGTGGGAGCATGGCACCCACAGCCTATCTGATACAGACCCACAGCCCACACGTGCCCCTTCAGCTACCTCCATCGCCATCGCTCCCCCTCCCACCCCATTCGCCGTACACGCTAACACAAACACGGAGAGGCAGGCATGCTGGCATCAGGAGAAATTGCATTTGGAGCCGAAATTCATCTCTGTAAATTACTCTGATAATGAGTTTGTGAGATGCATCTGGGCCAGCCCCTCACGTCCCCCCCCTTTCATGCCCACCACTCCCCTGTGGGCCTCCAGCCCCCCCCACCAGCCTCCCCACCCCATGTCGGCAGCCAAACTCGAAGCCACTTTCCCGCCTCATTGGCTCCCAAATGTATTTTAAATATCACTCTGCACAGAGACAATTACTGAAAACGCTGAGCTCACACTGCTGATGGGCCCGCGTGGTCAGGCTCATTCCTCACCTACCACCACTGGGCTGCCACCCTGGCCCCCCCACCATGGCCCCTCAATTCCCCATGTTCCTCATCCCTCCTCCTTTCCCCTCCTCATCCCTAATGTCCTGCTTATCCTGTCTCTCCATGACTACTTTCCTGGCCTCCCCAATCCTAATATTCCCCTGCCATAGACCCCAATCTTTAAACAGTCCTACCTCCTCCCTGATACACATGAAGAGTCTCTCACTGCTCTGTCCCCCATCCTCCTTATAATATCCCCAAGCTCTGTCTTCCCAAGCCAGCCTCAAACCTCTCCCCCCACCCAACAGAAGAAACCATAGTCCCACCCTTCTACCTCTGGGCCCCTCTTGGTAGGCCCCCCCTAGGCAGGAAATCCTTGGGGCTGTGGAGGATACCTCTCTCCCCCCAGAGCGGTCCACTTGATTCTTTACCTTCCAAGCTCGCCATGTTCCAGATCTTAGTCCACTTTCCAAGGTTTATTTGGGATTCTGGGTCTGTCTATGTCCTAGACATCAGCCCAGGGCTCTGTCCTTCCGGAAACCCTGCTGTAAAGTCCTAATTCCCAGGAGCATACAGACATTCTCTCTTATGGGAAAGAAACGGGGATCCCCCAAGGGCAGGGTAGAGGTCTTACCATGCCAATGAATTCCATTTCTGACTGCCGCATCTGTCGAGTTAGCTTCCGCTGACGGTAACCTCTCCAAATCTGGGGTTGGACAAGAGAGAAAGGGGACGAGTCATCTCCAACACTTACCACCTGGCATGGATGGAGGCATGGGGAGGTATCAATTATCTGAGGAGATGGAAAAGATCAAGGGGGTAGTTTTCAGTCATTCATTTTCCACAGGAGGTGGAATGCTGGGGGCAATCGCTCTTAGGGTCCTCAGCTAGTCAACAGGCATTTAGTGAACCCCCACAGTAAGCCTGGATGAGTAGCAGGTGCTAAGGGAGGAAGGAGAAGGGAAAGGAATGGAATTATTCTTTTTTCCACTTCCCAGCTCATTCTGTTCCACCTCCGTGAAATGCTCTCCCCCCTCTACTCTCCCTATCCAAGACCTACCTGGTTTTCATTGACCAGCTCAAGTCCCACCCCTTGGAAGAGGACCTTCTTGAGCACTAATGGGGTTCACAAACTGGGACCTCCCAAACAATTCCAGAGCTCTCTCACATAGCCTATCCTTTGCTGCAATCACTGGCTTGTTCTTGCCCTGTTTCCTGGATGCCAGCATCATCTCCCTCTTTAGCCTGTGAAGTCCTAAGGACCTCAGCATGTATGGGAGCATCCCAAGGACAACTTGAAGGCAGTGAGGGATAAGAGTGAAGATGAATGAATGAATGAATGAGAGCCACCTTTTTGAGGATGAGCTGGGTACTAAGTCTAGGGGGATCCATCTCTACCATTCACAGTCCATGGCTTCCTCCCTCTATGCCTGTGCTGTCCCCTGGATGGACAAGAGGACGACTCATCAGGTAGTACCTTTTGGATATAGGTTGCTGCCTGATCTTTATCGTTCTCAAACCGCCTGCTCTCCCGCCCCCGTCGATTCCGCTCTCGTTCCTCATCCTCTCGAATCTCTCGCATGAACTTGGCCCGGAACCAGCCTTGTCTGCCTCGCTCAGCTCGTTGGATCAAACGTACCGCTTCTGTGAGGCTAAAAATTGGTTTTTCTTCCTGTGGAGTGGAGGTAGAGTCTGGAATATGACTTTATGCCAAGGGCCCACTGGGGCAGTGCTCAGCCTAGGAGCAGGACACCCAGGGCACATAGTATTGGGTAACTATCTCACATGGAAATGACTGATGATAGTATTTAGAATTGGGAGGAACTTTAGAGGTTATCCCTAGTAGAACCTCTTTATTTTAGAAATGAGAAAAAATAGGGCCCCAAAGAGGGGTTCGACTTGCCCCTCACACAGCTGGTAAGTACCAGAATAAGATTCAAATCCAGGTCATCTGACTAAATTCAAGGATCATCCTGCCACACCACACTCCCTCAGGTTAACGTGATCATGAGGAATTGCCTTACAGGGGTGTGTGTGTATTTGGAGGGGAAGGGGAAGAGCTATGGGGAAACAGGGTGGGAGGGGAGAGTAGGTATATAAGTTTCAGCTCTTTAAAAATACACCAGTTGGTGGCCCCTAATTTTTCCCAACTGGTGGCCTTCCCTGGGTCACTCACTCCCCTAAGACTGTGGTTTTCCAAAAGGAATAGCCCAGAGTTAGAGAAGGGTAAGGCTAAGAGCATCCCAAGGTAAGTTCAAGATCTTGGAAAAGGGGATGGGTCTTTGGGGATTCAGGGGCATAAAAGGGGTTTCTTTTTCTAACAACCTCTAGGATTCTTAGCCCGAATTTGTCCAGGAGGTTTTCCATTAATGTCTCTCGGTCCTTGATTTCTTGTGACTGCTCCAACAAGAAGTATTTGGGAATTGGGACTTCTAGGTCAGCCTTTGGGAAGGGTACGGAGAGCAGGGTGTCAGGACCTTCTCATATCTCACCCACCCTCCCCAAGCCCCCTCAGGGGCTGCCTGCCTTGCCCTCAGTCCTGTGATCCTAGTTGGGCTTGTGGAGACCTCCCCAGAAGTTACTCTGTCCTTTCTCATCCCTTCAGGCAGGATCACCCATATGGATTTGCTTTTCAGAAGACTTCCAGGGTAGAAACATAGATCGAAGATAGGGATGAGCACAGGACAGGTTGGAGAACATCTACATAGTCTCTGAGCATTTGGGGTGGGAGATAGGAGCAGTCTGAAGGTTTTCCCAGCCACCATCCAGAGGATTCTAACTGGGCATTAGAGATTGGGAACACTATTCTAAAGTGACCCTTCACGACATCTAACTTTCAACCATTCTGTGCCCCTTGCCCCCCCCCCCCAACTGTGCTGAAAAGCCAAGTCCATCTCTCACTTCCCTATTTGGAGGTTCATTCCGGTAACTAAAGTCCTTCGCTAGGTGTCACCTCCTTTCTTTGGGCAAGTCTAGACACCATTCATAGTTATCCTTACCCCCTTGTAATAGGGCCATAAGATCACAAACCCAAGAGAAATGTAAGAAGTCATTCAGACCAATTCCCCCATTTTACTGATGAGGACACTGAGCTTTAGACAAGTGAAGTCACTGGCCTGAGGTCAAGTAAGAGTGTCAAAAAATATGAATCCAACTCTATGGCGTTTTGGGCATTTAGAAATAAAATTCAGCCTCTTCCTGCCCCACTCCACCCATCTCTTCCCTTTCCTTTGGGCAAGGGGCAAGGGGTAGGGGTGGGAGAGGTAAGACATTTTCTGTGGGGCCTTCAGAATTCTTTTGGGGCTCCATGTAAGAGCTTCGCCGTCTCCCCCACTCGCTACCTAACCCTCTTGCTCAGAAGCCCCTCTGTCTTCTCCCAGCCTCTGCCCAGCTCTGCTGTCAGGGGAGTCGAGTCGCCCCTTGTGTTCTCCGTACTCCTGCCATTTCAAACAGAGAAGTGTTCTCTGAAATCTACTCCCCACCCTCCAACCCGCACCGGCGTGAGTTTTAGATCCTGAAGCGCATAGTCCAGGCAGTGGTACTCAGAAAGATGGACTTGCACCAACTCCTCCTTCAGCTCCAGAATCCGACCGGCCACCCCGTCCAGTAGGCGGCGGACGAGCCGCCGCTTCTGGGGTTGCACCAACTGATCATAGATGATGTCCAGCCTCCGCATCATCCCCAGGTAGTGCAAAAAGAGGGTTGAGAGTTTGTAGATGAAGGAGCCTCGCTCTCGGTCTGGCACTGGCTCTGGCGGGACCTGCTCCTCATTCAACAACTTTTGTAGAGTCTGCTGCGTGGAAACCCAGAGCTGCTGGTACGTCCTAGGGAAGGAGGCAGGGGGGAGAAGAGCGACAATGATGGAGGCCGCGGGGGAGCAAGGCTGTGGGACGCCGAGGATTTAGTCAGAGGAACTTGGACTTTCGCTGGTTAAGTCCTTTCTTCCCACTCATCTTTAAAATCACAGCAATAGGCTGGGATGATAGCTAAGGTTCTGCCAGCTTTGGCCCTATAATCTGAGATTCTATCTGAGATCTACATGGGGATGACATTAATGGATGAATTGACGGTGATACAGGAGGGTCAGTGGGCCAACTGAGTGATATTCAAGGGCCGCTGGGGGGGACTGGCCGGAGTACCTAGAGCCAGAGCCTTGACCTGGGGTCTACAGATCCCCGAGGAGTCTGTGGATGGACTTCGGGGGTCCCTGAACTTGGATGAGGGGGGGAATGACATCTTTATTTCAAAGTAATTGGTTTCCTTTGTAAACCCACATATTTTATGGATTTAAAAACACGATGGTATCCGTGAGCTAGACTAGAAACGGGGTCCATGACACATATAAAAAGGGTAATAACCTTCCCACTAGAGAGAACTGAGAGGCTGGAAGGTCAATAAAGAGATCAGAACTTTTTGTGGGGAGGGAGTCCTCGTGGGAGTCGGGAGGCCACGTAGCTCCTTGGGGGATCTTTCTGGGACACAGGCCTGAGGTGCTACAAATTTCTATGGTGGCAAACAGTGGGGGCAGTGGTTGAAGGTAGAGACAGAAGAAGTCTGTCTGGGGGGGGGGGTCTCCCTTACACTCCCACTCTCTGAGTCAGAGAATTTAGGCATGAAAGGACTTCAGTGACTTATCTAACCTCTACCCAAAGAGGATCCCTATGAGATGGTGCAGATGAGGATAGAGTGCCAGGCCTACAGTCAGGAAGACTCAGATCTGGATGCCTACTAGCTGTGATCCTGGACAAGTCCCTTAACCTTGCTTACCTCAGTTTCCTTATCTGTAAAACAAGTCTGAGAAGGAAATGGCAATCACCCCAGTATCTCTGCCAAGAAAACCCCACATGAAGTCACAAAGAGTCAATGGCGACCAAAAACAACTGAACCACTCTCTTGGATCCAACCAATCTGATGCATCCAAAGACCTCCATTGAGCAGGAACTCAACTACTTCCTAAGACTAGTCTATTCCATTTTTCAGTCCCTCTGCTTGTTGGGAAGTCTTCCCTCACATCAAGTTTAGACTGGCCCTTTTCCAGTTTCTACCCATTGCTTCTGCCTGTGTCCCTTGAGGCTGAGCGAGCCAGTCAGAGCCTGGTCATCTCTGACCCCAATCCACACGGTTCAGAAGAGCTTTAGGGCTGCTGCTCTGCCCCTGTCCCACCCCTCGTTCCCTAGGCTAGCCTTTTCTTCTTCAGCTAGACAATTCCTTAGCTCCATCCATTTCATGGATGAGCATTTCCAGGTGGGGGAAAGGCAATGGCTTGGGGCTGTAGATGGAGCCCGTGAAGATGGTAACTGGGGAACAAGTAGGATGGGGAGGGGAGAACTATGGTGCAAAAAGTCTTCTCCCCTCTCCCCAGATGCTCCACACAGGATGTAGGCTGAGTTTTGACCATAGTGCGACCAGCAAATGGGGAAAGATCTTTGTTTTTTAGGGCAGGGGTTGGCATTTGGGACTTTCTTCCCACTCCCGACTCACTCACCCCTCAGACATTTTGCCTTTTCTCTTCTACAGGTGTCCTTTGTTCATGATTGTAGTTTCCATAGAAACCCCAGAGGTTCCACCTGCCCCACCCTGACACCTCCCCCCTACAAGGCACACAGTAGGCAGTTCATAAATGCTTATTGATCAGGAGAGGGAGAGCCAGGGCGGCTAGCTAGTACAGCTCGGGGAGCCCCAGAGCTGGAGTCTGGATTCAAAGCTGGCCTCAGACGTTGCCTCCCCCAGCGACTCTGGACAAGTCGTGGCCCCAGCGCCTAACCCTTGCTGTTCTTAGAACTGAGACTTGAGACAGAAGGTAGGAGTTCTTTGGTTTGTTTGTTTGTTTTTTTTTTAAATGGAGTTTACATATTCTAGAGAGTTAGGGGCAGATAAACTCAGAAGTGCACCTTATATTTGTAGAAGGAATGAATGAGAAGATTTTAGCTTCAGGCTCCCAAGAGTGAGGGCTTAGGCTGGATCTTGGGGGGGGGGGTGAAGCCCAGAGAGGCTGAATCACCATTTGGGGCACCTTAAAGACCCCTTCTCCCATCAGTGACCAGGAAGGAGGCACTGTTAAGGGTAGAACTGAGACTAGAACTAATCTCCTTCTGCCTGAATCCAGGGATCTTGCTGGGAACCCACAAGAGTGCTCTAAAAGCCTAAAGATTTTTCCAAATACACGATGGGTTCCCTACTCTTTTGAGTGAGGAATCATAAAAAGGTAACTACCTCCTTTCCCCACCTATCATCCCAGGTAGATAGAGGGGTCCTCCTAGATTTTATTAATGCTTCTGGCATCATGGGGGCAGTGAGGAAGGAGTCTTTTATCCCCCACAAACCAATACCTTTTTCATCCACAGCTTACTTAGAGCCAGTGTTCTTGGTGACTGCGTTGGTGTTTGGCCAGCTCAAGTCCCAGCAATCAGGTGGCCATCTGGACTTCTCAAGGAGTCAGGGGGGTTCAGTGGGAGTCCTGGACCAGCTGGGCTACCTCCCCCAGACACTCAAATATGTCGTTCACCAGTGAGTTCATGATGCTTGGAGGAGATGCCAATGTGGGGGTACATCTGGGAGAGACAAGAGAGAAGGCAGCATCAGCCAGGCTGTCCACACCCCTTCAGTCTGGGGTGGCTGGACAGTGAGCTACAGGACCATCCTAAAGGCAAGAGATGCAGAATGCAGCAGTGAGAATCCCTTCTCATTTGTGGGGCAGCCTCATGAAGAACGTCAGATCACTGGCCAGGAGACCCTGGTTCTGGTTCAGGCTCCCTCTATAACCCTGGCCCAATCTCCAGAGGGCCTTGGTTTCTCTTTTGTAAAATAAAGAAATGGAATAAGATGATCCCTAGGAGAGAGGGTTCAACGCTCAAACCCCTGCCTGTGGTACTGCAGAACAAAATTCCTGGTGCTCCCAGAACCAGATGAAAAGGTCATCAGGAAATATTTAACACAATAAACCAAAAAATCTTGGAGCGTAGAAATTGTGAACAGGCAGATTTCTGAGTCAATAGGAGGCTGCAGGGGTAATTAAGTAAGGTTTGGTGGCCTCTGCTTTCTATTTGAGTTTGATTCCATTGCAGTAGGAGATGGTAATTCAGTTGAACTGCGAAGGAAGATAATGAGGCTAAAGTGAGAAGGGAATACATTCCCGGGGTAGGGAATGGCCTGTGCAAAGACGGGAGAGTGAATGTTGTTCGTGGAGAAGAGCAAAGTGGGCCAGTTTCAATGGGACGTGGGATGCATGAGAGTCATAACCTGAAAAATAAGCTGGAGTCTAGTGAAGTATTTTAAAAGGCCAAGCAGAGCTGTTCTAAGACCTCACCTGGGACTAGGCCACAAGCAGCTCTGCCTGTCTCTGCTCCCCCAAGCCCAACGGGGACGTTCTCTTCACTCCCAAGGCTTGGTATTTCCCATCCATAGTCTCTCTGGGCCTTCCCTCCACAGTCCAGGGACTGCCTTGTTACCCTAATGATGAAGTAAGTGGTGGACCCAGTTCAAACCTCTCCCAGCCAGTCTACTCGAACAGAGGCCTTTCTGGACACAGGAGCCCACGTCTGCCCTTTTTTTTTTTTTTTTTTTAAAACCTTTATTTACTGTCTTAGTATCAATCCTAAGCCCAGAGCAGCAAGGGCTCGGCAATGGGGGCTAGGTGACTTGCCCAGGGTCACCCAGCTAGGAAGTGTCTGAGGCCAGATTTGAATCTAGGTTCTTCCCACTCTGTCACCTTGTTGCCCCTCTCATCTACTTTGGGTAACTCACCCAGAGCAGGGGAAAAGGCAGTTTGTGCTTGTGCTTGGGGTCACAGAACAGAACCCGAAGATCTGTATTCCCCTACTGTCTTGGGAAGGAGGGGGAGGAAGGAGGGCAGAGACGGCCTTGGAGGAGGTTCTGGCACTGGAAATTGGTGGCTTGAACGAAGCACCCAGGCAATGGAGAGGCAGAATTCCGCCCCCCCTCCCCCAAGACTTCCTGCATCTTGAGGAGGGTGAAGAAGGGTGCAAAGGCCAAGGGGCTACAAGTTCCAAGGCTGCTGAGATGGCCTTCTGGCAGATCCTGGCTCTTCCACTTGCCTGGCACCACAGGCCAGGCTTCCAGTCAGTTCAAGCCTGTAGCGCCATTTCCCATCCCTGGGCACAGAAGCTGCACCCCAAGTTCTCCTTCGATGGAAGCCAATCAACAGGCATAGGCTTACCGTCTTACTACGTGATTAGAATCGTTCTGACCGGGGATATAGACACAAATAGGTTAACAATCCCTCATCTCCACGTGTGCATCTAGAGAATACAAATCGGTTTAGGGAAGGAGCAGGTGATGGAAGTGATGGAAGACCACATAGAGGACCAGATAGGAGCTGGGTGGTGGAGAGCTAACAAGAGGCTCCAGTTCACCTCCTCCCCCTGGGTTGCTGCCCCCACAGCTTTCCCAGGCCTCCTTCCCTGTTAGGGGCAGGAGCCTTGGCCATCCCCCCGGCCTAGCCTCTTTACTAGAGTCAGATCAAGACCTCGAAGGGCCTCAGGTTTTCCTTCCCTTCATTTCTTCCTTTCCCCCTCCAAGTCTGCTCTAGGGCTTTGCAGGAAGTTCCTCTAGTCCTTTGTGCCTTCTACAAATGTCTCACCTGTTTCAACACCTTGTAGATTTGGACCAAGTAGGTCTCCTTGTAGCTCCTCCTCCACTTGGCCTTCTTGTACCCCAAGATTCCAGCCAGCAGAAGCTGCTGTTGCTGTCCAGCCTCCCCCAGCTCTTTGGGGAAGCCACTTATGTGGAAGCAGCAGGAGATTGGGGGAGGAGCGTGGCTCAATGCCACCCTGACCCTCAGGCACCATCACTGGGGAGAGCCAATGAGGACATCTGCCTCCTTCCCAACCTTCTGGGCTAAGCTAGAAGCAGGAAACCACTTCAAGAGGACCACACACAGGGCACAGAGATGGGACGAAGGAGGACTCCTCTAAATGCATATGCGGTTAAGGTCATGATTCCATTCCCTATGGTACAAGGAGGGGAAATGCTGGGCTCAGAATCCCAAGAGATACAGGTCTGAATCTCACTGAGCCAGACTTGTGTGACTGTGAGTGTCACAAACTAATTTCCTCTGTAAAAACAAGGCTAAGATCTGGAAAGTATTTACTTGATACAGTTGTTTCCAGTTCAAATGAGCGTAAAGTGCTTTATAAACCTTAAAGTGTTCTATGTTTGCTATTCTTCTGTAGGTACTTATTTTGTAATGTCAAGTCAAAAATGTTAGTGATGACACAAAGCATCCAGGGAATGGTAACATACAGGAGGAACAATTTTTTCCTTTTAAACATTTTATTTTTATTGCTATCTCCTTTTTTTTTTTTTTAAATACATCACCTTCATTTTGGAAAATAGCCTTCCCTCTTCCCCTATCCCACTAGTCATCCTTGTAACAAAATAAAATAGAAATACAGCAAAACCAACCAACACATCAACCAAATCTGATGGGTGGAGCATTCCACCCTCGAGCTCCCCGCCTCTGCAAAGAAAGAGAAGTCTTTTTCCATTTCTCCCATGGTGCCCAACTCTATCATTACAATTACACAGCAGCTGAACTTCATTTTTTCATTTACATTGTTGTAGCTATTGTATCTTCCTGATTCTGATTCCTTCAACCTACAGCAGTTCATGTCTTCCTATGCTTCTCTGAACTCATTTTTTATCATGAGATTCCTTTAGCGTACCACTAGTTATTCCCAATTAACAATTATCTACTTTATTCTCAGTTCTTTATTACCACAAAAAGGCTGGT
>NC_058134.1:97047274-97065573 GCF_016433145.1 Gracilinanus agilis | reverse complement strand
AAAAATATTTAGGAAAAGGGTGAGGAGGTAAACTTATCTCACATAATTCCCTTATATAAATCCTTCATCCCAACCAGAGGGGATATTCCTACCTTGGGTTTGTAAACACTGCCTCCACCCTTTTATTTGCCTATCTCTCTTCTCTCCATCTTAAAGCTCACTCTCCTCTCTGAAAACCACAAATGAAACTTTCCTGGCCATCTTAGCCTACTATTTTCTGTCTCCTCTCATCTATAAGCACTTGTGGTCAATACCATTCTTCTGAAACTTTTCATGCTCTGCCTTGTTTTGTTTGGTTGCCTTTTTCTCTGCCTATTACTGAGGGCCTTGAAGGCAAGAGCAATGTGTTAGTAATCTATGGATCCTCACAGTTCCTGGCATAGTGGCTTGGAACACAGTGGATGCCCTGTACATACAATATTGGTTGACTAAACAACCGACCAGCCATCTTCCAATGTCTCACCAATTCCATTCAGACCAATGAGGCCATAGCGACGCCCTGAGTTCAGCTCCAGCTTTGTATCACTGAGTAACTCCTGACCATGAAAAGTGAGTGAGAGGTTAATGATGTGGACATCAGTGCTGTTGGGGTGAGAGGCCAAGACTCCAGTGACAGCTCGGGCAGCAGCTTTCTTCATCTCAAAGTCCTCCAGCTCCTTGGTCAGCAAATCCACTTCTAAGGTTTCTTTGCCATTGGTTTCCTCATTTTTCTCCTCTACCACCTGTGGCTCAGAGCCAGCATCTCCATTTTCTTCATGCCCCTTTCTGGGCCGCTGCCTGGCTTTGGCGGCTTCCTTCTTCTTGGCCGCTTTCTTCTTGGCCAGATCAGAAGGCATGGTGATGAGCCACAGGTGTTACAGTTCTTTCAGCTTAACCAGAAGTCCTCTTCCCCCAGGCCTCCTGTCCGCCCCCCGGGGTCTCCCCGCTCCCTCCATCCCTTGCCTTCCCTTCAGGCCCGGTTCGACTCTCCCGCCCTCACCGGCCGGCACCCCCTCCCCCAGCTCACCGGGCCTCGCCGCTCGGCCTCTGTCGCAACAGAACAGCTTCGGCTACTCCGCGTGCGGCCGGCTCTCCAGCCAATCACAACACCCGCCTGCTCCCGGCGCGTTTCCCCGCAGCCACCTGGGAAATGTCGTCTTCCCGGCGCGGCCGGCTAAGGCCAAGATCCTGCACGCGAACTACTGCAGTTCCCAGAGTCCTCAGCGCCGTCGCGATGACGTAATCTGAGAAGGGGGCGCAGTCTTTCCTGGGAATTGTAGTCCTCCATAACCTTCGCTCTTGGGTTGACATTAGTCCGGGGAACTGCAAATCCCAGCAGAATATGCGCATAGGCGGGTAGCGTCCTCAAGTGCTCCCCCCACCTTTTCAAGGCCTGCTGGGAAATGGAGTTTCCAGGTGGGAGCCCAACAGAAGAGACTGCTGGGTCTCCAACTACATTTCCCATTATTCACCACTTGGCGTGAGCTGAGAAAAAACAAAGTGCAGGCTGGGTTTCCGAGAGAACAGTTGAGCGAGGAACATAAGTAGTGCACTAAACCAATTTAAGAGATTTAGTGGAGGGCCTTCCCCGACCACCCCTCCTGCCTAAAAAGTTTTACATAGGCTTTTCTGTCCGTTACAAGGCCAAGCTTCCTGAAACAATTTCCAGCACCCTCTTCTCCACTTCCTTCCTACTCATCTCTTTGCCATGAGGCTTGGCGGGACGGCGGAAGGTGGGTGGGGGTAATTTCCTCTGCGAAATCACCTACCACCTCGGCCTCACCAACTCCCAGGGTTTCTTCCTCCAGCCCTCATACCCCGGCCTCTGGGACTGTGGCCGTGTTTCGGCTTCGGACGCTAACTCCACCCCCTTCTACTACTAACCACAAAGTCTTCTGTTTTATCCCCGGGATCTTAATCCTTTTCCCAACCCCCCTGAAATTTCTGCCCTTGATTCTTTTCCATTCTCTGTCTCTGCCTCTCCCTCTCCCCGCCGGGCGAAGGGCACAATCACCCAATTTAGGTCAAAACGAGACAAATAATATTTGAGATGTAAAATGGATAATTTTGACTAAATTTAAAAGGTTTTGTACAAACAAAATCAATCAAACCAAGATTAAAAGGCAAGCAACATACCGTAAGAATATATCAAGTGTCTGACAAAGGCTTCGTTTCTCAAATATATAGAGAACTGAAACAAATTTTTAAGAATACAAAGTATTCGACAATTGACAAATGATCAAAGGATATGAACAGGCAATTTTCAGATGAAGAAATTAAAATTGTCCTTAGTCATATGAAAAAATGCTTCAAATCATTATTAATTTGAGAAATGCAAATTAAACTCTCAGGTACCACCTTATACCCCACCAGACTGGCTAACATGACCAAAAAGGAAAATAATAAATATTGGAGGGGTTGTGGAAAAATTAGGACATTAAGACACTGTTGGTGGAACTGTAAACTGATACAACCATCCTAGAGAGCAATATGGAACCCTGCCCAAAAGGCCATCAAATTATACACCCAGCAATAGTACTACTAGGTCTGTATACCAAAGAAATTAAAGGTAGAAGAACATGCCTGTACAAAAATATTTATAGCAGGTTTTTTTTGTGGGTGTGGTAAAAAACTGGAAACTGAATTGATGTCCATCAATTGGAAAATGACTAAGTTGTGGTATATAATTGAAATGGAATACTATATACCATAAGAAATGGCAAACAAATGATCACAAGAACACCTGGAAAGACATATGCAATGATGCAAAGTGAAGTAAACAGAACCAGGAGGACAATGTACACAGTATCAACAATAATATATGATGACCAACAGTGATGGACTTAACTATTAGGCAAGGATCCAAGACAACTCCAAGGGTCTCATGAGGAAAAGGATATCCACTGCCATAGAAGGAATAGACAGTGTGAATGCAGATTGAAACATACCATTCTTCACCTGATTTCCTCCATGAATTTTTCTCTAGAGTATCTTTTTTCACAAAATGATAAATGTGGAAATATGTATTATATGATAACATATGGACAAGTTATATCATATTACCTACCTTCTTGGTGGTGATGGGGGGAAAGAACATGCAAAAAAGTCAGAAAATGAATATTAAAAATTTTATCAACATGTAATCTAGGGGAAATTTTTAAAATAAAAAACATTTTAAGCCAAGCTAATTGTGTTTCTCTCCAAACACATTCCTTTCTCTGACTTTGCTATTTCTGTTGATGGCAAAGCCACCCATCCTGTCTTAAATGTTTAAAAGTCTTAATATTCTCTTTGATTTATTTCTCTCATGTCTTGAATTATTTACTAGATCCTGTCATTCAACCTCCCCAAAATCTCTCCCATTAATCCTCTCCGTTCTAGTCTCACTGCCACTATCCTACCAAGGATCTTCCTGGCCATCCACTTCCATTATTGAAGCAGCTTCCTGATAAGTGCTTCTATCTCCACTTTACCCCACACCTCCATCCAGTTTTCATGACACTAAAAGACTAATAATGTTCCTAATACATCTGGTTTTGTCACTCCTCTCTTCTCAAAATCCTTCATTAGCTATTACCTAATAAGAAAAGTCCAAACTCATTCAAAACACCTAGTGAGTAGAAACCCAGAAGAAAAACAACTGCTTGATCACATGGGTTGATGGGGATGTGATTGGGAATGTAGAATCTAAGCGATCACCCTAATGCAAATATTAATAATATGGAAATAGGTCTTGATCAATGACACTTGTAAAACCCAGTGGAATTGCATGTTGGTTACAACAAATCAAATAAACAAACAAACAAATAAATAAATGCACTGCATTAAAAAAAAATGTCCAGTTCTCCTCCCTCCCCTCCTCCTTGCCAGCAACATTGATCTTGCTGTTCCTGGAACAAGACACTTCATCTCCCAACTCTGCCATTTTCACTGGTTGTCCTCCATTTGTGAAATTCTCTCCTTTCTCAGGATATAAAACTGTGCATGCCCTTTCATCCTGGAATACCGCTACTGGGTCTTTATAACAAAGAGATCATAAAAAAGGGAAAAGGAGGACCTACTTTATAAAAATATTTATAGCAGCTCTTTTTGTGTTGAAAAAGAATTGGAAATCAAGGGAATGTCCAAGTGGGGAAAGTCTGAACAAACTGTGGTATATGTTGATGATGGAATATTATGGTGCTAGAAGAAATAAAAAGCAGGATGATTTCAGAAAAAGCTGGAAAGATCTACATGAACTGATGCAGAGCAAAATAAGTAGAACTGGAAGAACATTATAGACAGTAACAACAATATTATATGATGATTAACTATGAAAGACTTATCTACTCTCAGCAATACAATGATCTGGGACAATTCAATGCTATCCACCTTCAGAAAGAACTTTTGGAGTCAGTTGCAGATCAAAGCATACTATCTTCCACATTATTTATGACTGTATTTGGGGGTTTGGGTTCCATATAAGTATTCTCTTACAATGACCCACATAGAAGTATGATTTGCATGATAATTAATACAAGTATAATCCAGATCAAATTGCTCACCATCTTCCATTGGGGAGGGAAGGGAAGGAGGGAGACAGTTTGGATCTTATAATTTCAGAAAATGTATGGTTTTTTTAATTTATTTTGAATATTTTCTCGTGGTTACATGATTCATAATTTTTCCCACTTCCCTTCCCTCCCCCCTCCCGGAGTTGACAAGCAGTTCCCCTGGGTTATACATGTATCATTGTTCAAAACCTATTTCCATCTTATTCATATTTGCAATAGAATAATCTTTTAACATCAAAATCCTAATCATATCCCCATCAAACTACACGATCAATCCTATGTTTTTCTTCTGGGTTTATGCTCCCACAGTTCTTTCTCTGGATATGGGTAGTGTTCTTTCTACTCAAATCCCTCAGAATTGTCCTGGGTCATTGCATTGCTCTAAGTACAGAAGTCCTTTACACTTTATTTTACCACAGTGTATTAGTCTCTATGTACAATGTTCTTCTGGTTCTGCTCCTTTCACTCTGCATCAATTTTTGGAGGTCTTTCAAGTTCACATGGAATTCCTCCAGTTCATTATTCCTTTCAGCACAATAGTATTCCATCACCATCAGATACCACAATTTGTTCAGCCATTCCCCAATTGATGGACACCTCCCGAATCAAAAAATCAGAAAAAATAAGAAATATCTTTGAATAAAAATAAATTAATTAAATAAGTTAAAGAAAAAAAAGACATTTTCCTTTCTTATCTCCCTCTGGTTTTATGTCCCAGCTAAAATCCTACCTTCTAGAAAAAGCCTCTCCTGATTTCCCTTAATTCTTCTGCCATCCTTGTGTTGATTTTCTTTGATTTATCTGGCATATACCTTGTTTGTATGTAGTTGTTTATATATCTTCTCCCTCATTAGATTATAAACTCTTTGAGAGCAGAAATTGTCTTTGCCTTTCTTTCTATCTTGAACACAGCCCAGTGCCTGACCCATAATAGGGACTTAAATGTTTGTTTTCTCACTTCAGTTCCACACCACTATACTTTTCCAGCCTTATACTACTTCTCTCCAGGTAACCTATATTCCTGCCAAACAGGGCTACTTAAATGCCCTGCAGGTTTCTGCCTCCATCATTGGGAGGGGACAAAGACTACAACACTATTTTCCGCCTGCTCTGCTCAGGGACTTTCTATAACAACCTAGACTCCTTCCATTAATGTCAAAGGATAACACAAGAAAATCTTTTATCCCTGCCAAAGTTTCACCTCCCTAACATTTTCAAAACCACTTGCATCAGTTACTGCATTTAAATTTGTTTTTAATATCTACCAAAGTGTTAATATATTTGTTCACTCCAAGTACACAAGGGTTAAGTGCTAGGTTGGTCATTGTAAATGAGTTTCCTAGGGGAAAGAGGATATGAGCAATAAAACAGCTTGAGAGACTGATCCTACTTCCTTTGTTTTTAGTGAAGAACAGTCAAATTCTTTTGACTTTTTACCCAGACCTCATTCTTCTTGAAATGTCTTCAATATTTGGCATTCACATACCTGTTCCTTAAAAGTATTTGCCCTTGCATTCAAGGGCAAAATGTCTCAATTCTCCTAGTTTTCTGACTGTTCCCTCTTTATTTTTAAATGGCACCTCTTTTCCCACTGGCCACCTAATTATGGGAGTTCATTAGATATTACTCTTCACCCCATGCTCTTTTCTCTTTACTGCCTTACATATCTCATTCCTTGGCATGGATTCATCTATTACCTCTAAACATTCCCAAGTATAGATTCCAGACAAGGTCTATCTCCTAAGTTCCAATCTTGTAAAGGAATTCATCTAAAAAAGATTTGGAGTTTTTAAAGGACCACAAGCTCTATATGAGTCAACAATACATTACTGCAGCCAGAAAAAAAGTTTGTGTGATCTTAGCATGAAGAGAAGCTTAATATTCAGAACAAGGTAAGTGATAGTCCCCCTGGTCCCACTATAGCCTTCTCTGGTCAGATCACACTTGAAGCAGTACTGTGTTCTAGGCCCAGGAGTGCCATATTTTAGAAAGCATATTAGTAAAAAACATATTTGTCAAAAGGGAGGTGACCAATATGGTGAAATACCCTGAGATCATGCAGTATGAAGATTGTCTGAAGGAAATGGTCAAAGTTAGCCCAAAAAAGAGAAAATGTAGAGGATTCATGATTATTGCATTCACTTATTTGAAGCCCTTGATATAAGAAGGCTTCTATTTAGCCCCAAAGGACAGCAATAACAGTAATAGGTAGAAGGTGAAGAGAAACTGATTTAGGCTTAATGGGGGAAGAAATTTCTTTGTTTTAATTGTTTATTATAAATTTAACAATCATTCACAAGGACATTTCCCTATGTACAAAGAACAAAAAAGAATTGTATACAAAACTGTAAACTTCCTTCATACAGTGTTTCTCATAAGATAACAAACTGAGCCTGGGAGTGACAAAATCTCTCAGCATTCTCTTCTGAATTTTTATTTATTTTCTTCTGGGTGCTTTTAATTATTTTGTTAAATTATTCTTTTTCTTTGTTTGTTTTTTTACATTTCTATCAGTACCCAAAAGCACACTGCTCCCTGCCAAAATAGAAGCCCTGTCTTGCAACAAATAAAATTAAGCAAGACAATTCAATATATTGACCATATCTGAAAGTCTGTCTCATTCTGTGCCTCCAGACTATCACCTTTCTTTCATGAAATGAGTAGCATGCTTTAATATCTATCTTCTCAAGATATTTTTTCTTTTCTCCCTATTTTTAGCATTCCTTAAAATATTTTCAAATATCAAATTCTCTCCCTCTTTCCAGTCCCTGCCCCACACACTGAAAAGTTAAACAATCTGATATCAATTAAAAGTGTGAAACAATGGAAAACATATTTCCATAATTAGCTTATTAGCTGTGTTGCAAAAAAAAAGCAAGAAAAATCAAGTGAAAAAAGTATACTTCAATCTGCATTCAGAGTTTATCATTTCTCTCTCTGATTAGTCTTTTGGAATTGTCTTGGATCATTGTATTGATCAGAGTAGCTGTCTTTCACGGTTGATCATTTGCACAACAGTATTCTATCATAACCATACACCATAAATTGTTTAGCCATTCGCCAATGAATGGGCATCCCCTCAATGTCTGATTCTTCACAGGTGATCACCATATAATATTTCTGTTACTATATATAGTGTTCTCCTGGTTCTGCTCACTTTACTTTGCATCAGTTCATATAAGTCTTTCTAGATTTTTCTGAACTCATCATTCCTTATGGTACAATAGTATTCCATTATAATTCCCCAAGTGATGGACAACCCTTCAGTTTCCAATTCTTTGCCACTATAAAAAAAGATGCTAAAATATTTTGGCACTGGTAGGGTCTATTTCCTTACCTCTGATCTCTTTGGAACACGAACCCAATAGTGGTATTGCTGGGTCAAAGGGAATGCATAGTTTTGTGGCCCTTTGAACCTGGATCCATATTGCTCCCCAGAACGGTTGTATCAGTTCATAGTTCTGCCAACAGTGTATTAGTATCCTAATTTTCTCACATGTCCTCTGACAGCTATCATTTTCCTTTTCGGTCATATTATCCAATCTGGTAGGTGTGAGGTAGGGTCTCAGGGTTGTTTTAAACTGCATTTCTCTATTCCATACTGATTTGGAGCATTTTTCCATATGACTATGGACACCCTGGATTCTTCCTCAAATAGACCATTCTCCTCCTCAAAAACCTTTAATGGCTTTGTACTGTTCACGGGATTCAATCTCCAATCCTTGCCTCAGAGTTATTGTGAGAATCAATTGAGAGAAAAATATGGTATGTTACCATTAAAGTTCCACATAAATATCCCTGATGCCTTTAGGCCAGAGTACCCTCTCTATCTGAATTCTTATTCCTTTGGCCATTTGACAACCAGTTATTAAATTCTGTGCTGAGAATTGAGGGAGAAGGAAGGACAATTGAAGCACAGCCCCTACCTTCCTTGAGCCTACAATCTAACAGAAGAGATATGGCATTTAAACCAATATGCAATAGCTATGCTAAAACCATACATCTGTAATGCAAAATGGAAACGACAAGCCCATAAGGGACCTACAAAGTGCACACAAAGACCAAAGAAGAGTGCATTTGATCTAGTACATTTGATTTATTCTGCTCCTTTGATCCTTGGCCTGTGCTGATTAATATTGCTATTATATTCTATTATTATAATTATGTTATAATAATTATTACATTACCTCTTATGTGTATGTCCTATTATTAAGGTTCTGTCCTCAGGGCCAAGCACAATATCCTACACACAGAAGACACCCATGATGCTGCTGGTATTAGGTTGTTGTCTTCAGTGGTCTTCAAAGTGAAGACTACAATTCATGAGTGGCTGTGCTATGACCCCAAAGGGTCCTCTGCCCCCCTCTCCCCACTTTGTGAGCTTCCAAGCCTTGGGGGCCCACAGTAGAAACTGTATTCCCAGCACACCCACGCCTTACCTACAGATGGTCTAAGGGCTCCTGCCAGCACCCCTCAGAGAAACTTTGCCCTCACCAGCAGCGATCAGTAAATAAAACCTCACACCGCCCCTTTGTTTGGGATGAAGAGAATGAGTACTGATGATGAGCAAGCATGGATGGGTTTTAGCCTACACTAGCCTCTCCCCCAAACCACCTCTCTTTCAAGCTTCTCTATTTCCACTAGGTTTCCAGGTTTGAAACTATGGCTTCCACTTTCACCCACACACCCAAAGGGTTGCTGAATTTTGTCATTTGTTCCTCACTACATGTTCGCCTTCTAGCTCTCCACAGGGCCACCAGTCCAGTTAGAAGTCCCATCACTTGGGCTCTTCAGATGACCTTCTAGTGGATTTCACTTTCTCCAGCCTTTCTCCACACTCTTCTTCTGGGCTGAAGGGATTTTTCCAAAGGGCAGGTTGAACTACATCATTCCCCTTTGCAACAAATCCCAATACCTTCTTGACTTTACAATCAAACACAAAATCCTCCATTTGACATTTAAAACTCTATTCAAGGTGGTAGCCAGGTTGGCTCAGTGGATTGAGAACCAGGCCTGGAGACAGGAGGTCCTGAGTTCAACTCTGACCTCAGATGACTCCTAGTCTTGGAGCCAATATACAGTATCAGTTCTAAGATGGAAGATAAAAGTATTTGTTTTTTTTAACTCTATTCAACCTATATTTCCAGACTCTTTTTTTTTTAAATCTTTAATTTCTGTCTTAGAATCAATACAGTGTATTCCAAGGTAGAATAAAATTAAAGGTTAGGCAAAGGGGGTTAATTCGCTTGCCCAGGTCACACAACTAGGAATTGCCTGAGGCCAAATTTGAACTCAAGTCCTCCAGACTCCAGGCCTGGCACTCTTCTACTGAACTGGATTTATCTTCCATTGTTCCCAGTTTTATCTTGTATTATTCCAATTCTGGCACGTAAAGATTCAGCCAAATTCAGCTAGCTTTTTGCTAGCAGTTCCTTACATCCATATGAAAACACAACTGAAGTATCCAAGCATGAATAAGAAAAGAAGATACTCTATTAGGCATCAGAGGCATGTGCTCAGCAGATGCAACTTCTTCATGTTGAGATTGCTTCTGGTAGAATATTGATGACATATAAGCAAAGTGCCTTAGAGAGACTAGGCAGTGCACATAGACATTCTGTAATTGGCTCTGTTAGCTAATCACATGAAGTAAAGTGGAGGCGCTTTGATCAGCATCACACACACTACCTCCTTTTACTTCAATTGATCTCAAGGGATCTTGGTGACTTGTGCTTTTGCTATCTAGGAAGAGACTATTTTGTAAGAGAAGAAGCCCCAGGGTCTTCTCTGAGGCCATCTGGTCCCTGAGAAAGAAGCCTCAGGTTTTGCTTTCCACTTTTGTCCTTTTCCATTTTAGATGAAGGGAGCTGAGCCTCTTTGACCTTGTGAGTTTGAAAGCAAGGAAGAATATCTTTGCACTTGAAGTTCCAAGATCTAAGTTCTAGGTCAAATATTGCAGTCAGCCCAGAATTTATACTCTGAGGAACAAAGAGTAACCTTCCTGGCTAGAGTCCAGAAGTGGCAGAGACAAGTATTCATCCATTAAGAATGTAGCCTTTGGATGGGAACTTAGTGGGACCAACACTCTCAATAGTCACTCAATAGGAATTCAGCTGTGTTGAGCCAACACTCCAAAAGCCTGAAGAGGTATAGGGAAGAGTATGCCCCTGAGATTGTGGGGGAAATGTTTATACTTGGCTCTTGCTATATTTTGAAGTAGATATCCCCTTGAAAAAGCTTCCCTGTGTTAAGTGGTTCAGTGGAACTGGGTCACTGCTCACAGGTCCCTAACAATGAGGGGATCACAGCGGGTGGAAGCTCAAGCCCATGACGGTAGAGAGGAGATCCCTTGAACTCTTCCAGGGTACTGTAGAATGCTGAGGAAGAGATATAGCCAGCCTGACTCTGAGAGGGAGCCAAAGCGTACACACTATATTATGTGGCCATCCATTTAATAGAATCTTATAAAGAGGAATGGATTTAGAAAGAAATTCATCAGAGACAATTCTTTTTATTTTTTTAAGTTCATTTATTTAATTAATTAATTTAGAATATTTTCCCATAGCTACATGAATCATATTCTTTCCTTCCCCTAATCCCACTCCCCTCCCGTAGCCAACGAGCAATTCCACTGGGTTTTACATGCGTCATTGATCAAGACCTATTTCCAGATTATTGATATTCGCACTAGAGTGATCATTTAGGGTCTACATCTGCAATCATATCCCCATCGACCAATGTGACCAAGCAGTTGTTTTTCTTCTGTGTTTCTACTCCCACAGTTCTTTCTCTGGATGTGGATAGCGTTCTTTCTCATGGGTCCCTCAGAATTGTCCTGGGTCATTGCATTGTTGCTGGTAGAGGAGTCCATTACATTGGATTGTACCACAGTGTATCTGACTCTGTGTACAATGTTCTCCTGGTTCTGCTCCTTTCACTCTGCATCAATTCCTGGAGGTCTTTCCAGTTCACATGGAATTCCTCCAATTCATTATTACTTTTAGCACAATAGCATTCCATCACCAACAGATGCCACAACTTGTTCAGCCATTCCCCAATCAGACACCCTCTCTTTTTCCAATTTTTTGACACCACAAAGAATGTGGCTATAAAAATTTTTGTACAAGTCTTTTTCCTTATGATCTCTTTGGGGTATATAAACCCAAGAGTGGTATGGCTGGATCAAAGGGAAGGCAGTCTTTTAATGCCCTTTGGGTATAGTTCCAAATTGCCTTCCAGAATGGTTGGATCAATTCACAATTCCACCAGCAGTGCATTAATGTCCCAATTTTACCACATCTCCTCCAATATTTATTACTTTCTTTTGCCGTCATATTAGCCAATCTACTAGGGGTGAGGTGGTACCTCAGAGTTGTTTTGACTTGCATTTCTCTAATTATAAGAGATTTAGAACACTTTTTCATGTGCTTATTGATAGTTTTAATTTTTTTATCAGAAAATTACCTATTCATGTCCCTTGCCCATTTATTAACAGGAGAATGGCTTGATTTTTTTGTACAGTTGATTTAGCTCCTTATAAATTTGAGTAATTAGGCCTTTGACAGATATTTTCATTATAAAGATTTTTTCCCAATTTGTTGCTTCCCTTCTAATTTTGGTTGTATTGGTTTTGTTTGTTCAAAACCTTTTTAATTTAATGTAATTAAAATTATTTATTTTACATTTTGTAATATTCTCTATCTCTTGCTTGGTCTTAAGATCTTTCCCATAGACCTGACAGGTAAACTATTCTATGTTCATCTAATTTACTTATAGTTTCCTTCTTTATATTTGTCATTCACCCATTCTGAATTTATCTTGATGTAGGGTGTGAGATGTTGATCTAAACCTAATTTCTCCCATACTGTTTTACAGTTTTCTCAGCAGTTTTTGTCAAATAGTGGGTTTTTGTCCCAAAAGTTGGGATCTTTGGGTTTATCAAATGCTGAAGTCATTTACCCCAAGTCTATTCCACTAATCCTCCCTTCTGCCTCTTAGCCAGTACCATATTGTTGTTGGGTTTTTTTTTATTTTTATTTTGAATATTTCCCCATAGTTACATGTTTTATGCTCTTTCCCTCTCCCCAAGCCCCCCTAACTCCCTTTAGCCCATGCACAATTCCACTGGGTTTTACATGTATCATTGATTAAGACCTATTTCCATATTATTGATAGTTGGACTAGAGTTATCTTTAGTGTCTTCATCCCCAATAATATCCCCATCAGCCCATGTGTTCAAGCAGTTGTTTTTCTTCTGTGTTTCTTCTCCCACAGTTCTTTCTCTGAATGTGGCTAGTTTTCTTTCTCATAAGTCCCTCAGCCTTGCTCTGGATTCTTGCATTGCTGCTAGTAGAGAAGTCCATTATGTTTGATTGTACCACAGTGTATCAGTCTCTGTGTACAATGTTCTCCTGATTCTGCTCCTTTCACTCTGCATCAATTCTTGGAGGTCATTCCAGTTCTCATGGAATTCCTCTGGTTCTTTATTCCTTTGAGCACAATAGTATTTCGTCACCAATAGATGCCAGAATTTATTCAGCCATTCCCCAATCAAAGGACATTCATTTTCCAATTTTTTGCCACCATGAAGAGTGTGGCTATAAAAATTTTTGTACAAGTCTTTTTTCTTATTATCTTTTTGGGGTATAAACCAAGCAGTGCTATGGCTGGATCAAAAGGCAGAGAGTCTTTTAAAGCCCTTTGGGCATAGTTCCAAATTGCCATCCAGAATGGTTGGATCAATTCACAACTCCATCAGCAATGCATTAATGAACCAATTTTGCCACATCCCCTCCCACATTCATTACTCTCCTTTGCTGTCATTTTAGCCAATCTGCTGGGTGTGAGGTGATACCTCAGAGTTGTTTTGATTTGCATTTCTCTAATTATTAGAGATTTAGAACACTTTCTCATGTACTTATTGATAGTTTTGATTTTTTTATCTGTTAATTGCCTATTCATGTCCCTTGCCCATTTATTGATTGGGAGATGGCTTGATTTTTTGTACAATTGATTTAGCTCCTTGTATATTTGAGTAATTAGACCTTTGAGTTTTTTGTTATGAAGATTTTTTCCCAATTTGTTGATTCCCTTCTGATTTTGGAAGCATTGGTTTTGTCTGTACAAAACCTTTTTAGTTTAATGTAGCATATTGTTTTGATTACCACCATCAGAGATAATTCTGCAGAGGGACAAAAGTGGAAATTCTCCCTTGGTCTGAGGAGACTACTCAGTGGCAGGTCTCTGACTAGGCTTAGAGTTGATCTTGAGAATCTGCTCTAGGGCATGAACCACAAGACTTTTGCTGACTTCTTCCATTCCTGCTACTTTCCCAGGACACAAGGTCAGGCCTGACCACTCTTTGCCACAGTCACAACCACAGGTTGGTCACTCAAGTCACAGGTTCCCTTCTTAGTCCATGTACAATCTGCACCCAGCTCTAGGGTGCTAGCCACAGATCTGCCAGGTGATTCTATTCTTTTTCCCACTGTGGCATCAGGCCCATTCCAGCTGGATATGTTATCACTTCTTGCCCACGTGTATTTATAGGACCCAGATCAGTTGCTAAATTTGGGATTATGAGTAATATCTTCCTCATTGGACTCTGTCCCCACTGCCTGAAGACCTTTAGCTATCTCCCTAGGCTGACCTGGTCTGGAAAAATGACCCACTGTGATTTTGCACTGGCTTTCCCAAATACAACTTAAGCTGGTGCTCTTTCTGGGTGGTCATTATTGTTGTCTATAGAAGTCTAGCCCAGGACTCTACTGCTTTTTCCTACTCTGCTGATCTCTCTGTATAATTTGAAATATAAACATATAGATGTGTGTGAGTAGGCTACATGCCCAAGATTTTTAGAGTCCATTATATTAAAATATGAACTATTTAGAGAGATAGTCATACTTCTTGGCATCTTTTACTTTGCCTTATGATAGGTTCAAGAGCAGTTTAATAAGCTCACATTTACAGAGCACTTTAAGGTTTATAGGTACTTTTTTTATAGGTACTTTGTTTTTTTTTATACATTTTATTTTTATAGGTACTTTTTTCTACACACCAATGCTATAAGGAAGCTTACCTCCACTTCACAAAAAGGGAAAGTGAATTTCATAGCGATTTAAGTAGCAGTGCCCATTGCCACATGGTAAACAATAGGGCTGGGACTTAAATTCAGATCTGGCTTGAAGGGCAGTGCTTTTACCACTAAACCATGGCTGCTATTTGTTGGGGGAATGACTGATCTTATTACCATGTCACCAACCCACCTTTACTCATGATCTTGAATAATGAATGATGAGCCACTGAGGACCCAGGCATTAAAGCAGGTGCTTGGGCGAACACATGGAGACTTGGTAAAAGCCTGCTTCCAGAAATTTATGATGGAGGGCCCTTTCTTTCCCCTCTTTGGGACAGACATGGGGAGGGACGTTTTAAAAATAGCTTGAACAGATTAGTACCTGTGTGAGAATTTATACCCTGGAAACAGGCAAATGAAATCAAGGGTCGATTTTTCGATTGTTGATTGTCCTGTAAATAATTCAGAATTGACTGAAAAGTGTATTGTAAATACATTATTTCTTCAGAAAGCCAATTGTTAAACATTTACCAGCAAGCCCCTGACACAAATAATCTATGTATCCTGTCAGTTTTTATCCTGGTTATTAACGTTGTTTAATTAGCTGTTAAGTGGGAAATTAGTTTGTATACAAAAGGTTCAAATTGATGAACTCTCTTTGTTCCCTGGTGGCAAGTGAGGCAAGTACTGTGTGAGGGCAGAAATAGTGGCAGGGGACTACAATAGATGTTTTATCTTGCAATCTGTGTTCTATGGCCATAAACATATGGCATCTGTTTCTTTGCTGCATTGAATTTATCTTTCCTGTTCGTAGGTGAATCAGTATTGGAAACAACCGAGCGGGTTACAACTCTGTGAGCTTCAAAAGGGTAGAAGAGCTATCAGAAGGTTGAGCAAAGAGTGTCAGGGAGCATTGTCTGATGGTAGGTGGAGTAGCCAAGTGGAGTGAAAAGACCTTAAAGGAGCTAAGCAACATACTTGACCCAGCCCAGCAGTGAATCAGCCTGTGTTGATTCAGCCAAAGCAAGGGAGCAAATCATTCATATGCTGCACTTAGAAATAAACTTACTGGGGATTCTGTGAAGGGAAAAAAGGCCGCCCAGTGCCAGGCAGAACTTCTGCCTCCATGGAGGGAAGAATATTTTTACAGCAACCTTAAGTTTGAGTTCACTTTCCTCAGGGACGAAGAGGGTTAAAGAGGAAAGAGAGGTGCCCCAGTTGCAAAGGATATTATTGTATTTTGGTCCTTGTTGTACCTTCTCAATAAATTTCCCTTGGTAAAAGCTTGCTGATATTAACTGGTCAGTTGATTTTGTGGGAACATACTAGATGGGGGCTTGTGAGTAATAGTACTAAAAACACCTCACTAGTCCTCCAGGGTTAGAACTCTAAAGGGAGAAGTAGTCTAAATCATATTGTGAGAATCCAACCTGCTGGTCCAAGTGTGAGGCAGGAGAATGGGCTTAGAGCTTGTGTTGTACTTACAAACCCAGGGCTGAAATAACTACCCCCACTACTATCACACATGGGCTGATGTATTATGGAAAAAGATCCTAGAAATCAGAAAGACTACAGATTTTGTTAAGTGGCCAATACTGAAAACAATGAAAGATAGGCAGCTCCTACTTTCTCATAATGAGAGTAAATTTTCAGAAAGTTACATCACTTGAGAGATTAGATGACAATAAGAATACAATAGAAAGAGCTGATGTATTTGTGATAAAAAATGCTGTCTGAGCATTTTTAACTCTTACCTTCCTCTCTTAGAATTGATACCAAGTGTTGGTAACAAGGCATAAGAACAATAAGGGCAAGGTAATTGAGGTTAAGTGATTTGCCCAGGGTCACACATCTAGGAAGTGTCTGAGGCCAGATTTGAAGCCAGGACCTCCTATCACCAGGCCTGTCTCTGTATCCACAGTGCCACCTAGCTGCCTTTGTTGGCTTATGATAGCAAAGCCCAAGACCTATATATATATAGCCAGCCCTCAATCATCACCAAGGGAAAATGAATAGTCTTATGGTATAGTAGAAAAGGCATTAATTTTAGGTTTTTTGCTTTTTTAATTTTTTAAAAAACGCTTACCTTCTATCTTAGAATCAATATTGAGTATTGGTTTCAAGGCAGAAGAGTGGTAAGGGTTAGGCAATGGGGGTTAAGTGACTTGCCCAAGGTCACATAGCTGGGAAGTGTCTGAGGCCAGATTTGAACCTAGGACCTCCCATCTCTGGGCCTGGCTCTCAATCCACTGAGCCACCCAACTACACCCAAGGTGTTAATTTTAGCTACAAATGACATGGGCTTTTTTCCATCAAAGCATTTCTCATGTATACTTCAAATTTATATGAAACCTCAAGGGGCAGCTATCCAGTATTGAGTCCAAGACAGAAGGTAAGGATTAAAAAAAATTATGAATCCAAGCTAATAGACAATATTGACTCTAAGAAAAAAGATAAAGATTTATAAAAAATAAAAAGAAAAGATTACATGAAATTTCTTGAAAAAATATAGCAAAGATAGTCTTGTTCTACAACCCACTATTATTAATACCAAGTAAGGCATAAACTAGGGAAATATTTCTTCAACAAAAGTATTTGTTACTTTCATGAAGTTCCAGTATAGGGTCTAAACTGAAGAAGTGTCTCTTCTAGATGCTAAGGTCCTCTAGATGCTCCTGGTTCTTTGCTCATCTTATGATAGCACCAAGCCCCAGAAAATTACAGGGCCTCCAAGCTGAGATCCACAAACACTCTAAAGAATTTGGCCTAATTATCCACCTAGGAAAAACCAAAAAGATAAATACTACCCATTATCTATTCTAGACTATGATAAACAAGTGAATGGACAGCTTATACAGTCCATCCATTAGTATCAATCTTGAACTAGGACTACAAATAAAATGAATTGGGCTCAGAATTGAATGGGATGAGAGTAGGTTGGATTGCCTTTGGAAATTACATAGTTCTTTTCTATGACTACAAACTTCTCCCTGAAACATTCATTTAAAAATACTAATATTCACCCAGTATTGTATAGTTTGAAACGTGCAACATTATAGTCTCTGAAGAAATAAAAATGACTGTCACCCAGAGTACAATGGAAATCAGTGAGTAGACTGCAATGCATTAATTCAAAGGAGAAGCAAAATAAATGAGATCATCAAAGAAATGTATGAGTGAAAAAGATGAACTGTTCATATGGCAAGAACAAGGAATAACCAATGAACAATTCATGTGCTCTATTGATGTCCTTGTGATGTCAAAAAATAGTGAGTAAAGCTCCTAGAATTCTGGGTAGACCTTCTGTAGTGCACTTATGGAAGAATTGTATACAGAATTGGGGGTTATAGTTTTTCTAGCTTTGGCTAAGTTCCAAAAAACTGTTAGAGGTTTTAGAATCTTGAGGAGAGGCAGTTGACTGGATCTTCCGTGAAGGGAGGAAGTCAATGAGAGAGCTCTTAGATTATATAGCTTCAATATTGAAATTTAGACAAGCATTGATATAATTACTTAAGAAATTATTATTTTAGATAGACCCTTTATATCTTCCTTTCCTAATACCACCCTGCCTTCCCTCCCTTACCTTAGTGGCTGTGGAGTTTATAAGGAGAGAAATTAGAGAGGAGTTAAATCTGTGAAGAGTTATCTAATTGACAGCATTATTTATAATTTAATCAAATCATCATTTATTT
>NC_058134.1:96998357-97042555 GCF_016433145.1 Gracilinanus agilis | reverse complement strand
GGAGAGGGAGAGGGAGAGGGAGAGGGAGAGGGAGAGGGAGAGGGAAAATAAAGATTCTTCAAGCGGTTATGCCATCCTCGCAGAGCTGCGCTGTCCCCGCCAGGGTGCGCAGTCTCGAGCTGTTAGGTCCTTTACTGGGCTCCAGTCCCTGATCTGACCGTCCACGCTGTCCAGCCTAGCTGCTCAGTTCTTGGCGAGAAGTGGCCAGCCCCAAAGCGCCGAGCCGAGCTGTCCTCATCACGCTTCAATGTCCTCACTGGGCTGTATCGTCTCAGTGGAACGGTCCTTTTCGCACGGGGTCTGAGCTTTCGTCAAGGCTGCTCTGTCCCCACGGGGATACTCTGCCCCTATTTGTCTTTTCTGGACCGCGCAGTCCTCGAGGGACAGCCCTTCTCCCCTTCTCCCCTTCTCCCCTTCCTCCTCCCCCGCCCACCACCAGGGCCTGCTCTGTCCTTAAGGGGTTGAACAGTCATCCGGGAATGCTCTGTCCCCACGGACAGACGTTGTCCTCGCTGTCCTCGCGAGGTTGAGCTGTCATCTGGAGATGCTCTGCTCCCCCAGAGATACTGTATCCTCTCTCCTCGAGGACAGCCCTGCAGGGCTGCTATGTCCTCCGGGAATAAACTATCATCCGCAGGTGTTCTTCTCGGAGATGCGCTGGTTCCGGCGGTCCCGGAGGGGGGCGCTGTTCACTCTGGGCTGCACCGTCTCAGTTGGGCCTTTCTGTCTTGTTTGGGCATGCGTACTGGGGGCCAGAGGCAACTATTAAAAGGCTGGCGGCCCCGGAGCAGGCAGCCGGATGCGGTCACCATAGTGACCGGGGAAGCGGAAGAGGAAGGAGCAGGCTCTGGGGGCTGTGAGGTGGCAGCGGCGGCAGTAGCGGAGCCGGCAAGTCTCCGGAACTTGGGGTTCTGGTTCGTCTGTATCTTGCTTGGGGGAGTCCGTCTTTGTCATCCTCTAGAACAGCGTCAGGTCCTCTCCTTTGTCTGCTCGGGATCTCCCTTCCTTGGGGGGTGTGGAAATTAGGCTGCTCCCCCCCACCCCCTCATCCCCTGCCCAGGTCCTTAACTAATACGAGGCCAAGCTCTCCCCAGGTCAGTGGGGCTGGAGGCAAACCCGCTTCACTTCGGACTCCCGGGGAGGAGGTTTTCTGTCTTCCCCGAAGCCTCTGTTCTGCCTTAGGACTCTCCTTGTCAGGATCTCCCTTCCCTTCGCCTCCTTTCCTCTCCCCTCTTAAAAGAAAGAAAGAACTACGCAAACTGGGCTAGTTTTGCCTCTGGCGCTTCTTGAAAGAACAAGTTTTAAGCTCCATCCTGGGACAAACCCAGACAGGTCTTTGTCTCTTCTTGAGATTTATCATTGGCTTCTTGGGAAGTAGAACTAAATTTTCCTTACTTTTGGTGAGTGTACATCTAAAATAGGCTTCCCCTTCCAGGAACATTTAGCAGTCCCTTCATCTCCTTTGGTGTTTAAAGCTTTTCTTGGATTCTTTGGTCTAAAGCTGGAAAGGAACCCATCCATTCCAACCCTCTCATTTTACCAATGACAAAATAGGTTCAGGGAGGGGAATTGACTTATTTTAAATTACATTGCTATTAAGTAGCAAAATCTCTATAGGTAAAACCAGATAAAGGAGCAAGAACTCATGCAAGGACTACTGGAAGCTGACTTTTCTGTTTCCTTCAAAGGGGATCCAGGGAAAATCATTCTCTGCTTCTTGCCTTAAGATACCCCAAATTCCAGGGAAATGCCATCACTCACTGGCCTTTTTTGAGATGTTGCTCCCTCAGCAAGCTTGCCTACCTCACTCTAGTACCTGGTCTCAAATGTAGACTATTAGTATAGATAGCTCTTGGCCACTCTTAACTTGTGGACCACTTTAAGGTACCCTTTCTCCATATCACTGAAGGGAAGGCAAGGAGAGCCAAATACTCTTTCTTGTATCAGATCAGAGGAGTTCAGCAAAGTGAGAATTCTAGGGTATGGCTGATCTAGAATCTAGAACTTTGCACAGTAGGCAGAACTGGGTCCAGGCTAAAGTTAGCTACTGTGGTTGGTAGGTCTTGGTTTGAGGTGCCATGAACCTCTCCTCTTATCCTTCTTTCACCACTTGCCCAAGATCAAAATTTCTGGGTTTTGTGGCCCTTACCCCCACTTTGTATCAGACCCAGGAATTTAGTCTTTTAAGGTGTTTTTTTTCTCATCCTATGATCCCAGCAGTGGAACCTTGTTGAGCTAATTGCAGGCTTAATTGCTTCTAGTTCAGGAGTTAGTTTCTGCTCTAGGACAGGCTAGGCTTTGGGAAAATCTCCTGGAATCTACTTTTCTGTCTTGAACTTCCTTGGGAAATGCTGGACCCTGGAAGCACACCTACTCTGCTGTGCTGTATACCATATTGACTTCCTTATTTAAAGCTTTAAGTTTGCCATTGCTCTAAGCTATATATTCTTTAGCCAAGTTGATCCCTGAGGCTGTGCCCCTTGTTGGGGGAAGGCATCAGTGCCCCAAGACATACCATCATGAGATTGGGCTCCCTTCTGGCTTTGCTGCGACCAGCACTCCCCCTCATCCTAGGATTGTCCTTGGGATGCAGTTTGAGCCTCTTGAGGGTCTCCTGGATCCAGGGTGAGGGTGATGACCCCTGTGTGGAGGCTTTAGGGGAACTTGGAGGGTCACGGAAGCTGGATTCAAGGACCCACCTTGGCCAGAGTGATGAAGACTTCAAGCCCCGGATTGTTCCATACTACAGGGATCCCAATAAGCCATACAAGAAGGTACTCAGGTGAGAGTTGAGCTCTATATAGTCCTTAAGACAATAGGACCTCTACTTTGGTTTTTAAGAGATTAAATTTGTAAGCTCCTTGAAGACAAGAAGGGCATATATGATTTGTGTGCAGTAAACCTTTAAAAACACAGTGCCAGGGGGCAGTTGGGTGGTTTAGTGGATTGAGAGCCAGGGCCAGAGTTAGGAGGTCCTGGGTTTAAATCTCGCCTCAGACACTTCCTGGTTGTGTGACCCTGGGCAAGTCACTTAACCCCTATTGCCTAGCCCTTACCACTAACACAGTATTGATTCTAAGACAGAAGGTAAGGGTTTTAAATTAAAAACAAAACAAAAAAACACAGTGCCAGCTAGTCATACTTTGGGGGGGGGGGTCCAGACCTGTATTTCATCAATGTAAGGAATTCCAAATGTGAAAACTCCCTCTGATAAAGTAGATGAGCAACTTGTTAATTTTTTTTTTTTAAATTTTTAAACCCTTAACTTCTGTGTATTGACTTATAGGTGGAAGAGTGATAAGGGTAGGCAGTGGGGGTCAAGTGACTTGCCCAGGGTCACACAGCTGGGAAGTGTCTGAGGCTGGATTTGAACCTAGGACCTCCCATCTCTAGGCCTGGCTCTCAATCCACTGAGCTACCCAGCTGCCCCCGCAACTTGTTAAATTTTAGTCTTTGAGAGTTGCCTGGAGTACTGAGAAATTAACAGATTTTACCCATAGTCATACAGCTAGTTTGTATGGGACAGAATTTAAACTTGTTTTCTTGACTCCAAGATCAGTTTTGACTGTTATATCAGACTACATCTCCAGTCAGTGAATAGTAAATACCCTCTAATTACTGAATGCTGATAGAGAGAATCTCTTCTTTCTTCTTTCCTAGCCTAATCCAAAGGTAGCCTGATCTCAAGGACAAACTATCTCAAAAGGGTTCTGGAGAGTTGGGAAGTTGGTCCTTTGACTCTGGTGTGGTGGTCTCTCCACAGGACACGGTATATCCAGACGGAACTGGGCTCTCGTGAACGGCTACTGGTGGCTGTCCTGACCTCCCGGGCCACACTATCCACACTAGCAGTGGCTGTGAACCGCACCGTGGCCCACCATTTTCCTCGGCTACTGTATTTCACAGGGCAGCGGGGTGCCAGGGCACCAGCTGGGATGCAAGTCGTGTCACATGGGGATGAGCGCCCAGCTTGGCTCATGTCAGAGACCCTTCGCCACCTTCACACTCACTTTGGCGCTGATTATGACTGGTTTTTTGTGATGCAGGATGACACCTATGTCCAGGCCCCTCGCCTGGCTGCACTTGCTGGCCACCTTAGTATTAACCAGGACTTGTACCTGGGTCGGGCCGAGGAGTTCATTGGTGCAGGGGAGCAGGCCCGATACTGTCACGGTGGTTTTGGCTACCTCCTTTCCAGGAGCCTTCTGCTCCGGCTTCGGCCCCACTTAGATGGCTGCCGAGGAGACATCCTCAGTGCCCGTCCTGACGAGTGGCTTGGGCGCTGCCTGATTGACTCCTTGGGCATCGGCTGTGTCTCTCAGCACCAGGTACTGCTCTCCCATAACCTCAGGCTCCAGGAGGCTCATCACAGTTTTCTGAGTGATCCTAGTGCCCAATTCAGTTGCTCTCCACAGAAGCTGCTGCCCACACAACCTTTAGCTTTAGCAGCTATTGCATTTTCAGCAAAACCCATTTATGCCTCAGTTTTCATCAACCTACACTTCCCCCCAGTAGTCATAATATCTCAGAGATATCAAAATTATTAACAGGGAACCCCTGACCAATAGAGATGGGAACAGTATTGAACAGAAGGGAATTTGCTAGATATGGTCTTTACCACAGAAGAGAATCATCTTTTTCCCTTAATGAAAACCTCTATTCTTCTCCTGGGGAGAGAGTTAGAACTACCATTACACATCCATCTCCTGGAGAGAGAGTTCCTGGATATGTGCCACCCTTCCAGCCCAGAAAGATGGGGATATTATCTGGGGAAATAGGAGGCCCACTTAAGGGAAGAGGTATTCTTAGCTGTTAATCTCTCCTTTTGGAGATCAGTACAGTGGAACTTAGAACCCCCCCTAGAACACTAGGGATGAATAATAAGAGGGGGAAGGAAGATTTTGGGGGAAGACTCAAAAGGAGCAGTGAGGGAGTCTGCCCCCTTATTGTGGGTTTAGAACATGGTGGGAATAACTACAAGTTGGGTGAAGGAGACGTTGATTTCCCTCTGGTCCCTCTAGGGGCAGCAGTACCGATCTTTTGAGCTGGCCAAGAACAGGGACCCTGAGAAGGAGGGAAGCTCCGCATTCCTCAGTGCTTTTGCTGTGCACCCTGTCTCCGATGGGACGCTCATGTATCGGCTTCACAAACGCTTCAGTGCCCTAGAGCTGGATCGGGCCTACAGTGAGATAGAGCAGCTGCAGGTGAGTCAGAAAATTAGGGGGAGTTTACAAGGTGGTGGCTTGTTGTCACGGTGAAATAAGAGGAAGAGGAATTGAAATGGGTTTACAAGAAAGCATCTGTAGCTGAGCTGAAGCAGTGGGCTAGACTATAATTAAAAAGAAGGTGGTGACCATATCTGATTTTTTGCTATCCTCAGGGGAGAGGATTTTGTTACAAGTCCAAGTTAATGAGAGAGAAAGCTGCTGGGCAAGCTCAAGGTCTATTTAAGTATGTACAGGTATGTGAGGAGTCAAAGGGACTGCTGGGAGACCTGGATTTGGGGACGCCATGTACTGTGTTGGTGGAAGGCTGGCAGTTCCTCATTAAGGAGAGAAGCTTCTGTTCCCATTCTTGGGGACCTGGGACCTCCAGAGATGTCTGAAAGAAGCGAGGTCCTGAGACCAGATGTAGTAGGTGAATGTGCATACAGCTGTGGGTCAGGTGGTGGAAACCATATGTAGGCTAAGGAGACAGTAAGGGTAAGAACTAAGAGCAGGGCCTGGCTGTGACAGGGATATGTTATTGGGCTTGGGGAAGAGGGAGAAAAGGTTGTTATAGTTGATTCCTCTAGTGCTTATCATTTCTATTCAAAGAACAGGTCCTTCTATCATCTGATATTTAAAAAAAAATTTTTTTTAAACCCTTGCCTTCTGTCTTAGACTCAGTACTGTGTGTGGTAAGAGTGGAAAGGGCTAGGCAATGGGAGTTAAGTGACTTGCCCTGGGGTCACACAGTTAGGAAGTATGAGGCCACATTTGAACCCAGGACTCCATCTCTAGGCCTGGCTCTCAATCCACTGAGCCACCCAGCTGCCCCCTATCATCCATTCTTTTTTTTTTTTTTATATTAATTTTTTTAAACCCTTAACTTCTGTGTATTGGCTCCTTGGTGGAAGAGTAGTAAGGGTGGGCAATGGGGGTCAAGTGACTTGCCCAGGGTCACACAGCTGGGAAGTGTCTGAGGCCGGATTTGAACCTAGGACCTCCCGTCTCTAGGCCTGACTCTCAATCCACTGAGCTACCCAGCTGCCCCCCACCCCCCATCATCCATTCTTAACAACAATTCTGTGAAGTAGAGGTTAGTTAATATATATATATATAGAGAGAGTTATATAGTTATTATCACCATTTTACAGATGAGGGGAAAATGTTACGTGATTGGCCCAAGTTCCTGTGGCTAGTGAATGGTGGAATCAGGCCTGAAACTCAGGGCTCCTAACTGAAGCCAGAAGATCTGAGCTTAGAAAGTCCTGGCTGTCTAAGGTCCCGGATCAGGCTTTGACATGTTATGGTCTTTCTCCCCAGGCACAGATCCGAAACCTGACAGTGCTGACCCCAGAGGGAGAAGCGGGCTTGAGCTGGCCAGTGGGGCTCCCTGCCCCTTTCTCTCCTCGGTCCCGTTTTGAGGTGCTAGGCTGGGATTACTTCACAGAGCAGCACATCTTCTCCTGTGCAGATGGGGCCCCCAAATGTCCACTGCGGGGGGCCAGCAGGGCAGATGTGGGGGATGCTGTGGAGACTGCTTTGGAGCAGTTGAATAGGCGCTATCAGCCCCGCCTGCGCTTCCGCAAACAGAGGCTCCTCAATGGTTACCGACGCTTTGACCCAGCCCGGGGCATGGAGTACACGCTGGACCTTCTTCTGGAGGCTGTGACCCAGCGTGGGCACCGCCGAGCCCTCGCACGAAGAGTCAGTTTGCTTCGGCCCCTGAGCCGCGTGGAAATCTTACCTATGCCTTATGTCACCGAGGCCACAAGGGTACAGCTAGTGCTTCCACTGTTGCCTACAGAGGCTGCTGCCGCCCCTGCCTTCCTGGAGGCCTTTGCAGCTGGTGTCCTGGAGCCAAGGGAACACGCTTTACTGACCCTTCTGCTGGTCTACGGGCCACGGGAGGGTGGTCGAGGGGCCCCGGACCCCTTTGCAGGGGTGAAGGCGTCAGCCACTGAGCTGGAGCGCAGGCATCCTGGGACACGACTGGCCTGGCTCGCCGTGCGAGCTGAGGCGCCCTCCCAGGTGCGGCTCATGGACGTCGTCTCCAAAAAGCACCCCGTAGATACGCTCTTCTTCCTGACTACTGTCTGGACGAGGCCCGGGCCCGATGTTCTCAACCGTTGCCGCATGAATGCCATCTCGGGCTGGCAGGCTTTCTTTCCTGTTCACTTCCAGGAGTTCAACCCTGCGTTGGCCCCTGTGAAGTCACCCCCAGGACCTCCTGGGGCTGGCCCTGATCCACCCTCCCCTGCTGGTCCGGACCAGCCTCGGGGGGCCTCGGCTGGGGGCCGCTTTGATCGGCAGGCCTCTTCAGAGGGCTGTTTCTACAATGCTGACTACTTAGCAGCTCGAGCCCGGCTGGCCGGGGAACTGGCTGGACAGGAAGAAGAAGAAGCCCTTGAGGGGCTAGAGGTGCTAGATGTTTTTCTACGATTCTCAGGACTGCACCTTTTTCGTGCAGTTGAGCCGGGCCTGGTGCAGAGGTTTTCCCTTCGGGATTGCAGTCCCCGGCTTAGTGAGGAGCTCTACCACCGCTGTAGGCTCAGTAATCTGGAGGGCCTGGGGAGCCGGGCTCAGCTCGCTATGGCCCTCTTTGAACAAGAGCAGGCCAACAGTACCTAATCTACTTCTCTGTGCACTGGTACTTCCTCACCTTCCCTTTGCTGCCTTTGCCCCAGGAAGGGCGAGGCAAGAGGGACATAGACAGATGGAGAAATTGTTACTGTATTTTTTTTTAAATGAGAAAATGTTATTAAAAGTTTCTTCTGCCAGATTATCGCTAGTTCTGGAGGCAAGGCTGGGAGAAAGGAGAGAAGCATGGGAGGGAAAAGGAATGGGAAACTAGGCTGCCATCTTTGCCTCTTACACCTTCCCAGTTCCCAATAACTACACAGTTACTGGTAGCTGAATGACCTTTAATCTGGTCCCCCCTCAGCCCCACATGGAAAATGTCTGAGGAGTGATGTTACAGCCCAGGAGGAGGTCCCTGGGGGGGCAGGGGACCTGGCCCTGGAGGTCCAAGATGGTGTCCGGTCCAGGGAGGTGTCCCTAGGTGTTGCGTACACCCAGGGATTGCTCCAGTTCCTGCCTGCGCTGCTGGATCTGCAGAAAGGAAGAGTAGTACTGGGTGCAGCACCCTTGGGAAGGGAAGAGCCCACCCACAAGTCCTCAGGCCATCTTACCTGGGAGGAAATTCTGAGAGCAAGTTTCCTGTTTGGGTGGGAGCAGGGAAAGTAACTATACTTTGTGGTGCTGAAGAGGGGAGAGATTTTTCCAGGGGGATTCTCCTCATTGAAGAAGCAATACAAAATAAAGGCATAGCCTGCCTTGGAAGGGAGGGCATAGGGAGAGGAACTGCTGCAGTACCTTGCAGTAGAAATAGCGACTGACAGCTTCCTGGGACCAGGGCTGGTGGTAGAACTCTGCCCGACGTTCCTCTTCAGGATTTCCTGCTACATCTGTCATTACCTGGAGAGAACATAGGAGTCAACCCTTCAACCCAGAACCTCTCTCTTTTTACCAGCTTTCCTAACAACATCTATCCAAATCTCCCTCATTCCCTCCACTCACAATTCCTGAGCTTTTTCCTACACTCCAATTTCTTACCTTAAGGTCCCGACTCTGAGAGCGGAGCAAGTCTTGGACATAGCCTTTGGGGTCTCTGGAGAAACTCAGCATGAAGTCCCTCTGAATTTTGAGCTGGTTTATAGACTCGATCGTCTCATGGATCTGGAAGCAGAAATGCAGGAGCTCTCTTATTCTGAACCTGTCTCCTTTATGGGAAAGGGTGAATGGGATGTGGCATGATTCCCCACTGCTTCAGAAGGCAAATCCTAAATATCCTGTAACACTTCTGAAGTCTTGGGGGTGAAGAGTAGTATGGGAAGATACTGAGGTTCCAGCAAGAAAGGAGAAAAGCTGTAATGGTGTTTTGGTCTACTCCAAAACATTCATCCTATACCTGCATTTTGTTCTCTGGGTTTATACTTAATGCAGCTCTGGGTACCAAACTGACCTTACTATCCAGGGCACTGATCTCCTGTTGGTTGGCTGTGGACAGAAGGAAGCTGCTCATCTGACCCTTCAGTGGCTCCTCCACTTCCACGTCAATGTCATAGCATGCTGTCTTCTTCTGGTCTGACGGGTCCACACTACCAGGGGAGAAAGGCTACCCTTAGATTCCAGGGCCTGTGCAGGGCCCAAGGGCCTAGGGAGCTTGGGACGGGAGATAAAGGGGTCAATGGGAAGTTGGGGAAAGACCAAAAGTTGGAGGCAGGGAGAGGGAGAGGAAGAGGCTCACCTGATGACATGGTTGATCACAATTGGGTCTGGGGGCAGTAGCAGGGCTGTGAGGCGCTGGGGGATTTCAGAAAATTTCAGCCGGGGACAGTCAAAGATCTGGAAGAGAAGTGGAAGGGGTAGGAAAGCTTTCACTCTTCTGTGCTCGAGAATGTCAGGGTTCTCATTTCAATTTTCCAACTCCAGAAAAGTACTCTTATGGAGGCTGAGACCTGCCATCATTACTCAGTAGAAATGGGAATATGGTGAGATGACTAAAGAAAGTGCTCCTCTGAGATTACCTTCTGAGACTATTTAATAATACCTTCATCTCTCTCATATACAGAGTTCTTTTTATTTTTCAAATGATTTTACATGCATTATATATATGTGTGTGCATATACATATGTGTGTATATATATATATATATAATTTTGTTAAAACCATACCTTCCATCTTAGAATCAATACAGTGTATTGGTTCCAAGGCAGAAGAGTGGTAAGGCTTCAAGCAGAAGTTGAGGAATTTGTTCAAGGTCACACACATCTTGAGGCTAGAAATGGCTTAGGATGCCTAGAAATAGGACTCCCGTCTCAACCCCAGAGAAGCTGAGCTTCTAAAAGCTAGAACTTTGGAGGCCTTGATATCTGGCTAAGAACCCTGAGACAGAAGGGTTGGCTCTGTCCACAAAAGCACTTGGTGGAAGTCGGGATAAGAACCCAGTTTTCTTGTTCCTGATTTTTGTTCCTTCCTCTACACATGTGGCTTCCAGTGAACATATACTTCTCGACTTCCATGAAACCTGAATGGAGCCTGCATATGGTAGGAGTTCAATAAACAGCCATCAAGTTATTGAACAATTTCATTTGATGCTCCATGCCCTTGGGCAGGAGTGAGGAAAGGGAGGTAGTATCCTCATTTGAAAGAGGAAACTGAGATTCAAGAGTTTTAGGTTCAAGTTACCTTACTGAAAGTCTTTGCCCCTACTGGTGGCTTCCCCAGATCCCTGGATTTAGAGGAGAAGTTACCTGCTGGAAGTACTTGTCCCCATTGATGTACTCCTTGTCATGGGAATCCTGCAGCCGATTTGTTTTTACATACTGCCACAGAGCCTGCACGATGGCTGATCGGCTCTGGGTGTGAAGCCCCAGCAGTCGGGCTAGGCGAGGGTCCAGTTTGAACTGGGGAGGCTGTGGGAACAGGTGCTCAGCTGAGTAAAGGGATGTGAACTGCAAGCATTTGAGAACGTTGGACTTTGGGGAAAGGGCTCTTCCGAGGTATCCCAAAGGAAGGAATTCAGGAAAGGAGGAGAGGATTTCCAGGGGGCCCAACCCAGAGGTCCAAGAGGAGCCTATCTAAGAGAAAAGTCACTGGGGGCCTTTCTCAGGCTTCTTCCCTAAGGATAAGGGCACCCATGTAGTTTGAGGCATGAGGTGGCCAGGAGGAAACACATACCTGGTAGTCCAACATAAGGAGTAAGGTGCAGCGCACACTCAGGTCTCCTGGCCTCTTTACCTGGAATCCATCTGTCTCCTGTGTTGTGGGTGTCCGATGCCACTGTCCAGGGGAAGAAGAGCTAGGTCACTGCCTCAGACCTGCCTGAACTTGGGGTGACTTGGGGCTCCAGGATGCCATTCCCTAGTCTGAATGCTAAGATAGTGAGGGAATGCTGGGGATCTGTAAGCTATGGGTGCTTAATAAATGTGTGCTAAAATTAGCCCCTCTCAGGCTCTGTGTGGAGAAGATAGGCTTGGGGGAGCATCACCATACATTCTTGCTGTATGAATAAACGAACAGGATCGCTCACCTCCACCAGGTGGTTGTCTGGGCCATAGAGGTCTTTGTCCAGCTCAATGACCAAGCTCTTAAAGAAGGAAGAGAACTTCCGCTTCTGCTTGCTGGGCTGTGGGAGCAGAATAGGGGCCGTGGGGGCAAAACAGGGGCCATGGGGGGTAGAATAAGGCTGGGCTGGGAGCAGGCAGGGGGAGGGGCTATCAGGAAGAAATTCATGAGGGCAGGATGGGGCAGCAACAGATGCAGCTGCCCCCCTTTCTCCCGATCTGCATCAGCACCCCAACTCTCCACATCTCCCCACTCCATCCCATTGCTTTGTCCTGGTCCCTGACACCTGGCACAAATGCAGCGGCCGAATCTCTCCAAGCAAGTCCATCCTCACCCAGTCCCCTCCCTGGACCCGTGGAGAGACCTGGGCCAGGACGTACATCATCCAGCAGTTTCCCCTCCACCCGCAGTTCCCAGGATGCGATGCTGCCATCGGAGTCCTCCGCATCTGGCTTTGCTGGGTTGAACGTGTTGGAGATGTAGAGCCGAAGCTTCCTCTTTTGCTGTAGGAGAACGTGACAGGCCCTCCACTGAGCTGTCAGGGAAGACTTTGATCCCGGAGGCTGATGGCCTCTTTGAGGAGGGGGCCATATGGCCCGCTACCCTGGAGCAAATGCCACACTATCACCCCCCAAGGACAGTGGAGAACATTCTTAAAGAGCCTTTTAAAGTTGGCAAAACACTTTACAAAAGAGCTCCTGTAAACCTTTCTAAGGTCCTAGAAAAGGAGGCTCCTGTGTAATCCCATCTTACATGGAGCCCAAGCTGAGATGTTAAGTAACTTGCTTGTGGTCACACAGCTAGTAAGTGTGAGGAGGTGGGATAGGAATCCGGACCTCTCCATCCTCATCCAGTGCCTTCCACCTCACCATTGCTGCTTCTTTGTCCCATATCCTCTGGGGCCCTGATCCCATGGGCCCGAGGGCCCAGCCCGGTGGGGCCCACTCCCAACCCAGGGGCACCTTCATCGGCCTCTTCAGGGCTTCTTGGATGTCCACTCGCTTCCTCATGATAGTCTGGTCCAGCTTCCTCTCAAAGGCCAGCAGGTCCATGTAAGCTTGGGACTCGGGCACCAGCTCTCTGATCTGGAGGGAAGGGGTAGAGAATCGGGAGCATTGACAAAACTGGGCCATGATATACAGGGATATCTCGTCACCCCTCGACTCTGGAGTTAGAGAATGCCTCAACTCTGGAAGTGGAACATGAGGGTTCTAGTCCATCCCAAGGCACAGAACTGACTGAGGAGCAGGGAGTCAATGGCCAGCGGACCTCATCTCTGCTAGAAAAGACTTCACAGATTAGGGAAGAGAGACCCTTGGAGGAAACCCATCCATTCTGGCGGTAGGAAAGGTGGGAGCAGCTGGCTGACTGAACGGGAAAGGAGAGAGCTGCCCACTTTACCCTGTACCTTAGTCACCAAGCCACAGAAGCTTGGAGTTCTAGGGAGACCTGATGGCTTTCTAGTGGTCACTGTGAGGCTGGGGGCCTCTTGGGTCCTCAAGAGAGCCCAGGGAGCCGGCAACCATAGTTTGGGTGCCATGGAGTCAGACCCTGCTCTCACTGTGCACAAACTGTTGGTATTTGGGTGACCCGGTCGTCACTGTTGCCTCTTGCCCTTCACCCCAACAGTGGGCCAATCGCTGTCTGCTGGGCACCCTGTCCCTATATGCTCTATGCCAGTCTAAGCATCTGTCCCTCTGCCTATTTTCTATTCCCCTTAGCCCTACCCCCCAAAGCTTCTGTACCTCCTTTTACTCCCAGTCTCTATTTCTGGGCCCCTCCACTTTGCTTCACTGAAGCCCTCCCTCCCCCAGCTCCAGTCAGCATTCTGGCCCCTCACATCCCTGCGTCTTTCCTCTATCCCCCTCCCCCCTCCCAACCCGCTGGCCTGGGGAGCCTCACTTCTTAATTAGCTTTTTAAGAGAAAAAGTGAAAGTGACTGTGACGAAGAAGCTCTGGCCCGGAGGGAGGAGGGGGAGGTATCCTGGTGGGGGGGGGGCAGCAGAGGAGGGGAGCAGCAAGGGAGGGGGGCAGGCAGGGGGGCTGCCGTGAAAGGCACTCACCCTTTGAGGGAGGATTTTGTCAGCCATCTTCCTCCTCTTGGCACTGTACATTTTTTAAAGAAAAAACCAGGTTACCATGGCGACAGATCTGGGAGTAACGAGGCCACCTGCTAAATTATCCCGACATCTCCGCCCGCCCGGCTGGGGTTCCCACAGCCTGCCCGCTCGCCTGAGGGGCTAAGCGGTCAGGCGGTGGGGATGGGGCTGTGTCCTTCCCTGGGGGACTGGGCTGACCCTAGACGGTCCCTAGGCTCAGAAGCCCCCTCCCTCCCACCAAATCCACCGGGTGGGCTAGGGAGGATCGGGAACAACTTGGACTTGGGGGAGAAGGAGAGGGAGTGTATTCAAAGGTCTGGCTGGCTGGGATTTTGCGAATAGCCTGGACTGGAGAGAAGACCAGGGATGGGGGCAGGGCAAAGCGGTGGAGTTCAAGACGATAAACTCCTTTGGGGAGGAGAGGCTGGCCAGCGGCCCGAGCTAAGGGGAAGGGGGGCTGCTCTCCTGGTCACTGGGGACGAGGCCACTTATATTTGGGCATGAGGTAGTCAAAGCAGACGCCTGCGTGCACAACCAGGGAGAGAGGGATGGCCTGGGGCACTCATGCCTAGCTTCCTCGAGTGCCCGTGGCAGGGGCACCATTTACTATCCCATGTGGTTAGGTCGGCTGTGGCTGGCAACTGGGGACTAAGGGATCAAAGGCAGCTTGGGGCTGGGGGCAAAGGCATGAACCCTCTCCTCTAAGGCCCTGCCTCTGGCTCCCAATGGGATTAAACGACCTCGAAGGTCCCGTCCAACTACAAATTTGGCACCAGAGGATGCTTCCTCAACCTGGGCTGGGGAAGTCCAAGGCTGATTGGAGCACGTCTTGGGACAAGAGCTCCACACTGCCCCCTGTGGTGTTGCGTCCCATGGCCCGGGGCTCTGTTCAACCTCACCGACCACTCCATTATCCTACCCGAAGTGGGGGTGGGGTGGGGAGGGCACCCTGTATCACAGGTATACCTCACTCTAAGCTAACTCACTACATGAAAGATCCAGGTTTACATGAGATCAGTTAGGGATGGGCTAGCTGTTTTGGTGACAATGATTTGCTTTGCCAAAGTATTTGCCATTAGATTCTTTTGGAATCATAGGATTGAAAGTAGGAAGGGACCTAAGAGGTCATTTAGTGAATGCCTTCATTTGGCAGATATGGAAACTGAGGCTTTACAGAATGAATCTAACTGAATGTTCTAAAATAGGATTCAACAGAATATTAATGACAATTTGTAAAAATTCTAATTACACCCTTTTTAAGAATTCATCTTTGTACAAAAGAAGACTTTCATGTTTCCCTAACAACCAGAGACCTAAAGGGAGTCTTGCTCGTTAGATGCCCGTTGAGATGAGAAGTCACCACTGAGGCATTTGCAGCCCAAACTGTGGCAGGGAGGAAGCTCATCTTCCTGGGGCTGGACTGGACCAGGGCTATAACCAACTGAGCCACCACCCCCAACAGCTGGTAGAGAACTAACAGAGCAAATATACAGGGGCTGAGAGCCAGGTGGACAGTAATGATGGGAAGTCTGGGGAGAGTGGGTAGGAAACAAGGTAGGAGGAAGGTAGGAAGAGGCATGTAGAGGAATGCAGGGGAAGAGGCAGAAGCTGTGCATATGCCATAACTTCATAAATGAACTTCTGTGGAAGAAAAATGGGGAAAGCCAAAGGCAAAAGCCCAAAGGAAAGCCTTTTACCCTCTCTTTCACCTATTTAAATCCACCTAGGATGGGGGTGGGGTGAGGGGACATATCCTCCCTCTTGATTATTCCTTCCTAGCTAGAAACATTGCCCCTAAGCTAGCTATTCCCAAAGCCAGTCACTCTCCTCCTCCCTCCTTCCCTCCACTTGCAGGTAGCTCTCTCACTCACCTGCGGCTCCTGGTAGGGGCTGTGGGCACTGGCTGGCCCTGACTCTGCGCCTGGCTCTGCCCGGGTGGGGGTGCTGCTCGCTTGCGGGCTGGCTCCATTCCGGCCGGGGCCAGGCCAGGCCGAACGGCGGGGCTGCCCATGTATGGGGAACCCGGGGGACCCATGGGCGCCCCCTGATGGGGCATCCGGGCTCCAGACGGCATCCCGGGGCGCTGGGTTGGGGAGCAGGGGGTGGGAAAGGGGAGCAAAGCAGAGACATGGCGAGCCAGTCAGACTGGAGCACGTGGCCTTTGACTCTGTGCTCCAGAGATCGTACCTGGAGGCTCAAAGCCCATTTGAGATTTAAACCTCTAATTTGGTCACATCAACATCTGGATATACCCAACAGTACCAGTCCTTCCCACCCACTTCCCAAATGCCTTCAGAAGTCCAAGACCTCTCAGCTACGACCCTGAGCTGTCTAGGCTGCTAGCGATGAAAAGGCATGAAAGGGGACAAGGAGGACAGGGACGGGGAAGGAGGAGAAGTACCAGGGTATGGAATATGCTCTATTTTAGGGCAGTTCATTCTTACAAAAGGAAGTTAGGTGCTACCAGGCTGATGCTGAGGGGATCACTATGGGTCCTGGCCAACTAGAATTCCATGAGACTAAATAATAATAGGGGCAGTGCTCTAGCCACTGCCTGGAGTCGGGAGGGTTTAAATCTGGCCTGAGACAGTCCCTAGCTATGAGACCTTAGGCGAGTCACTTAACCCCAACTGCTTGGCCCTTGCCATTGTTCTTCTGTCTTAGAACTAATACTAAGAAGATAAGGGTGTTAAAAAAGAGTAAATAATAATTGCCCAAGCTTTTTTCATGCTCATAATTATAACAACCAGGACAGTGCTTTGCATGTTGGTCAGGACATGTAATATCCTTAGAGAGTTGCCAAGGGTCCTGGAGTACTTAAATCACTTGCTCATGATCTTGCAGTTGGTATGTGTTGGAGGGAAGAGTTGAATCCAGGACTTACTGGGTCAGAGACCAGTTGTCTATTTATCATGCCACTCACCAATACTTCAAGGATCTATGACCATGTGGGCACTCCCTCACCAATGCAGAGCCTAGTCCTTAATCTGCTTTAGAAGACATCAATGAGTTGCTATGGCAGCCAACTCTCTGACAATGAACTCTGCACTTAGTTGGGTCATGTTCATATGGCAAGTGCACTGTCAATCACTGACCCCACACCCAAAGTTCCTTCAGCTTGACAGGCCATATCAGAATTTGTTCTTTGCTGACACAGTTTTCAAGACCCAGGGTCACCTCTGTATCACAATGATGCATCATAGTGGAACTTCTGTGCAGGTTGTTCGTGAGTAGGAATTCAATAAATATTTGTCCAATGAAGGCATCTCCTATGATCCTTACAATAACCCTATGCCATTAGGAGGGAAAGTATTATCATGCCCATTTGACAAACAAGGAAAGTGAAGATCAAAGAGTTGTAGTGATTTGCTGGAGACCATAAAATTCTAAAAAGTTAGGGCTGGAAGAGATCACCTATTGAGAGATTTCAAGGAGTGTATGAACTTAAATGGGAAAAATTACATCTTTATTTCTATATAATTGATTTCCTTTATAAACTCATGTTTTTTATGCACTTAAGAACATTCTGAGAAGGGGTCTATAGGATTTACAGACTGCCAAAGATGCCCAGGTCACAAAAAAACGTTAAAATGCCCTTGATCTAATTCAACTCTCCATTTCATAGAGAAGAAAGCTAAAGGTTATAAAGCTAGTTGATGGCAGACAGATTAGAGGACCTAAACTTTATGATTTCTGCCTCTATAGTGTCTTTAGAGCAGGCTGCCTTTCTAAGATTAGGGGCTAGAGATTTGTGGAGCTCAATCTAATTTCTCTCTTCCTCTTCCCTGTCTAACTTCACCTCTTAATTTCCCATTTCCTAACCTCATCTGCTCTGTGTTACTAAATAAAAGGACTGCCTCTTTTAGAGGGGATGTGAACCCTAGACCTGTTCTGTCTGTCCTTGGTAGATACAAGGGAGGAAGGTAATTAGTTCCTGAAGTATTACAAAGTAATTGGATGGAAGAGTCTGGTCAAATAATCAGAAAGCTTTTTGGTTGGCTAAGTTGAGGATTAGAAAAGTAGATGAATGAGTGGATACAGAAAATGCAGGTGGGTCATTTCCAAAATTGGCTTCGGTGAGTTCTAAGCAATGGCACTCTTACCTGGGGCTATGAGGAAAGTATGATACTATGTTCAGGGGCTCTTGGCAGAGAAGAAATCAGGGGCCAGGGTAGGCCTGGAGAATTTTAGTTAAGGATTAGGCTAGAAGGTTTAGGTGCCATTCAGTCTGGGACTCTTTTACATATACTTCTAATTACCTTGCCCTGGTATATTATTTTTGAATTTGTACATTCTCTTTTCCTTTGTGAATAAATCCTAGGAAATGCACTCATGTGGTCTAGAAAGAATAGAAGGGAAAGAGGGAAATGGGTACCATGATGGCTGCAACAGAAGAAGGAGGACAGGTAATTAAGGATTGGATATGGCAGTTGTCCTAATCCAAGAAACTAAGTCACTTTAGTGAGCCAAGAAGGTTAGGAAGCCCAGTGCCTTTTAACAGGGGTCAGTGATTAGAGAAGTTTAGGAAACAGTAAAAGGTGGAAGCCCTAAGACTGAATGTAAGCTTCCTGAACTCCTTCAAATGGAGGAGCTGATGTCCTTGGAAGCTGTATGGGAATCAGATTGATCTAATGACCAAGACTGGATTCTAAACAGCATGCTTCCTACTGCCTCATCCAATCCTATTTCCAGGTCTCTATTGGACATTGTCCTTGCTCTTTGGCTTCCAATCATCTGACTCAAATCTCCACTCCTCTACTTTCTGAAAAAATTCCACATGATGCTCTGCTCTAATCCTGATCTGTGTTCTGAGAGAAGTGGAGACCAGCAGCCTTCTTTTGAACAACCTGGAGTATAGGAGATGAAGTCTTGTTGGGTTTCCCATTTCTTTCCTCATCTAGGCATGGTGGAAATAGTATCCAAGACAGACAAGATCAGAGGTGGGATTAGGGTGGTTCAGCATGTTGGGTCAAAGAAAGAGGGAAGCAGGCTCTGTAAAAGCAGTAGAGAAGGCCTTGACTTTGCTCACTTCTACTTTTCTTTGGACCACTCTTTGAAAAGGCTGGGAGGGATGTTGGGGGACTATAGTCCCAATCTGTCCAGTTTGTCTGGACTTCCTCCACAGGTTCTAGGAGCCCCCCACTTCTTCATATTTCCCTCAGCCTCCCCACCCCCATCCTAACTCAATCAAGTCCTGCCACTCAAGTGAGTCAAGGGTCAGAGGGGCCTTGGGGAAGGAGATGAGGCAGAAATCAGCATCCCTGTCCCTGGGTGGTCAGATGACATGCAAATGAGATGCAAATGAGAGAATGAAGTGATCCACATGCTCATTAACCCCAATTGTCCAGGCTCTAGAAAAAGGGTTAGAGGAGGGAGGAGAGGGGAACGAGGGAATCCAAGGGCTACAAAGAGGGAGAAGGGAGATAGTCAGGGTCACAGAAGAGAGAAGGAGGTTAAGGATTCTTTGCACCTGTCATCTCAGGAAATTACCCGTTCCAGCCTGAGTTCTCCCCTCCCAGAAGTACAGCTGCCTTTGAGTCACAAGGAAGAGCCTATATAGTGAGCTTGATGCCCCCAGAGCAGCCAACTCTTCTCTGCCCCAGAATATTCCTAACCCTAATCTCCCCTCCCCCTACTTGAGGCCAGCTGTCTCTGCCCATCTCCCCTAAGGCCAAGACACTAAAAGGACTCAGTATAAGAGAATCCTGAAGGGAGAAAGGGAGGGCAGTCACTTCCCCACAACAGACCCTCCTTCTCTTGTCTTTATTCTCCCCCCCCCCCCCCCCAGGCTCCTGGGAAGCCCTGTTGGTCCTGTCACTCACACTTCTGAGGTGGGTTGCTTGGTCATGGATATTCAGAGTAAATCCTTCTTAGAGCCTCAGATTCCCCTTCCCTCCCCACAGAGCAGCCTCATAGAGGGTTGCCTGGGCTCTATGGAGGGAGGCAAGACTGAGGGCACTGGGCAACACCCTTGAAGCTCACAGCATGGCTGAGATTTAATGCTATAAACTGGTCACACCATTCCCTGGTTAGACACATTAATCGCACCTCCCATACCCATTTTGTCAAAGGTGCTTCATTTGGAAATGGGCTTAGTATTCTATGGGGGTTTCCCCTGTGACTTTCTTCCAAATAGCCTACCCTGTCCAGAAGTAGAAAACAGAGAAGTCAAGTTCAGCAACTACCCCAGGGCCCTTCACCACTTGGCAAAGCTATTTATTCCTATTACCCCTTTGCCAGGGGATCTCCTTAGCCCCTCAAGGAATTGGGTAGTCCCAAATCTCCTCCCCAAGGTGCCAAAGATTCTGGAGAATCTGCTTAGATTCTGAAGAATTTGCCATACCCTAAAAGGGGATTCCCACTGGGGGCAGATCCCAAATTTGATCTTTTTAATCAATTCCCTTTCAGAAATGAAGGGACCTGAATATACCTCCCCCTTTCATCACTATTAACTGTTCCCCACAAGGGGATGCCATCCATGCCCCTCCATGAGTCATTTCCATCAGCTCCCATATTGTTGGACTCCGCTCACATACATATCCTCTATTGACTTAGTTCTATGCCCCACATCCCCCCAGCATTCCCTGTCCTGTTTGGAACTTCATTCCTTCAGAGGTCTACTCTGGTCTTTTGGAGATTCTATCTTCCCTCCTCCTGCTCTTGCCATCACAGCTTCCCCTTGGGATGGTGACTCTCTGTTTTCACTCCCTCTCCGGTCCCAAGTCTCACTCCCCATCGGCCCCACCTCTTCACACCTTTGAGGCTCTGGGAACAGCTTTCATTCTGCTAAGAGAACTCTCAAACCTCAAACAGCTTCAAATCTCCAAAGGAAGGCTTCCAAAGTATGAGAGCTTTCCCTGTTGCCAGGGGCAGGGGGCTCCAGGAGCTCTCCCACAACCTCCCTCTCGCCAAGATGCAGAGGTTTCCCAGGCCTAGCTTGGCTGCCTCTTTGGGTGCTGGGAATTTCTCCCGCTCACAGCTCCCTCAGTCACCTGCTCCTCACTCCCAAGTCCCAGAAGCGAGTGAGACCCAATGGGTATGTCCTAGCTCTGACAACCCTATTTTCTCCGGGGCTCCAGGAGGGAGAGAGTAGCTAGAGTTATAGACTAAGTTTGGAGACACAGAGGGGATGCTTCTACCTGAGGCTGTCCCCAGATCTTCCTCCGGGGCTCTCCCCAGGTCTCCAATGAGAAGCTGAGTGGGCACCTCGCCCCCTCCCTGCCTGCCCATCCCCATCCACCCGAAGATGGTCCGGACTCTGCGGCTTCCCTAGCACGCCCCGCCTTGGGACCGAGGCGCGGGTCCAGCTCTACCCCCCACCCCGGGAGCTGAGGGACTGTGAGGGTGAAAGCCCGCCCGGCCCCTCCCGGCCATCCCTCCATTCAGCCGGAGCCAGCTCACTCACCCTCCCCCGCTAACTTTCCCCCACTCACCACCCCATGGACCAGAAACTCAAAAAGTTTGCTTTTCGTGGCTTTGCGCGCCCCTCCGGTAACTTCGTCCGCGGCCATCGGGGTGGGCTCAGCCGCTCCTCTCTCTCACACACACACTCTCTCTCTCTCTTCCTCTTTCTTTCCCTTTTCTGCCTTTTTTTTTTCCTCCAACTCTCCCCTCTGAGTCCTGCTGGGCTCTCTCACACTTCTACTAGAGCGGAGTGGGGAGGGGGGCCCCTTCAGGGCTGCCCTGACGGCCCACGGCCCACGCCGCTCCAGCTCAGCTGCTGCCACCACTGCCGCTGCTGCTGCCGCCGCCGCCGCCGCCGCCGCTGCCGCTGCCGCATTCCTGCACTGATAAGACAGAAATAGTCCGGGCTGCCCGGGGTCTGGCTGTTTACTCGGCGGGGACAGAAAATCCTGCCTTTTTAAACCTCGCTGTCCAAACAGCGCAGATAAGCGGGGAGGCGATCTGAAAATACCGTCTGTAGCTTGGCTCGGCTCGGCCTGCCCGCCCGCCCGCCAGCCCGCCCCGCAGCCCCGAGGCCTGGCTGGAGGGGGCGAGGGGAGAGGAGAGGGGAGGGCTGGGAGGATGGGGGAGTGGAAGCTGGGGACCTGGGCTCAGCCACCCGGGGGCCGTCTCCGCAAATAGTTTCTGGGTTAGGGAATTCGCCAAGAGAGCCAGGCGAAGAACAATCGTGTCCAACTTTCCCCCCCTTCCCTCCCCAAGTTGTTCCTGCTGCATTTCTAAGGCTCTTTCCCCCAGAGACCTGGCAGGCCAAAGCAGGGAAACATTCACTGGCAAAGATTCCAGCATGAGACCAAGAATGGAGGAGTCCCTTTCGGGATAGGGCAGGGAGGCGGCAGAGCTGGGGGGCGCGGGGGGGGGGCAACGGGGTGGAAGAGCCTGGATGCGTGTGCGTAGCCTTGTGTGTGCACAGATCTTTGTGTGTGCAACCCCTTTGTGTGTGTGTGTGTGTGTGTGTGTGTGTGTGTGTGTCTGTATGCCTTTGTGCATGCGTGAAGACTTGTTCGTGCATCTACGTGCTTTTTGGTGTTTATCTTTGTGCTCCGAACTCTGTATATGAGGGAGCCTGGGGTCTGTCTGTGCCAATATTCCCATGGCTGTGTGTGAGGCTCACCATGTGCCCTGTATTCCGGCCTTTTTGTAAGCATACCTATCGATTTCTGCACATGTAAGATTCTGTTGCTGTCTTTATGGGGGGAAAAGAGGGTGGCATGGGAAATATTTAGGAAAAAGAGACCTAAGAACTGGAAGGAAGATGTGAAAGGAGGAGAGAGACAGGATGGGCAGGAAGGGCCTTGGCCTCCGGAGATCCTGTCTCTGGTCTTTGGGGCCTGAGAATGGAGGGATTGGTGGAGAGGACACAGCAGCTGCCAACCCAGGCACCCAAGTCCCACAGGGACAGTGGAGGTTCCAAAAGCGTTACAAGAGCTGTCTCTGGAGGTGGGGTTTGGTCTTAGAGAGCCTGAGAAAAGGGTTTGTGTGGGAGGGAGAGGCCAGGGAGTGGAGGAAGGACAGGAAATTAGAGGAGCCAATCTGTGTGTTCCAGCCTCTGCAGGGGAGCCTCTGGCCCTTCCCACATCTCTTGACTCCCCACCCCCTAATCCCAAATTTCTTTCTTTTCTCCTCTTTTCTCCTCCATTACTGGGGCTAAGAGGATCATCTGGGGTGGAACGGAGGGCCAGAGCCATAAGGATCAAGGGTAGTAGTCCTTTGTAGGCTCTCCAACCTCCAAAATCAAACTGAGGATAAGGGCAGTTGACAAGAGCCAAAAACCATCTTCCCTTTGATTTCCAAGCATAGGTGCTCCAACTCTACCCTACAGCCACAGATTCCATTGAAAGAACAATACGCAAAGAGGAGAAGAGAATTTAGTCTGTTTTGCCCACTCCCTGGCTTCTCTTCTGCCACTGCCTGGTTTCTTTTCTGTCCACAGTGTGGTAGACATACAGAGTTGTCACAGTCCCTTCTGTATGCATCCATGCCAGTCCCAAGCAAGACAGTTGGACATTTAGAGTCCTAGATTTTCCCAAAGGACTTTTCCCTTCTTCACTTAAATGCCTCTTCAAATCAGAATAGAATAATTCCTAGAAAGGAATATCTTTCAGCCAGTGAAAGCCACAATGGCTATGTATAAAATGTAAAGGTTGTATTGGATCGAGGTCCAAGGGTTCTTTCTATTCAGGAATTTGTGAATTTGGAAGAGAAAAAAAAATCACATCATCATTTTCACTGACCTCTAATTGAAATCTGGTATTTCCTTCAATATTTAAAAACATTTTTCTGAGACAGGGTCTTCACTAGGCTACCAAAGGGGAACATGACATAAAAAAGATTAAGAAACCTGGAACTAGACAGTCTGAGAGGTCCCTTTGACCTCTACGATACTATGACTTTATATGTTTGTGTCTTTTAGGGGCCTTGTGAAGTCTGATCTGTATCTTCCTCCCATTCTATTTCCTCTAGAACCATCTCTCAAGGCAATCACTTTTCTTCCCTTCCCAGGAGAGAATTAAGAGTTGCCCTCTTTCTCTTCCCCCTCACATCTTATTTCTTTCTCTTTCCCAACAAAATCCTCTGTACCATGAAGACCAGTTTCCCTATTTGGCTTCCAAACACCCTATCCCCATCATATTCACATGAGAAATTCATACTGTTTTTCTCACTGGTAATGGTCTCTTGTTTCTTCTCTGCCTATCCAAATACTACCTTTTTGAGTCTTATTCAAATTCCACTCTTCCTTGAAGTATCTCTGAATTCTTAAGCCTAAAGTAATCTCCTCTCTCTGTGTCCCATTTTATATTCACTATCTGTACCACATCATTTAAAACTTCACTGAAAAAATAAGTGTTTGTTCTTTCATTGTTTTGGTGTACAACTGAATCAGGGAAGGCTCCACAGAGGAGGTGATATCTGGAGGGAACCTTGAAGGAAGACATGGATTCTTCCAGATAAGAGAGGAGAAAGGAATTCATTCTAGGCATGTGGTAGGAAGATTAACACCAGAGCTAACTCTCCCTTTCAAAGCACTAAGATCTTTTGAGATACTTTTCATCCTCAGGGGTATATGAATTCCATGATGGCAAGGCAACACATTTATATTCCTAAATACATACCACCCCCATTCCCTTCTCTTTTGCACAATGAGAATGCATCTAGAATACTAAACTGAACTATGGGAGGTGCTGGGATAGAAAGTATCAGACCATGAGATGTATCCAGGCAATGGGCAACATAAAGTTCAATTCAATAAAATTTTATCAAGTGCCTACTGCTTCCAAAATGATGCTAAATGATAGGAATAAGAAGACAAAAAAGAAAAAATAAATAACAATTCCTGCTTCTGATTGGAGGGTGGGAAGAGGGAGAGGAGGTGAGTAAGAAAAAAAGGGAAAGATGCTCAACTGTAGCAGAGGTGACAGAAAAATATTAAGAAAAAGAAAGGAATCCAGGCTTTGGAGGAAGAGGAGCAATGATTATTTTGGGAAGAAGGGTATTCAGATACTAAAGAAACTGAAGTCTCAGCCTGAATAGGGTAGCTCCTCCTACCTAAAGTCCAAGAATTAGGAATGGATAGACAGATGGAGATGGGTGGAGGTCAAAGGTCCATCATCATTCCTGCCCCAAGGCTCCAGGCCTTTCTCCCAGAGCCAGTGCTAAGATTATAGGATGCTCCGTGTAACATTCCAGTCTCTCCCAGGCTCTACTCTGGGCCACACCAATATACACAGGCACACTCACACACAGAGCCATGAAGCATACATCCATGTGGTACCATGTGGCACAGAAGCTCTGGGAGACGTTCAGCCCACTCCCATCCTGGACCTAGCTGAATACAAAGCACATGCTGGCAGACTCCAGTTCTGAAGGTAAATATAGGTATTGAAGAACTCTGGCTATATTCCGAGGTGAATCCCGGTGGGGCACAGCCACACACATAGGAAGCACACACCCATAGAATGCAGCCAGGGCCTGGGCAGAGATATGTGGGCACACGTGGCCATTTTGGGGCCCCCTCCCCCACGCTTTCTCCCGACAGCCTCCCCAGAAAGCCTGCCCCGGTGTGGGTCTCCAAGGCGGACTACTCGTCACCCCCTGCCTCCCTACCCTGCCCCATTCGTCCTACGGGATCAGACCCGCCGAATGGAGGGTAGGGGCCATCGGAGAAAGCCCAGCATCATTCCGGGACTCTTTCTCAGTCTTGCAGGGGCATCGTTCCCATGTCTTGACCCTGCTAGGGCTGAGTAAGGCCGGGGGCCCCAGCCATGGGATGGGGTAGGATGCTATGCCTGGGCTCCCGATAGTGAGAGGCCCTGATTCAGGCCCCCCTTCACCCTCCCCACCCCCTCCTCCCGCCCTGGCTCTGCTGCAGCAGCGGACCACAGCGGCGGCCTGAAGCGAAGCCGAAGTCCCCCCTGCCGTCCCCCCATCTCTCCTTCACTCACTCAAGCACCAAATGGCAAAGCTTCTCTCTCTCCCCATGCAGGGGAGAGAGATGCAGCCCCAGTCGCGAAGCAGAGGCTGGGGTCCCTGGCTGCTCTAGCCCGTGGCAGGCGCGCCTTCCCTCCCCCTCCCCTGGCATCGTGGACAGGGGGTACACGGTGTGCAGTATGTGTGCGAGGGGCGGGGGGGGGCACATCTCTCCAAGGCAGTAGTAGCAGCCGCCTCCTCCCTCCTCCCCTCCCCCCTCCTCCTTTCCTCCCTCCCTCAGCTCTAGGGTCCCCGGGCAGCTGAGAGCCGGGAGCAGGGCTAGACATGCGCAGTGTGTCCTCCCAGCCAGTGAAGGTCAGCCCAGGGCCTAGCTGCAGGACTCAAAGGCAGTGAAGGGAGGGAGGGAGGAGGAAGAGGAGGAGGAGGAGAGAAGAGGAGGAGGAGGGATGCAGGGAGGAAAGCTTAACTCTTACCCTCCCGGGAAGGATGCTCCGTTTGAGGCGGAGTCTAGTGGCTCAATCCCCAGATTCCTTCTGAGCCTTTCCCATTATAGGGGCTTTTAGCTTATATCACTGGGAATAAGGCATAACAGAACGGTGAGAGAGTTAAAAGATGGTGGGAAGGCAGGTACAAGGTCGCAAAAAGGGAAAGAAAAAGGAAAGGGAGGAAAGAAAAATGGGAGGAATGGAAGAACAGAGGGATAGGAAGAGCCAAATGGGGGAAGATCTCTTTCTCCTTCCATGCCTCTCTACCCAAATTCCCTAGGAATGAGGCTTTCTTGGAAAACAAAATGACTGACAGGTAGGTTCGAAGGAAAATTGAGACAGTGAAGGAGAAACAGAAGAAAATGAAGCTCCTTGGAGCTATTAAAATGCCTAAACTTGAGGCATTACTCTTTGGAAGAGGTAGAGATGAGAGAAATTGCCTATTCTGTCCTTGATTCCCATGGCCTGGCTCTACAACTGACCAATCATTCCCCATGGAGAAGACCTTTATGACCTTGGAGATGATAGCTCCCCTGATCTCTGTATCTAGGCAAGTCTGCTGCTTCCAACTATCATCTGCCCCCTTAGAAACGTTTTTTACCCTGGGAATGTGAGGGATCAAAATAGATTTCATAGCAGATCCTGAGTCTTCCTAGGAGTCTTCCCAGATGATTATTTATTAAGGTTGGAAGAGTGAATATGTGCACTTCTGGGATTACAGATACATATATGCATATACATATGTAATATATGGGAGTGGGAAGAAAGTTTCAATATTTCTTTGTGTGTGATACAAAGTATGTACATCTAACTATGTCACCATAGTGCTGTGTGTTTCTGTGTCTAGGTGAGAAAAAAATTCAGAAAAGGAGATTAAGAGAGCAGGACTCTACCTATCTAAACCTCATGTTTTTTAGCTAAGATAAGGTGAATACTGGGTGATTGTTTTAGTTTCTTACAGAACTAATATTCTGGCATTCTCTAAAGTAAAGAGAATACTAAAGGAATTAAAAAATAATGAGAGAAGGCAAGCAAAAGATTGATGCCACCAGGATGCTGAGGGCAATACGGCTGATGGATGACCGAAGAATTTATCAGCTTTAATACTTATTGTTGTGTGTCCCTGCCTTTCTTGGCTTTCTCAACTCCAGTTTCCTCAGTGTAACAAGAAACAACCACCCCACAACTATCTTCTGTGTTGGATACATCGCCTATATGCACACGCTTACTTCAAATTTTTGATGTTCTAGTCAGAAAGTCTACCCTAGCACGGTACTGGCACCACAACAGGCATCTGACAAATACTTCTTGAGTTGAAATCAACACAGTCTGGTACCTCTTGCTATTATTATCAGACACCACCAACAAACCTATCTGCTTGTGACTATACAAAGAATGTCCCATTGGTCCATCCCCTGAATTCTATGACCATAGAGTCAGCCTGCAAGTACTATAGACAACATGTCCTGTACGGCCAGACTAAATGGTAGAGCTTGCAGACAATATGTGTTTCTATATAATTAAGTAGAGGGATGATGGTGCTATATATGAGGTGGAGTCTTGCAAGTTGTACCAAAAGGTATATGCTGAAAGTAATGCACAGTCATCCTGAGAAAAGGCATTAGATGAATATATGATCTATGGTCAGATGGAGGGATGGATACTGAAGAGTATGTGTGACTAAAAATTTGACTGAGGGATGGGAATACGGAAGATGTGAGTTCTTATATAATAAACGGAGAAGTGGATGCTACAGATAATATAAGGTTCTAGCAGTGGGAGCCAAGCAATACAGTGGATACAGTGCTAGACTCGGAGTCAGGAAGACTCAGGTTCAAATCCAGACTTAGACATACTTAACTTCTTTCTGCCTCAGTTTCCTTATATATAAAATGAGAATAATAATGACACCTACCTTTTTTGTGAAGATAAAATCATATAATCTTTGTAAAGCACTTTGTAAACCTTAGAGCACTATATAAGTTGCTATTATTACTATCACCAGTCATAATTACTTGGCAGTGGGTGTTGTCAGGGCTATACCTAGGGTGAGACAGCTGGGGATTTGTCCAGGATACTGAAAATGAGAGAGCACTCACAGTATTTAATGTACCTTCAATGTAGATATAAATAATATTAGCACTTAGTTTTTATGGAGACTAATCATTTGAACTTGGAAGCTATCACATGGCCATATTTTATCCACGATCCCCACCATTTATCTGAGAGTCTCTGTAAGAGTAGCAATGTTCTAGACTAGAGCTCCATCTCTCTTCTACAGGGCAGTGTTTTAGGATTTTTCTTCCCCTAAATTAGTCTTTAAAAGGTGATTTGAGGACCAGTTCTGTGAATCTTGCCCCAAAGCTAAAACAGATAGTCATGACTTTGAATCCTATATAGTCACACTGAAATAGAGAGGCTATGGAATCCAACTGAATTCAATCAACATTTATTAGGCACCAAATGAAATCAAAACCATGCACAGGGCACTGGGACAAAGCAATAATCCCTACTCTGAAGGAATTTACATTTTGTTGAGGATACAAAAGGTTTGTAAATAAGGGAGCACAAAGTAATTTAAGGAGGGAGGACCACTAACAGCAGTTGAAAGTGATACTTGAACAGAACCTGGAATGAAAGTAAAGATTCTGTAAGGTGGGGGTAATAAGGGAATGCATTTGAGGCATGTAGAACAGATCTATGTTCAAAAGCATTAATGGAGATGGAATGCTCAGAGGTAGAGTTATTAATCCAGTTGGGCTGGGACATAGAATGTATGAAGGGCATTTGTCTTTCCTTGTATCCCTAGCATTTAGTACAGTGCCTGGCACATAGTAGGTGCTTGAAAAATTCTTGTTGACTAATATAAAATATCTCTGGAAAGGTGGCTTATGGACAGACTGTGTTTCTGTTTTATACTAGAGGGAACAGAGAGCCATTGAAGATTTTTGAGCTAGGGAGTCACATGGAAAGATCAGTGCCTAAGGAAGATTTTTTTTGGTCATTGCATAAAAGGTTCAGAAGTTGGAACACCATTTAGGAGGCACTTAAACTAGTTCATGTGAGAAGGGATGACAGTGATGATGGCCCGAATAAGGTAATGGCTTTGTGAGTGGAGAGAAGGGGTCCAAGGGAGAAATGAGATGGAATACACAATGGAAAAAGATAGATTATTGACTGAATACAGGCTGTGAAGCAGAGCAGGGGGGTAGGGGTGGGGTCGGAACCTAGGATAACTAAAAAGTCATAAACCTGGGTGATTAGAACAAAAGTAGGGTCCTCAATAGAAATAAGAAAGTTTTGAGAAAAAAAGAAAATACAGCCAGGGTTGGGGAAAATATATTAAGTTAAGTTTGCTTTCAGACCTGTGGAGTTTAAGATGCTAACAAGATATCCATCCAGATGGAGATGTCCAGCAGGCATGTGGAATGATGGAATGTGAGTTCAAGAGAAAGATTAGGTTTAGATAAAGGTATTTAGGCAATCAGATGGTAGGACATAGAGTGTTGGAATGGTAGTCAGGAAGACTTGAGTTCAAATTCTAGCCTCAAATATTTACTGGCTGTATGACTCTAAGCAAACCATTTAGCCTATCTCCCTCAACTTCCTCATTTATAAAAGGGGATACTTCAAAGCACCTACTTTCTAGTATTGCTATGAAGATAAAGAGATAATGTTTGTAAAAAACTGCTTACCTTAAAGTATAAATGCTAGCTCTTATTATGAGGACACGGTGCTGTGGTCTTGTACAGTCAGACTTTAGGGTAGATGCTGTATATCAAAGTGAGGTCCTGTGTGTTCGGATTTGGAAGTGTCTCCAGCAGGTGATCTGGGCGAAACTGAGCAAAGCTTAACCTCACTGTACCTTGGTTTCCTCATTGTAAAATGACAGAGTTGACTTTGATGGGATCTGAGATCCCTTCCAGCTGTAAATCTATGATTCCATGACTACTTCTGGCTCTACCATTAACTATCTGTGTGGTCCTGGGCAAAAGAGAAGAGCAGGATGATCTCCATCTTGATAGTACTGATTATGTGGAACAGAAATGCAATTTCATCAAGATCAAGATAAACAGTAAACTTTCTACCTAACCTTTACCTTCCCGATGCCTAATAACAACCCTCCCTCTAGAACTCTCTCCAAGGGTCTGCATTGATTAAAATTTCCCCAATCCTTGCCCTCAGTCCTACTCAGCCTTTTAGATTCTTTCAATCAGAGCAGGAGGAAAATGTCTGCTTACAACAGGGATTCTTACCCTGGAGTCTTCAAACTTGTTTCTCAAATATTTCAATAACTTTATTTTGAAACACTTTGGTTTCCTCTGTGATACTACGTAGTAAAATATATAAATGTTCTTCTGAGGAGTACATAGGCTTTACTAGACTGCTAAAGGGGTCCAGGACAAATAAAAAGATGAAAAACTCCTGACTTAACAGCAATGCATTTTACCCTGGGCAAAAACCCTCATTGCTCGCCCTGCCATAAAAAGGCTTCAGGGACTTCTTCCCAGCACTTTCCAGAAATGCTCGTGTTGTTTCTCCCCAATAGGATGAAAACTCCTTGAGACCTGGGAATGTTTTTTGTTTCTTTGTAGCTCCAGGGCCTTGAATAGTCTCTGGCTGCGAAAGTCTTGTCCCACTGCAGGCTTAGCCCCTCCCTCTTTCAAGGTTTTCCATGAAACTTCAATACTTAGGATTCATCTTGCTGCTGACTTGAACTGTGTCATCCAAGGATGTATCTGGAGTACTCCTGCCCTTGACTTTCAAACCAATCAATCACAGATTCGTTGAATACCTACGAGATCTAAGGCACACAAGTGACATTATTGATGAGCTGAAGCTGTTCATGGCATTTCTTCCTAGAGATTAGGAAGCCAATAAGTTATAGGGAAAGTGGCACTGGTCTGGAGTACCCAACTTAAGAGTCAGAAAGATCCGAGTTCAAATGTGATCTAGCTCTGTGAATCTGGGCAAAACTTCACTTCACTGTATCTCCCTTTCCTCATTATAAAACAAGAAAGTTGGATTTGATGGCCTCTGAGGTCCCTGCCAGCTATAAATCTATGATACTCTGACCTAAGTTCTATAGTTGGCTCTTGGCTCAGCCATTAACTAGCAAATTGCTTACCCTCTCTGGACTCATTGCCTTATCTGAGAGATGGCTATATCAATATTTGTCCTATGCTGCATAAATCTATTATGAGGATCAAATAAGATAATGACAGCGAATGAATAACAGCATATATTTCTATTCATCTTTAAACTTTACAAAGCACTCTACATACATTGTCTCATTTGATCTTTAAAACAACTCTGTGAGGTAATCATTGCAAGTATAGTATCCTGACCCCATTTTATAAACTTGTATGTGGAGGTTCAGAGATATTAAGGAGGAACAGTCAGTAATGGAATTTGAACTTGGATCTCCTAACTCAATGTTTGGTACTATTTCCCTACAAAAATGTGGTATGCCCAGATTGTGGGACTCCCTGTAGAGGATCTTTGATGCAATTCTTTACACTCATCCCTCATTCTCATAGACGGTCTTGTCAAGGGTCTTATCTCCTTCTTCCTTCAGAAGAGTTGACCTGGAAGTGGAGTACTAGATAGCTAACCATCTTCCTTCAAGTCTGAAAACTCATGGAGGGGAGGGGAGACAATTGGAAAGAAGTCCTTTCTTGTGTCCAATCTCTTCTGAGTGCTTCAATGTTGTTTTTTCCTCCTTTCCGTAAGGAGGGTAATGATGAACTAGCCAGTTGGGGGAAGACAGAAGCAGTGAGCTCTGGAATTCTCCCCCCACCCCAATTCCATTCTGGTCTTTGAGGAGTATTTTGGGCTTGTATAGATAGAACGGGGAAAAAGACAATTACTTCCTAGTACAGGTGTGTATAAGGTAGTTTCACACAATGAGCAAATTTTGGTGATTCAACCCTATGAAAACGGGAGCCCAAACAAGTGCAACAATTAATCTAAGAGGTGGGCAGCCAGGAGGCTCGGTGGATAGAGAGCCAGGCTTGGAGTCAGGAGGACACAGGATCAAATCTGGCCTTTGATACATCCTAGCTATCTGACCCTGGGCAAGTCACCCAATTGCTTAGCCAGTACCTATCTATATTGATTCTAAGAGAGAAGGTAAGGTTTAAAAAAAAAGCCCAACAGGACAAGTCATCTCTACTGTAGCTCTTTTCCAGGTAAAAATGGTGGGATCTGGGAATCATTTTCTCCTGGATATAAAATAATAAGAACTTGCCACACTGAGTCAGTTCAACAGTCCATGTAGAGAACCAGTTTGGAAGTAAATACAGATTGGATTCTAGTCTTAGCTTGGCCTCTCCCCAATCTGTATGATTTGGGGCAAATCTCTTAGTCTTTCCAGGTCTCAGTTTCCTTTTCTGCAAAATAGAGATAATAATGCCTATTCTTCTTCACAGGGCTATTATAAGAATCAGATGAGATAATGTATGTAGAAGAACTCTGAATAATTACAATCATCATTATGCCGTATCTGACAGGGGCAGCAAGGGATGGATTATGGGAAGAAGTAATTATTCTCTAAGATGTCAAATTCAGAAGATTAAGGATGTGCCCCCAACACTCTACATTCTCTCAATATCTCATTATAGTGCTATTGTTCATAAATGTGTCTCAGTCTTCTTTGGACCTCTCTGAACACTTCTCTGGAAGTGTTCTGGCAGGGGCCAGATGACCACCTGCCAGAAATGCTCTCTAAGGGATTCTTGATTGGTGTGCAAGCTTGGGGAACAGATGATCTCGAAGGTCTCTTCCAATTCCTAGATACTGTTATTATTTTTGTGCTGGTAGGGAGGTGAGAAGAAAGGGTAGGAAAGAGAGAGAAAAAGCAGGCTATTTAAAAGAATGGAAGATGGAGCCCTCTTTGGTTGGGAAATAAGAAGTCTAGAAGGGATATGATTCAAGTCTAAAATTAAATATAGGAGACACAGAGGGGGAAACTGACTCATTCACCAAGTCTTGGAACACCAGGGCTAGGGGCCTCGGAGAAAGGTAGGAATAAGTTTTGAAATTTGATGGAGGCAGTTTCATATCAATTAAATGAGAAATCATTTTCCCTTACACATTAGGGTATGGGATGATGGAGTCAATTATTTCTGGAGGTAGTTCTAAATACAAATATTTAAATATATTTATTTGTGTATAAATATGTATGTACAAATATAGAATAAAAATGTAAAGAATATTGTCAAAGAAAGCTGGAATTGTTTATGGAAGGTAAGGGTTAAAAAAAATAATGCCTGCACTATGTACCTCAGAGTTGTTAGAGAGGGAATACTTGTTAAATTATGACTTGATAAATTAGAAAGTACAATATAAATTTGATTTATTATTATCATTTTTAATTATAAGACATGGTTCTAGTACCTTTGCACAGCTTAATAAATGTCGATTTAATTGAACCAAATTGTCCTATAGGAGTTTACAACTTCGTCAAACAAGCCATTCATATATATTAATCCCTAGTAGGGGAGAGACAAAAATAAAGGTCATTAAGGTCTTGGAGCTTTCACAGTTCAAAAGGATTCATGATGAAAAATGCTATCTACCTCCAGAGAGAGAACAGATGAACTCTAAATGCAGACTGAAGCAGATTTTTTTCATTTTCTTTATTTTTCTTATTTTTTCCTCAACATGGCTAATATGAAAATATGTTTTGCATGACTTCACATATATAATGGGTATCATATTACTTGCTTTCTCAATGGGTGGGGGAGGGCGAGAAATTGGAAATAAAAAAAAATGAATGTTAAAAATTAAAAAAAAAAAAAAGATCTTAGTGCTTTGAAGATGACCAACTAAGGGAGCTAGCTGTGCCCATTAACACAAGCTTGTGGGCCTGGGGCCTAAAAGAAGCTCAATCCAAGCACACCGAATAGATGGGGGAAACACTAACTGCAGTCCTTTGAACCATCAAGCAGATCAGACACACCATTTTAACACCAATGCTGGGATGGGAAGTGCTGGTTAAAAAAAAAAATCCAGAAGGTCCAGACCTCTTGGCCAGCACAAGGCGATAAGGAGCCTTTCTCCATGCCATACAGTATCTATCACTTCCTCTAAGACAAAGGGAGGAACTCATCTTCTCCAGGAAGGCTTCCCTGATTAACACCTCCATTTCTGTGAGATTAAGCCATTATGAACACCCAATCTACCAGGAAGTACTGTTAGGTGCCATAGAGATTCAGAAGATGTGTGAGATACATTCTAGGTTGTCAAAGAGTCCACCATATATTTAAGGAAACAAGAAATAAATACACAAAAACTCAACCAATGAGGCAAGATGAATTGTACAGATAGATTTTTGAGTTTAGAAAAGGAAGCAATCACTTCAGGCTGAGCTGATCAGGAAAAAGTCTTAGAAATTGGATGGTTGGGGCAGCTAGGTGGCACAGTGGATAGAGAACCAGGCCACGAGTCAGGAGGACCTGGGTTCAAATTTGGCCTCAGATACTTCTTAGCTGTGTGTCCCTGGCCAAGTCACTTAGCCCCAATAGGGTTTAAGAAAAGAAAAATGGGTAGGGTTTGAACAGAAGAAGTGAAATCATTCTAGAATGAGTCCATTATCCATTTGGCACATACTACAACACTATCGTTCACATATTGCCTTGAAATTTTTTTTTTTCAGATTGTGGGTATGCAAGGACTTTTGTCTTCTCAGCCAGAAGAAGAAGAAGGCAGCTTGAGGGCAGAATCCCTGGACTTGGAGGTCAAAGGGACATTAGGAATTATCTAGGTAACTGTGCGATCTTAGTAAATCAAGTCATCTCTCTAGGATTGTTTCCTCCTCTATAAAATGGAAGCAGGGGACAGGAGAACCACTAGTTCTAAATTCTGTGATCCTGGCTCAACTCTTTCGTCTTGTCTCAGACAGCACTTACCATAAGCACTCATGGCTTGTGTTATAGGAAAAGGTAAGGTAAGGTGTAAGTCTGCAGAGGGACAGCAGAGGCCAAGATTCTGGAATCCTAGGAAGTGCTGTTGGACAGTTAGACAGTTAGGCCTATGGTGTAGTTTTTCTTTTCTCTGGGTGGACCAGAGATTAGGTATTTCCCTGTGGTAATTTACTGCCTGATCTTCCCATTCTTCCTACTGCTTGGATTATAATAGATTATTTACAAGAAGCACACAAAGCGGAGAGACCCACACAGAGTCATTGTAAGGGTCCAAAGTAGAATCTATTATGCTTCAAGTGAAGTTAAAAAAAAAAAAAAGCAGGCATAGCAATCATTATCTCAGATAAAGCAAAAACAAAAATAGATCTAATTAAAAGATATGAGTAGGGAAACTATATTCTGCTAGAATTACTATAACTATATATAAATATAAAACTATAGCTATATAACTATGACCAAATATAATTACTATAATAAAACAGAAATGCACCAAATGGCATAGAATTCAAATTCTTGATGGAAAAGTTACATGAGTTACAGGAGGAAATAGACAACAAAACTATACTAGTGGAGGACCTCATCTTTTCCTTGTCAGAACTAGATAAATCTAGCTAAAAAAATAAAAAAGAAAGAAGCTAAGATGACTAAAATTTTAGAAAGGTAAGATGTGATAGACCTTTGGGGAAAATTGAATGAGAATAGAAAGGAATATGTCTTTTTCTCAGAGGTACATGTCAATTACAGAAAAACTGACCATGTATTAGGGAATAAAAACCTCACAACCAAATAAAGAAAAGCAGAAGTATTAAATGCATCTTTTTTCAGATCATAATGCAATAGAAATTATATGTAATAAATGACTGTGGAAAATAGGCTAAAAATTAATTGGAAACTAAATAACCTAAAGAATGAGTGGGTCAATGAACAAATTATAGAAACAATAAATAATTTCATTAAAGACAATGATAACAATGAGACAACATATCAAAATTTGTGGAATGCTGGGGGCAGCTGGGTAGCTCAGTGGGTCGAGAGTCAGGCCTAGAGACGGGAGGTCCTAAGTTCAAATCCGGCCTCAGACATTTCCCAGCTGTGTGACCCTGGGCAAGTCACTTGACCCCCATTGCCCACCCTTACCACTCTTCCACCTATGAGCCAATACACAGAAGTTAAGGGTAAAACAAACAAACAAACAAAAAAATAATTTGTGGAATGCAGCCAAAGTGGTACTTAGGGGAAGTCTTACATCTCTAAACACTTAAATTAATAAAATAGAGAAAGCATTGGTCATAAAACCAAAACAAAAAACTAGAAAAAGAACAAAATTTAAATCCTTAATCAAATACCAAATTGGAAATCCTGAAAATCAAAGGAGAGGTTAATAAGGTCAAAAGCAAGAAAACCACTAGGTAGTAAACAAAATCAGGAACTGGTTTTCTGAAAAATATAAAAATAAAATAGATAAGTCATTGGTTAATTGATTTTTAAAAAAGAAAGAAAACCAAATTACCAGTATCAAAAATTAAATGGGCAAATTTACCACAAATGAAGAGGAAATTAGAGCAATTATTTGGAGCTATTTTGCTCAGTGATAGCCAATAAAACTAATAATTTTAGTGAAATGAATGAATCTTTTAAAAAATATAAACTGCTCAGATTAACAGAAGAGGAAATAGAATATTTAAATAACCCTATTTTTTAAAAAAGAAATTGAACAAGCCACAAATGAGCCCCCAAAATCCCCAAGATCAGAAGAATTCTACCAAATATTTCAAGAACAACTAATTCCAATACTACATAAACTATTTTGAAAAATAGCCAAAGAAGGAATTGACCAAATTCCTTTTATGGCATCAATATGGTACTGATATTTAAACCAGGAAGGCAAAAACAGAGCAAGAAAACCACAGACCAATTTAATTAATGAATATTAATGCAAAAATTTTAAATAAAACACTAATAAGGAGACTATATCACAAAAATCACACACTATGACACAGTATTATTTACATCAGGAATACAAGACTGGTTTAATATTAGGAAAACTATCAGCATAATTGACTACATCAATAACCCAAAAAAATCATTATCTCAAAAGATGCAGAAAACACTTCTGACAAAATATGACACTCATTCCTATTTAAAAAAACACTAGTTGTACGAAAATATTTATAGCTGCGCTTTTTGTAGTGGCAAAAAACTGGAAAATGAGGGGATGTCCTTCAATTGGGGAATGGCTGAACAAATTGTGGTATATGTGGGTGATGGAATACTATTGTGCTAAAAGGAATAATAAACTGGAGGAATTCCATGCAAATTGGAGAGACCTCCAGGAAGTGATGCAGAGCGAAAGGAGCAGAGCCAGAAGAACATTGTACACAGAGACTGATATACTATGGTAAAATCAAATGTAATGGGCTCCTGTACCAGCAGCACTGCAATGACACAAGACAGCTCTGAGGGATTTATGGTAAAGATGCTCCCCACATTCAGAGGAAGGACTGCAGGAGAGGAAACATAATAAGATAAACAATTGCTTGAATGCATGGGCTGAGGCGGACATGAATGGGAAATAGACCCTGAACAAGGACACATGTTACAACCAGTGGAAATGTGCACTGGCCATGGGTGGGGGGAGAGCGGGGGTGAAGGGGAAAGTAGGGGCATAAAGTATGTAAACAGATTAAAAAACGATTATTAATAAATGTCTAATAAAAAAACTCTAGGAAACATAAGAATAAATGAAGCTTCCCTTTAAAGACAAATATCTATCTTAAACCATCAGGAAGCATTATCTACAATAGGGATAAGCTAGAAACCTTCCCAATAAGATTAGTGGTAAAGAAAGGGTGTCCATTATCACTGCTATTATTCGGTATTGTACTCTAAATGCTAGCTATAGCAATGAGAAAACAAAAAGAAACAGAAGGAATTAGAATAGACAATGAGGAAACAAAACTATCATTCTCAGCAGATGATATGATGGTATACTTAGAGAATCCCAGAGAATCAACTAAAAATTAATTGAAATAATTAACTTTAGCAAAGTTGCAGGATATAAAATAAAACCACATAAATCATTACTATTTCCATATTTTACCAACATAGTCCAGCAGCAAGAGTTAGAAAGATTTCATTTAAAATAACTATAGACAATATAAAATACTAGAGAATCTACCTACCAGGAACTATATGAACACAATTACAAAGCACTTTTTACATTAATAAAATCAGATCTAAACAACTTGCTCATGGGTAGGCCAAGCCAATATAATAAAAATGATAATTTTACTTAGATTAATTAACTTATGCAGTGCCAAAACAATCAAACTACCAAAAATTATTTTATAGAGCTAGAAAAAAATAATTTAAAAGTTTATCTGGAAGAACAAAAGGTCAAGAATATCAAGGAAATCAATAAAAAAATGAAGGAAGGTAGCCTAGTAGTACCCAATCTCAAAGTATATTACAAGGCAGTAAATTACCAATCTGGTACTAGCTAAGAAATAAGAATAGTGGATACACAGAATAGATTGGGTACATAATACATAATAATACATGACAATAGTAATTAAGTTTTGATGAATACAAAGGTCCCAGCTTTTGAGACAAAAACTCACTATTTGACAAAAATTGTTGAGAAAATTGGAAAGCAGTTTGGCAGAAAATAGGTATAGACTAGCATGCCATCCCATTTACCAATATAAGGTCAAAATGAACATGTGATTTTGACATAAAGGGTGATATCATAAGCAAATTAGGGGAGCATGAGTTTGCCTGTTAGATCTATGGATAAAGAAAGAATTTATAACAAACAAGAGATAGAGAGCATATGGAGTGTAAAATGGATGATTATGATTACAATAAATTAAAAAGGTTTTGCACCCACAAAAAAAAACCCCTAATACAGCTATGATTAAAAGGAAAGCAGAAAATTGGGAGGGGAAAATTTTACAGCAAGTTTCTCTGAAATTACTCTCAAATATATAGAGAACTAAATCAAATTTATAAGAATATGAGAATTCTCCAATTGATCAAAGGATATGAACAGTTTTCAGAAGAAATCAAAGCTATCCATAGTCATATAAAAATGCTTTAAATCCTCTTGACTAGAGAAATGCAAATTAAAACAACTCTGAGGGTATCACCGCATACATGTCAGATTGGTTAATAGGACAGAAAAGGAAAATGATGTTAGGCAGAATGTGGAAAAATAAGAGACACAAATGCACTGTTGGTGGAGCTGTGAACTAATCCAACCAATATGGAAAACAATTCAGAACTATGCCCAGAGAGCTAGAAAACTCTGCATATCCTTTGACTTAGAAATACTACTTGTAGGTCTATATCCCAAAGAGGTCAAAAAAGCCAAAAAAAAAAAAAAAAAAAAAGGAAAAAGACTTATAGGAACAAAAATATTTATTGCACCCCATTTTGTGGTGGCAAAGAATATCTCTCAACTGGGGGAGAGCTGAACAAGTTGTGGTATGCGACTATGTTGGAATATTATTGTGCTTTAAGAAATGGCAAGCAGGATGGTTTCAGAAAAACTTGGGAAAACTTATATGAACTGATGCAAAGTAAAGTAAGCAGAACCAGGAGAACACAATAATGATAAAGTGTGATGATCAAGTATGAATAACTTAGTTATTCTCAGCAATACAATGATCCAAATGGTCAAAAAATACTACCCACCTCCAGAGAAAGAACTGATAGAATCTGAATACTTACAATTTTTCTTTTTCTCTTTTCTTGATCTGTGTTTCTTTTGTAACACAGCTAATATGGAAATATGTTTTGTATGACTGCACATGTATAATCTATATGCTTACCTTCTCAAGGAAGGGATGGGAGAGAATTTGCAACTCAAAAAAATTTTTTTAAGTGAATGTTAAAAATTGTTTTTATGTGTAATTGAGAAAAAACTTTAAAATTAAAAAAAATAAAGAATTATTACTTGTTTTCCCTATGTATAAATTTAATTTTCTTCCCAAACTCTAACCTCTTTGAAGGAAGGCCCCTAGCTCTAGACCAGTGATGGCAAACCTATAGCATGGGTGCCAAAGATGGCACGCAGAGCACTCTCTGTGGGCACATGACTCGCCCCCCCCCCCAAGTTTATTACTAGAAAGGCAGAGGGACTCAGGTGGAGCTACTCCCTCCCTCCTGTCTACCATGCCTGACAACATTTTTTCACATTACCCATCCCTCTGCCCAGCAGCCCAGTGGGAGAGCTTCCTCCCTCCCCTATCTGGAGTAAAGGTGGGGGCCAGCAGGCAGGGTAGGGGGGCAGAGCATGACACTCAATCTTGGGGGGCAGGCATGGCACTTTTTGGAGGGGTTGGGGGAGTCTAGGCCAAGCACTCCATCTCTAAAAGGTTCACCATCACTGCTCTAGACCAATGTAAAGAAAGGTGATGGAGCGGAGTCTAAACCTTGGTTCCTAGTGGTTCATGTGGTCTGGCCTATAGCTAACAGACTTATGTCCAGCAGCTCCTAACTGGCTCTGTGACTGGGAGGCTGGAGGACTGGTGACTGAGCCACCAACTCAGTGGGCTTACTGAGAGTGAGGACTACTTTTTTGTTCTCTCCTTGACCGTCATAGTCCACGGGGCTCTAAAAAGCTGTAGTCTTGTATGTGTAGAATCCCAAAGGATGATGCACACCTTAAAGGGCCAGGGTGAATCACCTCTACTTCATTACTTTTATATCCCCAACAATGCTAACTACAGTGTCTTTCAAGCAGTCATCATTAAATTAATAAATACATTTACTGATTGATTTGGGGTGGGAGTAAGTACTCGATCAAATACTCAAAGACTGAATCACCTAGATGATTAGCATGGAAGCTTTGCACTGCTCTCTTTCTTGCTAGGCTGGTTTACTCTTCCCCCAGATAGCCTGGCTTCTCCCCACTTTGCCATCTTGGTTCTGAATTTCATGTATATGGATCACCTTAGCTCACTACAACTTAGAGCTCCAAAGCTGTGAGCCTTAGCCTAGCATTTATATTGTACTTTATAAATATAATCTCATTTTATCCTCACACCAATCCTGGTAGGTAGGTGAGTGGGTGGGTGCTGTTATTATACCCAACTTACAGATGAGGAAACTGAGCCAAACAGGTGGAATGATTTGTCCAGGGTCACACAGCTAGTAAGTTTCTGAGTGGAATTTGAACTATGGCTTTTAGGTCCAATGTTCTGCATGCACTACCATGTTCAGCTACGTGATCTTTTTATACTGGGCTGGTAAAAATGAGTTCCTACCTATAAGGTTTTGAAAGTATTTTTTTGTTTTGTTTTGTTTTTTCCCCTTTTCTAACTGTTGTTCTCTTTCCCAGGCTTCCTTGGCTGGTGGTAAGGTACATCCCCAAACAGTATGTAGCTGCTTACTTTGATTTGTACAAGTCTCCACTCTTTCTCCCCATCCATCACCCAATTTTCAAAGATCTTGTTTAGGGGCATGAATCAGTAAAATGGGATTTTATTTATTTATTGGGTTAATAATCTTAGAGGAGTACCTGCTTTACAATTTTTGGTCTTAGAGACCACTGAACACTGAGATTTGGGGAGCAGAACTTGCACACAAGTCTTCCTGACTCAGAAGTTGGCTCTGTAGCCAGTTCACTGTGGTTGTGAAATTATGGAGAGGAAAAGAAATTCCATGTTAGCAACTCCAAATTTTGAGGGGGAGGAATGAAATGGAGTTTGGAGGTGGAGGAATACTGTTGGCCTCAGACAGGAGTACAAATGAATGGAGAAATATTGCAAAGACTTTTAACAGGATTTCTAGCATGTTTCCAAAGGCTGAATGATGGTCCCAGAGGGCAAGCACACGTAGTAATTGGAAACTCCAATTACTCCAGCTTGAAGAGGAACAACACAGCAGATATAACACAGGAAAGTGACCTCAGGCAAGTCACTTAATATTTCTTCAACAGTTTCCTCAAAAAGCGGGAATGTGGGGGAAGTAATGGCACCTCCTTCACAGATTTCTCACCACGTTCCCATGAAACAATGCATGGAAAGCACTTTGGAACATTCAAAGTGTTATTTAACTGTCAGTTGCTATTATCTAAAAGGACTTTTTGAAGTTCCAAATTGATCTTCTAGACCAAAAAATAGATCAAACTGAGATCCTTCCCTGGTAATCAGAGGAGGAAGATACTGGGCTCCAACTGGGCTTCTGAACACAGACAGGTTTTGGGACCAATCAAGAACCATGGATCGCTCAAGTCTTTGGCAAGGGAATGCCTTTCACACATGGGATGTGTACTAATGCTAGGCAACCTCCTCCCCCTAGATGTAGGTAAAGTGAATACATGATGGTTCCCAAACCAGCGTGTTATGTGATGCCAGAGAGGGATCAATGCTTCTGAGGGAACAAGGGCATTTTTTTACCTCTCTCTCCTCAAGGACAGACTTGGAGTTAAAAGAACAAAAAGAATAAGGCAGCTAGGTGGCACAGTGGATAGAGTACCAGGTCTAGAGTTGGGGGGTCTTGGGTTCAAATGTGACCTCAGACACTTCCTAGCTATGTGACCCTGGGCAAGTCACTTCACCCCCATTGCCTCACCCTTTACCCCTCTTCTGCCTTGAAGCCAATACACAGTATCTATTCTAAGACAGAAGGTAAGGGTTTTACAATAAATAAACAGGACTTGAGGAAAATGCAAAAGGAATAGCTTCAGGGTAGGAAAAGCTGAGGGTCTGGGGCAGTGATGGGCAACCTTTTGAGCTTGGTGTGTCAAATTCGCCAAAAAAACCGAGCATCACTTGGGTGGTATGTCACTTTGAGAAAAAAACCATAATTTCATGATATTTATAGTTTAAATAACAAAAATGTATAATTGTAATATATAACTGTATTTAATAAACCAAAATAGGTAAATTAATCTAGGTAGAATTGTCATCTATGGTGCACAGAGTGTTTCCTCCTCCCATATTTCTCTGTATGTGGCCACATGCAGCTGTGTGTCATCGAAAATGGCGACACGTGTCAGTACTGACACGTGTATCATACTTTTGCCATCACCGGTCTGGGGAACGAATGAGAGGAGCAGCAGAGAAGGGGGGAACAGTGGCTTCCCACTCACCCAGGAAGTGCCCAGACCATCCCATTACTGGCTTACAACTCCTCTTTTGAGCACAGCCATAGAGTGGAGCCTCACTGACAGTGACCCTGAGTATTTTTGAAAAGGGTTCGGAAATAGCAGAGGGAGCCCCACGGGGGAACGGCAGGGAGGGTAGGGGCAGACTTCACGGACTGGATGGAATGAAATGAGACTGTGCCAGAGACATCCGTCTGGGGCCCCGAGGGGAATTGGGGTGGGAACATGGGAACGACCAGCTAATTCAACAGTAATGGACCCAAGGGACCCAGGAGGGCTGTAAATCAGGGATGAAGTTACAAATGCAATTCTGAAACCGAGAAGCAAATATGACAGGAGTGAGGGCTGAAGGGGAGGCCCAGCAGCCATGGGCCTGGGTCCACACGTTCTCCTCCAGCCAGGCTGGCTCCTCGATATTCCCCAAGCAAGGCTTCCTGCTTGGTCGCACCATCCCCACTGCCAGAAATTCTTCACTTCCCAGGGCTGACCCATCCAGCAAAATCAACTTAAGTCTCACCTGGTCCAGAAAGCCTTCTGTGACTACCACTCTGCTGAGCTCCTGTCGGGACACTCACTGTTTTACTTTTGACACTTAGCAATGGGGGGCAGGTGGGGAGAGGGAAGGAAGAAGGGAAGGAGGAGGAGGGGGAAGATGGGGAGGAGGAGGAGGGGGAAGAGGAGGAGAGGGAGGGAAAGAGAGAAAACGAGAGAGGGAAAGAGAGTCTTCCAATCTGGTTCTTAAACTCATTTGCAGCAGAGGCCATGACTTTTACCAAGGATTATAGGACTCAAGGCAGGAATGGACATTAGGGATCATCTTAATTTCCTTATCTGGAAAGTCTTTTTACAGAAGAAGAGATTGAGGTTTTTTCTAAGATCCCACGGGTATTGAGGTAGAGCCAAGGTGGCAGCTTAGCACTGAAAGCTTCGATGGCTGGGAGAATCAACCTAAGATCCCAAGGTAGTGGAGCCTTTATGGGAAGCCCAGTTCCCTGTGATTCCAAATTTGTAGTTGTTTTCACTACTCTACACTCCACATTGCCTCACATTGTCTTGTACACATCAGGTACCCAATAAATTCTGAACAATTTGACTGAGGCATAGATCTACAGTTTGGGATATGTGGAGGAAAGGAGAATGAAATTGTTGGTCTCGGACACTTCCTAGCTAAAAGACCCTGGGCAAGTCACATAACTCCAATTATCTAGCCCTTGTCTCTCTTCTGCTTTAGAGTTGTTACTAAGACAGAAAGTAAGGGTTTAAAAGAAGAAAGAAAGAAAGAAAGAAAGAAAGAAAGAAAGAAAGAAAGAAAGAAAGAAAGAAAGAAAGAAAGAAAGAAAGAAAGAAAGAAA
>NC_058134.1:96986255-96995425 GCF_016433145.1 Gracilinanus agilis | reverse complement strand
GAAGGAAGGAAGGAGGGAAGGAAAGAAGAAGAAAGAAAGAATGAATGAATGGAAGAAAGAAAGGATGGAAGGAAGAAAGAAAGAAAGAGAAAGAAAGAATAAATGGAAGAAAGAGAGAATAAATGGAAGAAAGAGAGAATAAATGGAAGAAAGAAAGACAGACTAGAGCTCTGAGGGGATGTGGGAAATGGGTCAAATACATTTTGATGGGTTTGAAACATGAGCTTCTGTTGGTGGGTCCCTGGGCATGGATGACAGGGCAATAAAAAAGTATACTCTAGCATGGCAAAGGCAAATACTATCACCTCTGAAGGAAGAAGTGCTGTTGAAAATTTTGAGGGATGAATTGTACATCAAATTAAATTATTCTGACTTTTGCCTATGGGAGAGAACTGTTCTATTTGTTTGTGTTTCCTTATTTTTAAATCTTGTTCAAGGTAGATGCAATAGACAAACCTTGGTCTTTCAGTTAGCTAAGGCATCTGGTGGTGCTGGGTATGAAGCATCAAGAGTCTGCCATGCTACCAGAAACCTTCCTACTTGGCTGAGAGAAATCTTGCGATTAGAAGAATGGATCAGTGTGCCCAGTTATGATGGCCTAGATGTGGGGTTAGCTATATTCTAAAGAGAAAATACCCTTGTGGGGTTACAAAGAGAGCTGAGAGAAAGTGCTTCTCCAGGCTCAAAGACAGGGTCTGGGAGAACTTTAGGATAGTGTAGGAGATTGAGGGTCATCTAGAAAGAAACCAGGCAATGATTTTTGACCAGAAATTTCTGTCCTAGGAAAGGTAAGGCTTCTATTCAGAATATTCCCTTTTTTTTTGTTGGGGAAGGGAGGGAGACTGTAAGAGGGAGGATGAGTTTCAGCTGTAGAGGAAAACCAATACAAGTTCTTCCTACTACAAGGAAGTCTCTAAGGAGGTACCAGAGATCTTTTCCTAGCCCTGTTCTATTCAACATTTTTATCAGTTATCTAGAGAAAGTCATAGATATGTTTATGAAATCTATAGGTGACACAAAGGGATACACTGAGGTTCAAAAATCAATTGTAGAAATATGGAAAGACTTGGCTTAATGACAAGTCAAGTAAACTTAAAAACATAGAGGGCAGCTAGGTGTTTCAGTGGATAAAGAGCCAGGCCTGCAGATGAAAAGTCTTGGGTTCAAATCTGACCTCAGACACTGTGTGACCTTGGGCAAGTCACTTAATCCCCATTGCCTAGCCCTTACCACTCTTCTGCCTTGGAACCAATACTTAGTTTTGATTCAAAGACAGAAGGGAAGGGTTTTTTTTAATTAAAAAAAAAAACTTAAAGAATTTTTATCACAGTGGTTCCCAAACTTTTTTGGCCTACTGCCCCCTTTCCAGAAAAAATATTACTTAGCACCCCTGGAAATTAATTTTTGTTTAATTTCAATAGCAATTAATAGGAAAGATAAATGCACCTGTTGCCATCACTGCTTCCCTGGATCGCTGCAGCACCCACCAGGGGGCGGTAGCACCCACTTTGGGAATCACTGATTAGAAGAACACTGACAAACACAGAGGACAGCAATCATAAAGACGAGGGCACTAAAAAACATTCATACGAGAGTTGAAGGAATTGGGAACATTGGAGAAAAGGGGGCACATGATAGTATCACCTTATTTCATGTGGAAAGTGTGATTAGATTTATTGGGTTTGATTCTAGGGGATGGAAATGGAGCTACCAGGTAGATGCTACAGGGATACAAGTTTTGATTGAAGTTAAGAAAGAGCTTTCTCACAATTAGAGCTGCTCAACAGAGGAAGGAGCTGCTTTGTGAATACAGGCTTATTTTTTTTACCCTAGCAAAACTGAGATAAGCATTGCTCAGGAACCTTGTAAGAAGATTCCTGCTGGATAATCTCCAAGACTTTTTTCTGAATCCCAGCTCTTACAATTCTAAGATCAGGGACAGCCCTAAGAGAATTACAGGATTTAGGGGAAACCATGCTGGGTGGCAGGTGAATGGGGTGAATGGTGTCTTGTGAACCTGGGGTAGGTACCGTCAAGTCCATTTGAAAGAAATGGTCGGCAAAGGTAAACGATGTGCCTGACATGTCACATAGCAAGTTAATGGCAAAGATGGGATGAGGACGTAGAAGTCTGGATTCCCAATCTGGTGTATTTTTCATTACTGGCCCACCAGAGAGCTGACTGCTCTTTAGGCACTCATGATCTTCCCCCTTCCCTTTGTCCATCCCTAAGTACACCCAGACTCCTGTCAGCCATGGCTACAGCACAAGGCAGAAGGCTCTAACGGGATGATGGGCTCTAGGCCACTGGCTCCAGCCCCAGGAAGGAGTCTTGGCATTTGATTATTGCTCCCTAGAGTCATTAGTCTAATGTGCTTCTCTGGCCAAGGATAGGCAAATACAGAGCATCTTCAGAAGGGGTTTAGCCACCCACTCAACACATTCTCCTTTCCCCTGTTGAAAGCCACAGCAGGTTAACAACTGCAATGCCATGTGCACTTCTGGTTGCTGCCTCTCAGGAAAGATGTAAAAGAGGCAGGGACAGACCAGAGAAGGGCAACTAAAAGGACAGGACACCATCCCTGGACCCATCCAAAAGAACCAGCCTCTTCAGTCTAGAAAGAGGAGGCTGAGTGGGGAGGCGATCCAAATTCATACAAGCAAAGAGGAAAAGGAAAGGATTCTCTAAATCCCAGAATAGCAATCTCCTTTCCTTGAAAGTCCAAAGATTTATTTAGGATAAATAAAACATAGTCACTAGAATGTAAGCTCCTTGAGGGTAGGTATTATTTTTGCCTTTCCTCCTACCCGTGGTGTTTTCCACAGATGCCTGGCACATAGTAAATGCTGAATAAATATTTGTTGATTGATTTTTCACAGCAAACAGGACACTTTCAGGAAATCCCCACCAAGTTATATAAGCTGACACTCTAAAGAGCTTCATATGAGGCTGAGGTTGATAAATCTGTTGTCCAGAGATGTCTGAAGAGTTACTAAGGGAAGCCAAGGAGGTCCCCCTAAATCCTGAAGGTAACATCAGGGAGGGATGAGCAATGCTTCCCGAAACGGGCCTTTCAGGAAAAAACCCTTGAGCTGAAGGGTCCAGGGCTGACCTCAGCGGGTGACCCACTCTTCCTGGGATTCCGGCAATCATCATTACCCACTCAGGGCAGCTGCCTGCCTGTCCCAAACTCTGAGATGCTGGAGCTCAGCTTCCTTCTGGTGACACCTCCAAATTCATTAACTCTGCCACTTAGCGCTGGCTAATGAGCACTCACTTACAATCACACCCGCACACTCTGTGGAGAGATGGGTGCCAGATGCCAAGTGCCATCGTTCACTTCACCGACCCAAAGTGCAGTCTAGACGCTGTCGAGGGGGGCGAAAAAGGGGGAGGCTTGTCAGCATCCCAGTGACTGAGCATGTTCCCTCTCTGCCAAAACAATGATTAAAAAAAATCCACCCCAGTCCCATAACCTACTTGTGTTAAATGGAGGCCAATTTTATGCTAATGAAACCCCAAAATAAAACACTCAAGACATCATATAGCACATCTCCCCTTCTGCCATGATCATTGGCTCCGATGTTCCTTGAATTAAAAGTGGCCCATGTTCCCTCAAGAATCACGAGACGACTAGAAGATATTTTTTATGGCCTATTGTAACTCAGGCGCTCAATGAGGACAGCAGATTGCCATTAGAGTTTCCAGGCTTCCCCTTCCTCCCCCCCCAAGTTGGACCATTGCTTCCAAGAAGGCCTGGCCAATACCCAAGGCATCCCTAGGGATAGTTTCAGGGACTTCCATCTTTCCTGCTCCCTCTTTACCCCCAGGAAAATATGAACAAAAAAGGGTATATTTCCTGGGGCCCAACCTGCAACAAAAACATGGCACTCTTAAAATTTGCTTTCAGTGATCCCATGCAATTCTTTTTTGTGCATTTGCCTCTTTTTCCAATAATTTCCCCTTACCCTCCCCCTTCAAGCACCAGTGCCATAGCTAGCATACTGCCTGCCTGGTAGTGGGCTCTTGCCTCTCCTCAGGAGGACAGCAACTGATAAATTAATTCAAATTAAACAAAATGTTACCCCTTCCCTGAGGTTTCCAGAATAATAAAAAAATACAAAAAAAAAGAGCCCCAGGGAGAGGCAAATTTTTCATCTAAAGGAATGAATCCCTAATGGTAGAATCTGGGCTCTCAGAGAGAGGCCAGTAGAAAGAGATGCTACAGGGAAAGGGCTTTGCCTGGTCCCCCTCGAATCATGAATCCCATACAGAGTGCCCATGATAAGACTGGCCTTGTCCTTCCCCCTAAGATATGCCTCTAGGGCAATGTGGCATGGGGGCTGGGCATGCCTGGATCTCATTGTGTATCCATGGTGACAGGTCAGACTGGTCACTACCCCATGCTGGTCTAATCCCCAGAATCTTGCACTAGGTCTGGCAGCAGGCATTTGCAGACTGCCCACTCACCTGGCAAAGTGTCTCAGCTTGGGGCAGGAATGTCCAGGACCTTCTCACCTTCCCCCTTGCCCCACAGGAAGGAAGAGGTTGCCAAGGGAGTGGGGTTACCCCATCCCACATCTCCTTTTATACCGCCAGAGGCCCCAGAAAAGCCAGCCTAGATCCCACCTTTTTGGGGAAGGCTGCCCACAGAGGAGCCCGTGTTTCTTTCCTTAGGTTCCAGGCAGTAATGACGGCTCTGTAGCATTAATTGCCAAGTCTCATGCCTGGCCCAGGACTGCCAGTTACCCTTTCAAATGTACTCCTTTGATGCCTCCAGATAGATCTAGATCATAAACTTCTAAAGGGAAAATACCAGATCTAAAACCCAGGGGGGATGAGGTAGACCAGTGCCTAGGGCTCCACACAGGGTGGCATAATGAGGGGCAGTCTTTAACAGTTTTGCTTTGTTTTTAGAAATGTGTATATTTTAATGCCAGAAAATGCCACTCTTTGGTGCACATGGGCATTTGCCTTGTAATAAATTAAGCCTACCACCTCTGGTAGAGGGTGACTATTTCCAAATGCCTTGGAAAGGGAGGAAGGGCTGACTTTTTTCAAACTTTGCCCAGGGCATGGAAATACCTTCTCTGAGCCCTGCCAGGGACGGTGCATTCTGATTTTTTTTGTTAGTATTCTTGATATCTCCCAGGGCAGTGCCATGTACATAGCAGGGTTCAAACATATTTGTTGATCGATAAAATGATCCTGAAGGATTAACCATGAAATCCGGTCAATACTTTGGGAAAGGGGTTTAGGGAAATGGCACCTCTGATCTGGCAGAAATAACAGTCATCCAGGATACCTGAGAAAAATCAACATTGCTCTAATCAGATGGCAGGAGGGAGGGTCAGAGGTGGGGAACATCCCCGCCTCCCTTTTGCTGTGTGTGCCTCTGGACAAGGAATTTCATTTACCATTCTGGACCTTGGTACTGCCTTCTATACAATGGGGGAGGAAGCTGGAAATATCCACTTCTTTTCTTGAGTACTGAAATACATGAGCCAATGGCCAGGATGGGCTCTGGACACCTAAGAAGATCCAGGCCTCACAGACTTGAAATAGAATTTCTGACTCCCACATCAGCCTCTTTAGGGGCTTCCATGGGAGGATTCACCTTATTGAGGAAGAAAGTACTGCAGGAGGGGCCCTTAGATATATTGAAGTTTCAGAACTGCCTCCTTCCACCCTCCCTCTTCAAATCCACCCCATCCCCCAGGAAAACCAGCTCCCCCTTCTTGGGGTCACAGAAAGATGTTTGTAGGCATGAAGAGCATGTGTGTGTCTGTGGGGGATGAAAGTCGGTTTAGGGGTCTCTAGCCACTGTGGTCTATATCTAGAAGGTGTGTGTGCTCCATCTCTCGGTTCAGAGAAAAGATATGCCTATGTAGGGAGTGCATATATGTGAAGAGAGAGCACACACAGACCACAGGTACGTCTGCTTGTAGACCCCGTAGGTGTGTGGAGGGCTGTAGGTGTACACGGAGTCTGCATGCAGGTGGAGAGAGGCTGCCCATGTGTGTACCTGCATGCAGAGAGAACGTCTCTTGGTGCAGGGAAATGTGTTTGTGTCTTGGGCGTGGGAAAGGAGAGGGAATGTATGTGGAAAGAAAGGACAGAAAAGGCACAGAGAAAGTGTTTGTGCACACAGAAATTGGGCTAACACATGTCAGAATTCCCAAATATTTAAACAGTAACATAACAGAAAATCTGTTCCCCAAACTCCATTCTCTCCTTGGCTCAGAGGAGGAAGAGGGAAGAAGGGAACTAGCGATGCCAATCACAAAAAAAAGGTCAGTGGTGGAGAGCGGAGGGGCATCGCCTCATTCGAAGGAACAGAGGAGATGGGAGAGGGCTACGGAGAAACAGACGCACACTTCAACTAGAAAATGGTCCATGTCCAGTGAGCAGCAAAAGAAGGCGAGCCAGTGTGTAACCCTGAGCCCAGAGAGCAGTTGGAGCAAGACCACGATGAGGCGGAGGGCTACGACCACACACTAAGTGCAGGAAGGAGGGCAGGCAGAGGGACCTACCTGTACCACGGTGGGCAGGTGCTGAAGGCCTGGAGTCATAGATGGCTGAGTCCCTTGGTGGGGGAGTCATCCAGTGCCCCCTTGGCGCCCTGTTCCTGAGGGCTCCACTCCTCCAGCACCAGGGGCCATTCTGAGGAGAATCTGAAAGAATAGGATGGGAAGGTGGGAAGGGCTAAGACTTCCTTCCCCCAGGCTCACCACCACACAGCTAGGATCATGAGGAAGGAACAAGGAATGGGAGGGAAAAGTGGTAGAGACCGGTAAGACCATTGGCCTGCGCCCTGATGATTGTCAACAAAACAGAATGAAGAGATCCGAGTGGGACCCCATCAGCTGACCTTTACACAGTGCTTCCCTGAGAGCCTGAAGACACACAACATGTACTACAGATAGGTCTAGATTTCCTAGAGTGTCTCTGCACAGCAGACAGCCCAGGGATTTTTGTCCCAACTTTACAGAGGCTCAGAGAGATTAGATAACTTGTTCCAAATGGACACTGTTAACAAGTGAGTGGGAGAACTGGGATTGGAATCCAGGCCTTCTGTCCTGGTATCCTGGACTCCAAACTCAGCACTCCTGCTAGTTGTTTCCCTTAGTACAGGATGAAACAGAGTTGGGGGAAATAAATGGGGAAAATATGGGGGAGGGAAGGAAGCAGGTCTTAGAGAGAAGAAAGGATGGACTAAGAAAGGGAGGCAGAGAAGGGGGCTAGCCCCCACCCCCACCCCCTTAGGGCCCCTGGGTGTGCAGCAGGCAGTGCCCATGTTTGGGACAGGGGGCAGACCAGAAGTGCCCAGGATGGCCATCTCAATAAAAGATCACAAGCTGGACCCACATCTAGGAAGCATGAGTTTCCCAAACTGCTGTTAGCTCGGGTCCTGCCAAGGCAAGCACAGGGGTTGAATAGGGCACTGGGGGCGATCCCCGGGCTTAAGAGTCAGGAGATGGAAGCTCCATTGTCAGAGACAGCAGTATCCGTAATGACCATAAGGATCACGTTAATAATAAGTGACCGCAGACAAATCTAGAGCACGTACGCAGACGCGAATCTGCCAAGCGCCTTCCATACATACATTATTACCTCACAAGCATCCCTGAAGCCCCAGGAGGGAGGCACTCCAGGTATTGTGGAGGCTGAGCCCACACAATGGGTAAGAGGAGGGTCCTTCAAGGCAAGGGAGATGGAGATGGAGCCCGTGTAAGGAGGACGGGGGCAGAAGCAGAACTAGCACAGGAAAGCCCGAGGCAGAGGCACAGACAGCTCAGGAGGGTCAGAGGCAGTGCGGGGAGGTGGGTATCGTGGACACGGAGCCTGGACTCGAAAGAGAGAGAGCAGTGTTTGGGGGTGGGGGGAGTGGGAAAGGAGGAGCAGGGCAAGAGGCACCAGAAGGCAGAAGTGGGTCCTGTGGAGGGAGGATGGAGAGCCAGGAGCAGTGCAGAAAGGGCACGGTCAGACGCAGTGCAAGGGAGAGAGGCCAGGCCAGTGCAGGAAAGCCTGGGGCAGAAAGGGAGCCAATTCCGGGGAGGGGAGTGAGGCAGAGCCAAAGGCAGTGTGGGCTCGGGAGGGGGTGCAGAAGTAGAGAGACAGAGGCAGTACAAGGGGTGGACAAAGGCAGAGGCAGTGCGAAAGGGGGAGCAGAGGAAGTGGAAGGGAGGGAAAGAGCCAATGCTGGGAGGATGGGAACAGAGGCAGTGCAGGAGGGACTTAGACAAGGGGGGGGGGGGAGCGGGGGAGGGAGCAAGAGGCTGGGCCAGTGCAGGAAGGATGGAGACAGAGGCAGTGCAAAGTGGGGGCGGGGCAGAGCTAGTACAGGGGAAGCTGATGGGGCCAGGTCAGGGGGAAGCTGCAAATCTGAGCCTGTATCTGGCCAGGTGGGTGAGTGGTGATGGAGAGGAGGGAAAAGATTCAATGGGGAGAACCCAGATCGTCCCACCGAAAGAAGCCAATTTCTCAATCACGGAGTCCCTTGATAAGCACTCTGTCCATGTAACCACAGTGAAAGTTGTCGATAGCTCTCAGCTTAGCTCCTTTGAGAGAGATCTCACAAATCTTCCTGGTCACACCTGGGCAGGTTAAATGCCTCATCTCACCCTTACCCTCCCTCCCCCACCTTGCATCTCCGGTTTACGTTCACATCTGGTGACAAGGAAAAGCCGGGGTCTCAAGAAGGAGGCAGCCTTGCCTGGTGGAAAATAAACAATATGGTATATTGGAAAGAGGCCCTGCGTTCAAATTTTAACTCTTAATGCCTGTGTGCTATTGATTAAATAATTTGGTTTCAGTTTCTCATCTCTAACATGAAGGGTTGGACTAGATGATTTCTAAGATAGCTTCTAGCTTCTAAATTCTAAGAATCTATTTTGTAAATGTAATTTTCAATAGTCTAACAGGCTTAGTCCTTGAGTCCTAGGCTAATCTTCATGGCTGAGTGTAAGAAGGAAGGATGCCTTATGGAGGGGGTCAATCATAGAAGTGAATGCTAGAAGTGTATATATGTGGGAATTATGGATCATGGAGTAGTCGTAACAGGAGGGGAAGGTAAGCAGAAAGCTGTTGTCAGTGTCAGAGTACCTGTGGAGAGGAGGGGATTGTGTGTGTGTGTGTGTGTGTGTGTGTGTGAGTGTGTGTGTGTGTGT
>NC_058134.1:96969466-96983632 GCF_016433145.1 Gracilinanus agilis | reverse complement strand
AGAGGCTTTTCAGAACTGAGGGGGAGGAGGAGGATGGGGGAGGGAGATGTCAAGTGGGGGAGGGGTGTACCAGGCAGAAAAGGAGGATGCCCTGTTCAGGACAGGAAGGATGCCATGAAGGGAGAACTAAAGGGATGCCAATTGCGGGAGAATGATACCAGGGTGGAAGAATGGAGGAAGGGATGCCAGGGGAACGTATGTGCCAGGAGGGAGATACCAGTCTGGGAGAAGAGAGGGAGATGAGAAGATGCCAGGCAAAGAGGGGAGGGGCAATGCCAGGAGGGAGATGCCAGTTCAGGAGGGGAGGAATAGATACAGGCAGGAGAGGAGGGGGTGATGCCAGAAGGGAAGGAGATGCCAGTCCGGGAGGGAAGGGGGAGATGGGGAGATGCCAGGTGGGGAAATGTCTGGGGGAGGGGAGGGATGTTGCCAAGCAGAGAGGGGAGGGGAGGGAAGACGCCAGTCGGGAGTGGGGGATGCCAAGCAAGGGGCTGCAGGGGCCGGGCCGCCCAGGTGGCTCACCTGCTCCCGGAGCTGCTCCGGTTCTGGCCCCGGGACTCCCAGCCCCGCGCTCTGGCCCTGGCCCCTCTCCCCGGCTTGGTGCTTGGGCTCAGGCTCCGCCAGCCGGGGCGCCTGCGCCGCTGCAGCCCCGGAGCGGGGGAGGCGCAGGGAGCGTCTGAAAAGAGCTTGGAGCGTGTGGCGAGTTAGGGATCGGAGGAGGGAACAGGGAATAGTGTTGGGGAGCCCCCCATCTCCTTCCTCACCGCCCACTATTTGCCTGCGCGGGGCGCTGCGATCTACCATAAGCCCTTGGCCAGCCCCATCTTGCTGCCCTCTCTCACTAATCCACCTATGTTGGTTTGCAGACAATCAAAGAAACAACCCAGACACACATTCAGGAGCTCAGAGAGGCGGGCACCCACCTAGACGCAGCCGGGCTCTCACACAGGCTCTCCTGTGTAGCCACCCTTCACTATCAGTCCTCTAGAAATACGTTTGGAGGAAGGAAGGGCTACCTGTGGGTTGGGACCTCAGGCTGGGATTCTGGCCAGGGCTGAGTCACCCTCTTCCACCTTCTGGGCCTAGGAGAGTGCCTGGGTGTGAGAAGGCTTCTAGGCTGCCTGGCCGGTGACTGTGATGACTTATCTACCAAAAGAAGCCCGGACTCTGCTGGCTCAGTGGCGGGATGTGGGGATCCCGAAGCTCCTTAGTGCATTCTTTCATCCCAGGAGCCTCCCCCAGGTAGCTGGGGATAGAGCTGACCTTGGGAGTAGCAGGTATATTCCACCATAGTGGAAATCCCGGCAAGGAATCCTATTAAGTAATTCATTCCTCTTTTCTGTGTCTCTGTTTGGTTGCTCATGTGATGGTGGCTGTGGGACAGAGCATGAGTGGGGATGAGCCCAGGTCCCCGCCATGGCTGGTGCCACGTGTCATGCCCCCTGGAATAGCTACTCTTACGTTTAGACAGAGTAGTGGGCCAAGATGATCTCTCAGGTACCTTCCATAGAAATAATCATTTTCTATGAATGGAGGGCTCTTGAGATTTACAAACCACTTGTTTCCAGGCAAGCCATTCACCTCTCCAAGCTCATTTCCTCCTCCAAAAAAACAAAGAAAACTATTTGTGCTGGGCACCCATCTCGTAGGGTGGTTGGGCGTGTGCCACAACTATTAATTGCACCAACATCTGCATCTTCTCTCTCTCTTCTACCTCCAAGGTTGCTTCTGGCTTCCTGGCCTCCTACCTTCAGGAGGAGCATAGCAAGAATCTGTATAGCCATGGCTTTTTGGGGCTTTTTCTGAAGCTGGGCTCTCTCCTTTTCTTCTTTCCTAGATCTGCTGTGCCTACAGACTTTTCCAGTTTCCTTGGGAGACCACACACAGACCACTCATAAACAGAGATGATTTTTAAAGGCGCTTATTAAAAGAAACAAAGGGGGAGGGGGGAACCCTGCTGCAATTAGAATGAAACAACTTTATCTGTTCCCTAGTTACAGAATTGTTTCTAAGTCTTTGCCCTACTTCTTTCTCTTCCTATGACTGGGAAAAGCCAGGCAGTGGGGTTGGAGTCCATGGCTCTTGGCTGTAGGATTCTGGGTAAAGCACTTGATCTCTTTAAGCCACAGTTGCCTCATCTGTGAATTAGTATCTTAGTATCTATACAATACTAGGAAACAGCAAGAGATGCAGGAGTGTTCTGAGTCCTCTCCTAACATGCTCTGATACTGTAATACCTCACAAAGTTGTTATGAAGATCAGAAGAAAATGCATGTGAAAGTGATTTGTAAATTGTCAAAATTCGAGGCAGATGCAAGGAACTAGAATTCTTTTTCTGAGCTCTGGGGAGACTTGGTTCAATTCACACCAGAGAACTCCCAGAGTCTCTTTGGCTGACTCTTGCCTTGAGCATTTGCCCATTCTATAGCCTATTTTTTTTTTCATTTGCCTTCATAATTGTCATTCCTTCAACTGCTTGAAGGAAAATGGCTGTCCATCCTGAACTAAACCAGTCTGACTCTGATACGATCACCCTAGTGTTCCCTTCCCTGGAACGGGGTCCAGCCCTCCTGTTTCCTGTTCCTGTTCCCAAGTCACAGTGGCTTGGGCATTAAGCTCATTTACATCAGGAGGCTTGGCTCCCCTTAGCCTAGCCTACCCAGCTCAGGTTAACAGATTGGCCCAATTTCATAGGTAAGACACAACGACCTTATCGGGCCAGGCATTCCTAAGGGTTTTCCTCAAGGTCCTTTCATTCCCTTCTGACAAGGGGATAGTTTTCAACACATAACATCCCAGAAGCTAAGAATTGGGATCCACATCCCAGGTGATCTGGTCCAAATCCCCGCCTTCCTAATATAGGATCTCTTATTTTATACCAGGCATAATCTTTCCCCCTTGGATCGGCACTTACTGCAGTGCCTGGCACATAGTAGATGATTAATAAGTTTGTCAATTGACTTGGATTAGATATACTAACAGTGTTCTATTGACCTTAGAGTTCATTTAGGCTACCTTTCCTTCCACTGTGTGACTCCTCTCTACAATGTTCTGCTTTTACTTGAACGCTTTGAGTGACAGGGAGCTCATTACATCACTCACCAGCCCATTCTACTTTCAAACCACTTTAATTAGGAAATTCCTTTTTATGTGGAGATGAAATCTGCTTTTCTTTATCTATGGTTCTTAAGATTGGTAAATAAAGCGTATTTTATCTCCTTCCTATGTCCACATTAAAACATTTCTTTCCAAGGAACATGAAACCATAGAATTAGAACTGGAAAACTTTAGAGTGATCTAGTACAATACCTTCCTTTTACAAATGGGGAAACTGAGTCTCAGAAATGTTATATCTTCATTTGCCAGAAATTCTCCAAAAGCATGTTAAGCCCTCAAACAAAGAGGATATAGGAATAAATAACACAGCTACTCTTTGAATACTAAATATTGAGAACTGAAGGTTAACACATTATCAATGATGGCTTACACAGGAGAGATGTTTAAAATAAAATAATCAAGGCTATATATGACTAGAAAAGGGCTGGTCCTATAGTCAAAGCAAGAGATAATAGATGACTAGTGTCATTGCTGCACTGATATGCAGGAAATATTAAAAGCATCAGAGGTGGGGGCAGCTAGGTGGCTCAATGAATTGAGAGCTAAGCTGAGAGATAGGAGGTCCTGGGTTCAAATCTGACCTTGGACACTTACCAGCTGTGTGATCCAGGGCAAGTCATTTAACTTCCATTGCCTAGGCCCAATTGCTCTTTTGCCTTGGAACCAATTAATAGTCTTGATTCTAAGATGGAAAGTAAGAGTTTTTTTTTTTTAAATCATGTTTCTAGTATTTTATAATTTCTACAGAGGATATGTGGCATATTATCCCCCTCTGGGCTCACTCCCCCGACCTGTAGTAGTGTTGGCAGGTTGGGTTCCTCAAAAAGTAGCTGCTGCTACTCTCATGGTTATAGGAGTAATCCTGTAGGTCACTTTTCTTACCCTGTAGTTCTCGAGCCCTCACTCGTGTGCTTTCCCCTTAACAAGCCATAAAACTCAGTTCTTAGTAAAAGCATTTAGTCAGATCATGTAGCAGGAACAGAAGTCACTAAGCATTTCCCCTAGGAAATATGGGGCTTACTCTCCCACAGATGGACACAGAGTTTATGATGGGAGAACAGTATAATGTAGTGAGGTATGTATGGAAGTATGTCATGGCCAAGGCAACTCATGACTCCAGAACTGTGAAACATTGACGTACTTCCTTTCTATAGAGGGTTTGCAAGTTCTCTGCCGAGTGGTTAGGGTCCTTCACAACTTAGCTGGTTAGCTGGGCTGGCTCTTCAAAAAAGCAAGGTATCCTGCTGGCTTTGCAGCTCAAGATGCCATCGATCACTAGATCTTTTGAAATGGCTCTTGACTGAGCTTGGATGTTACTGGACTACTAGACCAGGCAGGCTGCTCTGCTGGACTTGGCCAGCAAGATACCCTGATGCTAGACTGCCCTGCCAGATGAGGCCAGGAAGATGGCTCCACCAGTAGGCTAGCTGGGACAACCAGATTATTCAGAAGCTGGGCTCTTTTCTGGCTTAAGCATCTTTGCTTAAAGGAAGGTAATATGCACGCTGATAAAGAAGGCTCCTCTGATCTAAATATTTCTCTTACCCAGTCTGCCATAACCATGGACCACACCATTCATTTGGCCTCATTATAGGCTGTCTTGTATTTTTAGTGAACCACAGATTCTTTCACATATCACCCACGTATCCATCCATCCCTCTGTCTGCCCATCTATCCAACCAACACCTAACCAAAACCAACATTCTTTGAGGCTGTGCCCATCCCATCTAATCTTCCTAACAGACCTCCCAGAGATGGAGTTAGGGCAGGGATTATTTCCCCAAAAGACAACCTCAGGAGAGATAGGGGCATCATGGAAAAGTGCAGTAATTCTCGAAGCATAATCTGAGAGGTCAGAACTATGTTCATAATACTAAGGGACTATTTACCTTTTAAAATACTTATTTCTTCTCCAACTACATATCTGTGTGAAGCCAGATTTTCTTCTTATATTTAATTAAAAACATTTATCACAACAGATTGAATGCAGAAGCAGATGTAAGAATCCAGGGATCTTCTATGAAGGCAGACATAAAAGAGATTTGCAAAAATACGTTTTTCTTTTAGAAAATATTCTTGGGGGCAGCTGGGTGGCTGAGTGGATTGAAAGCCAGGCCTAGAAATGGGAGATCTTAGGTTCAAATCTGGCCTCAGACACTTCCCAGCTGTGTGACCCTGGGCAAGTCACTTGACCCCCATTGCCCACCCTTATCACTCTTCTGCCTTGGAGCCAATATCCAGTATTGACTCTAAGATGGAAGGTAAGGGTTTTTAAAAAAATATATTATTTTATAAAATATGTTATTTATGTTTATTATTTTCAAATGAATTAAATAGTTTTTCTTAAACGATTAAGTTCAATATCTAATATAGTAAATGTCAATAGATATAAACCATCTAAATAAAGGCTCTTCAGCATCCTCAACAATTTTTGAGAGTATAAAAGAAAATTTAAAAATACCAGAGAATCACTGGTATACTTATTAGGGCAGTGTATTGAGTGAGAAAGATCTGAGTACAAATCCTGCATCTTACATTTATTAGTTTTGGGCAAGTCCCTTAATTACTTCATGCCTCAGTTTCCTAATCTGTAAAGTGAGAAGGTTAGACTCAATTGCCTTTAACGTTCCTTCTAGTTCTAAATCTGTAATCCTAATTCTTATTTTCAGTCATGAAAGAGTTGGGTTGAACCAGTTAGAACCTAGATCTTTATGAAGTTGCAGAAATTTCCCCCCAAGATCCTTTAGCTATTACAAAAGTTAGCGTTGCCAGTTTTGGAGGGTAAATCTTGAGTGGGCAGAACCAGAGCATGGAATTGGGGTTTCTTAATACCTTTAAACGGTTTCATTCTGTATGATAAAAATGACAAAAGATTTCCAGCTATTCTTTACCCTGGGCAAAATTGTGAAGTCAGAAAAATGTTTCTTTGTTTTCCCAGCCTTTTTCAGCAATTTCAGCAATGAGGCCCACTCCCCTCTCTGGCACCTTTCCCCCATCTCCATCCCATATTGCCTTCCTGCTTTGCCCTATTTTTCCCTCTGACTACTACTGAGGTGTCCAATTAAGGTCTGCCTCCCCTAGGCAGCATCCATTGCCTCTACATTTCCTCTCTCCCTTTCTTCCTATCAAAATTGACCCATCTCATGTCCTGTTCTCTTTGGGCCCTCCCTTCTGGATCACTAAAGCTTAAATGATAAACTACTACATTCGGATTGTAGAACATAATAATGGCTGATAACAGCTTAATGTGTTACTCTTCCTTAGAGTGTTTGCATTTTAATAGAGGGTTTCTAGAAACCCAAATGAATGAACATCTAATGGTGGTAGTTGAGGCACCTTTATAAGCCACTGGGGAAACCACTGGGGAAAACTCTGCCAAAGGATGCTATTCGTATCTACATGGTGCTAAGGTTTTTCTACCCCCAAAATACATTTATCACAGCAATCTGTTCTGTATTTGCATTCTCATCATTATTCTTGTAGTCATTTGAACTAAGAGTCTTTAAGACTTCCCTTTAGATTTAGGTGTCTCCCCTATAATTCTCCCCATATTCAATATAGTAAAGAAGCAATCAATTTACCTTAGGATATGTCTATCATTCTTTTAAAAGAAATTTTAAAAAATTAATAGGAATCTATTTCCTTTTCTTCTTACCTATCCTCCACATTGGGGGAAAAAGGGGAAAAAACCCTCTTGTAGCAAAAATGTCAAACAAAACAAATTCTCATGTTGGCTGAAAATCAATACATTATGGGGGCAGTTGGGTGGCTCAGTGGTGGATTGAGAACCAGGCCCAGAGATGGGAGATCTTAGTTTCAAATCTGGCCTCAGATACTTCCTAGCTGTGTGTCCCTGGGCAAGTCACTTGACTCCCATTGCCTAGCCCTTACCATTCTTCTGCCTTAGAGCCAATACACAGTATTGATTCTAAGATGGAAGGTGAGGATTTAAAAAAAGTCAATACTTCACTCTGCATCCATTTTCCCTTCTGAAAGTAGGTGAGTAATTCATCTCATCAGTCTTTTTGAAATGGGCTGGTCACTACATTGATTAGAGTTCTGAAGTTGTTTAAAGTTATTTGTATTTATAATATTATTCCTATTTAGAACCAAGAGAAGATCATATACAGCTACAGATTTAATACTTGAAGAATAACTTGTGACTACTACCTCCAGAGAATGAACTGGAAAATGGAAACTTTTTTAAAAGACATAATTTTTATATACTTCTATATCTGTCTTCCTGGATGATGCTTCCTATGATATGGAGAGAAAGAGAGGCTAAGACACTTGTAAATAAATTATATTAATAAAAAAACCAAAATTTTATTCATATTGTATAAATGACTATCCTGGTTCTGCTCACTTTATCCTGCCTCAGTTCTTTATATCTTCCAAAGTTTCTCTGAACTCTATCATTTCATTATAGTCCATTATTACATTTCATATACTATACTTTGTTTAAACCATTCCCCAGCTTTCTAGATGAAAGACCATCTTTTCCTTTTTGCATTTCTATTCCTGGATCTGATGCTTTCAACCAGAAAGATTAGGCAGAAGGTTGGGCTAAGGTTGGCAAATATACCAGCTCTGAAGTTGGGCTGGAGTTAGCAGTGAGGAGAAGGGCTACAAATACTCAGTAATCTGTCCAGAAGGAGCAGAGACAAGCCTTTTGGATTCCTCTCAGTTCAGTTCAGGCTGGACCTCAGAAGTTGGGCTTAACCTTAGATGGAGGGGAGGAAACTCTAAGAACACAGGACTAGGATGGTGGCCAGAATTAAGGACTACATTCAACAGCAAGGTCAAGGGTCAAGTTCAATGACCCAATCAGAAAACATCATTGACTGAAAATCCATTATGTGCAGGGGTCAAATGGGCTGACACAGAACAATTCGATCCCAGTTCCTGTTGGACAGGTTACAGCTGGTGGCTCTTGGCAGAGCTAGAATTGGGGCAAATGTATCTAGCTTTTTTCCTGCAGTCTGCACAGGGAATGTGTTCATATTTTTTTTGTTGTTTTTCTTTTACCCCTGGACCTACCTGAGTTGATATCCTCTTTCTCTTTAGATAAGAAAGGAACAGGATAGGGTTTTCCTCAGCCCACAGCAAAGGAAAGACCAATGGATTTAAGAAGTCAGAGGACCTGAGTTCAAATTTGCCTCTGTCACCTGTGGCAACCTGAGTTATTTCATTTCCCTGAGCCTCGATTTCTTACCTTTTTTTTTTTTAACTCTCACCTTCCATAGAATCTATATTGATTCTAAGGCAGAAGAGCAGTAAGGGCCAGGTTATGGGAGTCAAGTAACTTGCTCAGGGTCGCACAGCTAAGAAATGTCTGAGGCCAGATTTGAACTCCTGTCTCTGGGCTTGGCTCTCTACCCACTGAGCCACCTGACTGACCCTTGCCTCAGCTTCTTTATCTGCTCCATGGTGGGGCAGCTGGAGCCTCAGTGGACTGAGAACCAGGCTAGACACTGAGGAAGTCCTGGGTTCAAATTTGACCTCAGATACTAACTAGCTGTATGACCCTGGGCAAGTCACTTAAACTCCCATTGCCTAGCCTTTACCATTCTTCTGCCTTGAAACCAATACACAGCATTGATTCTAAGATGGAAGGTAAGAGCTTTTTAAAAATTAAGATGTTGGAAGGAAACAAGCAATTACTAAGTTTCTACTATTTGCAAGGCACTATACTAAGCACTTTACAAATATTTCATTTGATTCTCACAACAACTCTGGGAGGTAGGTGCTATTATCTCCATTTTGCAGATGTAGAAACTGAGGCAAACAGGGTTAAGTGACTTGCCCAGGGCCATATAGCTAGTGTCTGAAGCTATCCTTGAGCCAGGTCTTCATGACTCCAGGCTCAGTGCTCTATCCATTGTGCCATCTCCCTGTTTCTGTTGCATTTGAATGACCTCTAAGGTCCCTTCCAGCTGTAAATCTATAATCCAGGCTCTTGAAGTAGTTTCAGTCCCTTTCTATGTTCAATTTGTTCTCCTTTGGCACCTCTTAGAGCACTTAGAATGGCCAATGTGGGGAGTCTTTAGTGGAAACTAAGTGCTCAATCCCCCGCTCTGATCTGAAGAGAAGGACACAGACAGACAGACAGCCTCCATGTGAGGGTCTCCAGTGAGTGGGGAGGAATTTGCCACCTCCCAAGACAGACTCTCCCAATTCTGGATGGTTTCAATCTTTCAGTTTTTCCTTTGAGCTTAAATCTGCTTCAGCTTCCACTCATTGCTCCTGGTTCTGCCCTCTGAGGACAAATAGATGGAGACTAATCTCCCTTCCAAGGTAGCTAGTGGGAAAAGTGCTGGACCTGAAGAAAAGAAGACCCAAGTTCAAATTCAGCTGCAGACACTAGTGTCCTGGGCAAGTCACTTAACCCTGTTTGCTTCACTTTCTTCATCTCCAAAATGAGCTCAAGAAGGAAGAGGCAAACCACTCCAATAAGACAACCCCAAGCGAGTTCCCGATGAATCAGCCATGACTGAATCACGATTACTCTTCCACGTGAAAGCCCTTTGGATGTTTAAAGACACCTGTAACGGCCCCTTTCTAAGATTTCTCCAGGCTAAACATTCCCAGTTTCTCCATCTGATCCCTCACATGGCATGACCTCCAGCTCCCTCACCATCCCATTCATCTTTCTCTGGATGTATTCTTTCCTAAACATGTGTTACTCTTTCCTCCATCCGCCCATCCATTCAGGGTTTCTTGAAAACCTACTCCACTCTCACTGCTGTGATTTCAGAGGAAAATCTGACAAGACATACAAGCAATTTGGCTTTATGGCTTTACTGATTCTGAAAGAAGTTTGGGGAAACCAAGACTAGGTAACAATAGCCAACATACTTTTATTGAGTACCTACTATGTGCAGAACACTGGGATAGAGGCAGATATCAATAGAATAGTAAGAATAGCTGTGCTCTCAAGATACAAGGACTGGGTTGGGAGTAAGGGGAGATAGCTAGATGGTTTAGTGGAAAGAGAGATAGGAGGTCCTGGATTCAAATCTAGCCTCAGATGCCTCCTTAGCTGTGTGACCCTGGGCAAGTCACTTACCCTCAGTTGCCTTGCCCTTATTGCTCTCCTGCCTTGGAACCAGTACTCACTCAGTGTTGATTCTAAGACAGAAGGTAAAAGTTAAAAAAAAGAAATGGGCTTCCAGATCATTTATTCATTCACATATATATATATATATATATTTATACATACATATATGTGCTGCTTATTTGGCTAGAGGAAGGGGAAAGGAAGTTATCAATTAGCCTAGAAACACTATGGTAAAAGGCACTGCCAGGACACTCATTTTCCCAAGCTCTGGTTCCTGAGGCAATAGGGCAGTGCTCTTTTCTATGGCCTAATCTCTTCTAGCTTCCTCTTTCTACTCTTTGTTAGGAAGCTTATGTCTAGGAGTGTGGGAGGGCCAGGAGGGGAGCGTTGGAGAGATCAGGAACCAGGAACTGGATCTCAATGGAAATTCTTGTTCCAGTCAGCAGGAATCAATGTCCATTTGTGAGTTCCTTCTTCCATTTGGAATGTTTCACGTCCCTTAAAGAATTAGAATCTAGTAATGATAATGGCTAGAGGAAGAGAGATTAGAAAGCAAAGGAGATGGAGGAAACTGGTTGAGTGATTGAGAACCCTTATTACTTTTTACCCTTTGCCTCAGAATTCAAGAGATCTTTTAAACCAAGGGAATTCAAAGCTGAAAGTCAAGACTTTGGGGTTCGAGCCTTCTCTCTCTCTCTCTCTCTCTCTCTCTCTCTCTCTCTCTCTCTCTCTCTCTCCTCTTTCTGTCTCTCTCTTGCCTGTCTCTCTGTGTATCTACCGCTGTCTCTCTCTCCCTCCCTGTCATCTCTGATTATATCATTCCTCTATTCAAAAGTGTTCAGTGCCCCATTGATTAATAACAACATTTATAGTGTACTTGTAGTACACTATACATTATACATTATATATTATAGTCAGGCACTGTTTAACACTTAATAATTATTACTTCATTTGATCCCGATAACAACCCTAGGAGTGCTATTATTATCCCCATTTTACAACTGAGGAACCCGAGGCAAACAGAAACTAAGTGATTTGCCCAAAGTGGCACAGTTAGTAAGTATCTGAGGCTAGATTTGAACTCAGGTTTTCCTGATTCCTGGCCCAGCACTCTATACACTTCACCACCTAGTTGCTTACAGTATAAAGTTCAAATTTGTTTATCTGACATTTAAGGCTTTCTAGGTTCTGGATTCAACCAAACTTTCCAGTCTATGTCCCTTTACCCATTTTATATTTTAGCAAATTGGTCAATTCTGCTCTCTTGCAAACACTCCCTGTGCTCAAACAGTTCCCTCTTTGCCTTCTGCAATTTTGAAATCCCATCCATCTTTCAGAACCAAGATCACAGGGCACCTCTTCCATGAAGCTTTCCCTGATCTCCCTCATCAGAATTTATTTCTTAACGCCTCTATCTCCTGTGTGCCCCTAAATAACTGCCTTCTTCTCGAGTCACATTCTGCTGCGTAGTTTTTTTGTCCGTATGTCTTGCGGCCTCACCTAACCATTTTAATAAGATCAACTCCCATCTCGTTTCATTTGGTGTCTCCCTCGCTGCCTTGCCAATGAAATCTTATGCCAAGAGCTCTCTTCGTCCCAACTCCGGTCAGATCTACCCCTTAGGCGGGCGTGGAGCATCAAGCAATTGTCCTTCGCCAATGAGGACAGCCTCATGCAAATGAACTCGAGCCCAGAGACCCAAACCTAGTAGGTGTTTGTTAAACATTTGTGAGATTAAATGAACACTAGGTCAAGGCTGTGTGTGACTTCCTAGTGCCATCTGGTGGGCCTTTTGGTACATGACACCCTCTTCTCCTCTTCTCCCCATTCTTTCTAAATGCTTAGGAGTGGGAATGATTGAAAGAAAAGTAGGATGGACACGACTCAGCCACAAGCTGTCCTGAAACAGGCCACAAGGGCTTTTAGAGTTGCCTTTGGTTTTACTCTTATTTCTTGCCATTATTTAGTTTAACACTTAAAGACTGGCTAAACCCTGACAACTTCAGAGAAGAGAATCTGAGAAATCTGAAAATTAGAAATGGCCCGGACTGATCCAAAGCTAAGAGTTCCCTTGAAAATACAACTAGTGGGGGCAGCTATGTGGCCCAGTGAATTGAGAGCCAGGCCTAGAGATGGGAAGTCCTGGGCTCGAGTTTGACCTCAGATACTTCCTAGCTCTGTGACCCTGGGCAAGTCACTTAACCCCCATTGTCTAGCCTTTATGGGTCTTCTGCCTTGGAACCAAAATACAGTATTGATTCTAAGATGGAGGGTAAGGGTTTAAAAAAAAAAAGAAAGAAAGAAAGAAAACTTCCAATTGGACAGAGTCCACTATCTCCTGGGGCAACCTAGTAGATTTCATCGTAACTTTAGTTTTGTTAAGAAGTTGTTTTTTTTTTTTTTATAAAGCCTTAATTTGCTTCTTTAGCAATTGTCCCTGGTTTTAAAAAACAAATGGGGTCAGCTAGGTGGCTCATTAGATTAAAAACCAGACCTACAGATGAGAAGTTCAAGACTTTTCCTAGCTGTGTGATCCTGGTCAAGTCACTTAAACCCCATTGACTAATCCTTATCACTCTTCTGCCTTAGAATCAAGGCACAGTATTGATTCTAAGATGGAAGGTAAGGGTTTTTAAAAAATTATATAAAGAAATATGTGTGTATATATATATGTATGTATATATATATATATATATATTTCATCACCTAAATTTCTTTTTATCCTTCCTCTTCCCCTAGCCATTCCACAAAACAAATTTATTTTAAAAGAGAAAGAGAAAAAAATCAGCAATACATTGAAAAAAAATGACACAATATTTCATGCCCATAGGCAGCCCCTACCCACCTCTGCAAAAGAGTTGGGGGGGGGCATACTTTTTCCTATCTCTTCTTTGGGGCCAATTTTGTTCTTTGAAGCTTTGTAAAGTCCATCTTTGTGGTTTTTCTTTTCATTTACATTGTTTTGATATATATTGTTGTAGGTATATACATTGTTATCTTGGCTCTGCTTATCTCACTTTGTATCAGTTCATATAAGTCTTTCCAGGATTCTCTGTACTGATGATATGATAATGATAATGATTCCTTCCAGCACGGTAATATTTCACTACAGTCACATGCCACATTTTGCTTAGCCATTCTCTAATAGATGTCATTGTCTCTAGTTTTGCCCCGAAGGGCCAGGTAGACCAAATCTAAACTCTCTTCCTTTTGTCAATGTGGGATACTTTAAGAAAACAATTAGGAGAGGCGCCAGGTAACAGTGGATAGCCCTATGTTCTACCTGACCAATGGCAGCTGTACACACATGACTGCCTCTATATCTCTTTTGTGTTTCCTTCCCTTAGTGGGTGACCACATAGTATCCTTAAAGTAGACATGTTCAGACAGTAACCCTGAATTTGTTAGGGGCCAGTAACTAGCACACAGTTAATAATGAATGACTTTTTCAAAGGGATATTGACTTTAAAGATGAGACAAGAACAAATGTACAAGTGTTTCTACCCAATTTCTTCAGGGTGTATTCTCTGCTATACTCCCTTGGTCTTGAGAGGGGTAGGCTCCAATTCAGAAGTCCCCTAACAGGTCCCATGAGTGATCAGAGCTAACTGGAAATAGCACCAAAGCTATAGTGTCTATCTGATGGTAATGGAAGTATCTGCAAAAAAATATGGAAATACAGCACTCAAAGACACTGGTAACTTCAAGAAGAGTGACCCATCCTAGTGAAAAGAAATGATGGCTCTGAATTCTAAAAAAACGCTAGATTATGGAGCTTAGCTGAGAGGTCCAGTCAATAGAGACCTGTACCTAAGAAGAACTTCATGAGGAAGAAAAGGACTTTCAGAGTCAGAAGTTGGAAGACACCCCTTTGCCATACACGTTCTCACATGTGTACTTCACTATTATTTCTCTATAAGATTGAGCCCACTCTTCCCATATACACCATGCATGTTTGTGAGATAGTGTGCCCTGAGTTTGGGGTAGAG
>NC_058134.1:96864919-96965792 GCF_016433145.1 Gracilinanus agilis | reverse complement strand
TTTTTTTTTAATTTTTTTTAAACCCTTACCTTCTGTCTTAGAGTCAATACTGGGTATTGACTCTAAGACAGAAGAATGGTAATGGCTAGGTAATGGGGTCAAGTGACTTGCCCAGGATCACACAGCTGGGAAGTGTCTGAGGTCAGATTTGGACCTAGGACCTTCCTTCTCTAGGCCTGGCTCTCAATCCATTGAGCTACCCAGATGCCCCCTTCTGATTGGTTTCTAATCATGCCCTGGAGACAGGTGGCTCCCTCCCCAACTTCACAGCTTCCCTTTATGGATTATTTTCCTCTATTAGATTGTAAATTCTTTGAGGGCAGGGACTTTCTTTTTCTTATCTGTATGCCCACACTTGGCACAGTGCTAGGCACATAACAGGCCTTTCATAAATCTTTATTGAATTGAATCAAAATTGGTCCCAACCCAGACTTGAGTCATAGTACGAATTTCATGCAGGTCATATATATTCCATTCTTAAATTATCCTCATAGCCCCAGCTCAGGACTAGTCTCTCAAAGTCATTTACTCTGGTCAGACTTCCTCTATCTCTTTCTTGCAAAGACTCTGCTTCTCTTTCCTTCTTTAGCATCAAGACCAGTTACTATGCACACCTGGGAATGAGAGGACTAGCCACCTGCATCACTCTTTTCTCTATTCCAGCCATGTAGTTGGACCAGGTTCATTGCTAGGGGAAGTCTGACCTCAATAGAGCAGTGTTCAGTTGTTTTGAGTTGAGTCCGACTCTTCATGACTTTTTGGGGGGATTTTCTTGGCAGAGATAATGGAATGGTTTGCTGTTTCCTTTTCCAGATCTTTTTACAGACGAGAAAACCAAGGCAAACAGGGTTAAGGTGACTTGCCCAGTGTCACATAGCTAGTAAGTGTCAGAGGTCAGATTTGAACTCAGGAAGATGAGTCTTCCTGACCCGAGGCCTGGCTCTCTATCCACTGTATTACCTGGCTGTCTCAATAGGGAAGTGGTTCCCCATTTCCCACATTTGTTGGGTCATTGCCCCCACCTCAAGGAAATTTGCTAATTATAGAAATAATTGTGGGTTCAAAACTCCAAGAACTTTCTTTAAAAAGGAAGGAAATAAAAGAGGTACTTTACATACAAACATGAATTTGGTACAGGACAGGCGATTTATCCTTATTAAATAAAAACAATGACAAACATAAGAGAACCAGAGAGTACATTAATAGGAACTTAACCCATAACCGTGGATGTAGTTGTCCTAGAAGTCAATAGTTAGACCTCATTCTCTTAACATAAAGCAGTTTTTAGCTGCAAGGCTGACAATTAGCCATTTCATCTTTCATTTCTGAATCTAATCAAATTCCAAACTCTCCTGTAGCTCCTCCTTCTTCGCAACTCTCCTTGTCCATCAGCCTCTGCCATGCTGGGGCCACTGGGGTTACCAGCAGTCACAGGCCTTCTGGGACCCTCTGGTGCTCTCAAGGTTGCTTACTAAAGGGAAGGAAACACAAAAGAAAGGGGCAAAGGCAGCCTGAGTCCCAGCGCAAGCTGCCCTGGTTGAACTCCCATGCACTAGTTGCCACATAGGTGGGATCTCTAGGTCCCCAGGGTTAGAGAATTCACCCTTCACTAGAGTTTTAACTTTTCATCTCAAGGGCTATCAACAAGAAGATCCTACCTGGCTTCCTAGCTGTGCGACCCTGGGCAAGTCACTTAACCCAACTGCCTAGCTCTTATTGTTCTTCTGACTTGGAACCAATACTCAGTATCAATTCTAGGACAGAAGGTAAGGGTTGTTTTTTGTTTTGTTTTGTTTTGTTTTGTTTTGTTTTAAAGGCACCAGCTGATAACAGTCTCTTCTTTTGTTATGTGTAGCATCCCACTCCACCCCCTTATTGCCTTCATGGGGCTGGGAAGGACCAAAGAAACTTTCAAGGTCTATCTTATCATGGAGAGGAGCAGCCAGGGAAATTTGCCATCCCTAAAAGTCCTAGAAATGAATCACCATGTCCTTGGGATCCCCCGAAGTAGCCCCTCAGCGGAACTAAGCAGAGAATATCTGGGCAGGATCAAAGTGCTGGGAAGGAGGAGGACTTGCCATACCACAAACCTCTCCCAAGGTCAAGGTTAGCCATACACTGTTTATTCTGTTCCCTTGTTAAATCTAAGGCCCCTTGAGGTTAGGGAACTTTGAGTAAATAAAACATCTATCACTAGTCAGCTATCTGGCTCTCCTACTCTGAGGCTAAGACACTGTGAGCAGAGCCCAAAGGTGGATTGATTATACATAGAAGCATAGATAGAGGATTTACATCTGGAATGGAATAGCTGTCAAGTAGCAAGAATTTATTAAGTGCCTACTATGCGCCAGGCACTCTGTTGATACTGAGGATATACATACAGAAAGGAGATAGTCCCTGTTCTTAAGACATTTATGTTCTTCAAGCGATCTTAGAGATCATCTAATTTAACCTCTTCATTATACAGATGAGGAGACTGAGGTCACTTCAACTTTTCCCAAGTTCATTCAGCTCCAAATCCACCTAATCAACACACACACACACACACACACACACATTCCCCCCCTATCTCTACATAACATTGTTATTGGAAAATGTATAGGGGAATCCCTAGTTCTGAAACTGTGATCTTTGAAGAGCTTTTGTACTGGCCTATTTCTAGATCAGTATAATCCAACATGAATCTGAATCTCATTGGCCAATATGACAGTAAAAGAAAAGAATAAATGTTGCAGGGGATGTGGCAAATTGGGACACTGATACATTGCTGGTGGAGTTGTGAATTGATCCAACCATTCTGGATGGCAATTTGGAATTATGCCCAAAGGACTTTAAAAGACCATCTACCTTTTGACCCAGCAATACCACTACTAGGTTTTATACCCTCAAGAGATTTTAAAAAAGAGATAGACCTGTTTGTACAAAAAATATTTATAGCTGCCCTTTTTGTGGTGGAAAAAAATTGGAAAATGAGGGATGTCCCTCGATTGGGGAATGGCTGAACAAATTGTAGTATATGATGGTGATGGAATACTATTATGCTATAAGGAATGATGAACTATTTGATTTCTATAAGAACTAAAAAGACCTCCATGAATTGATGTGGAGTGAAATGAGCAGAACCAGGAGAACATTATACACAGAAACTGAAACATTGTGAGATGATCAAATGTAATAGACTTTCCTACTGAAAGCAATGCATTGATCCAGGACAATCCTGAAGGACTTATGAGAAAGAATGTCATCCACCTCTAGAGAAAGAACTGTTGGAGTAGAAATGCAGAAGAAAACATGATTTATTGGTTGTTTATTTGGATATGTGATTTGGGGTTTTGATTTTATAAAAGTATTCACTTACAAAAATGATTACTATGGAAATAGGTTTTGATTGATAATACATATATAATCCAGTGGAAAACAAAACAAAATAAAACAAATCTGGGTCTCTCCAAAAAGAGCTCTGAACTCACACTACCTTTAGACCCAAAGCTTGGGAGAACTCCCTTGTAGGGGCCCAAACTGTGCCATGAGCAATGGTCTGTTCCCATTGATTTCAGCTCCGTAGAATCCATGAAGATCTGACTTGAAGTGTTGTATGAAGCAGGTAAAGATTGTCCCTCTCTTTCATCCCTTGTTTATGATCAATCAGCAAGTTCCATTGCTTCTTCACAAATAAATCTCTGGTGCCCATTACTATCTCTCAATTCCTAGCCCTAGACTAGTCCCTCATGACTTCATTCCAAGTCATTATACTCAGGTGCCTGATGTCCTCTTTGACACTATACAATTTCTCCCTTCTAATCTAGCTTGCACCACACCATTAGATATATTGAAATATCACTATCACATGATTATAAATTAGAACTGGAAGGGTTTATAAAGATCATGTAGAATTCAACCTTCTTATTATAAAGGATGAAATTCAGGATCAAATGTGGTTAACTGATTTGCCTAAAATCACACGATAAGTAAATGAACAGTAGAGGCAAGACATGAACAAAGAACTGGATCCCCAGAACTCTTTTACTTGTTCACATCATCTCATATAATTTCTCTGCTCAAGAGCATTCAACAGCTCTCTGCTTCTGTAACAAACCAAAGCTTGCTTTTCTATCTGCTTTTCAGAAACCTTCATCGTGGAACCTCATTCAGGTTTGTCCTTCAATAACTCACTCATCCTCAGGACTTCTTTCTCCATTCTCTCTCTCCCAAAAAACCCTAATTTGTTCAATTTACCTTTCCAACAAGGGCTTGTTCTTGTTCCAATTAGGTCAACTAATTCATACTAAGCTGAAAAGAAGTATTATCTCTCCAAGGGTATCCCTTTTGTTAGCAACCAAATGCCTTCAAGCTAAGGAATGGACTTCTTATGGTCAAATTTCAAATACAGTCGTAGGCTGATACATAAGATATTTGTGGAGCAGGGGGCCTTCTCTACATCCTTCAAATCTCATCACTTAGGGAGCTGCTAACTTTGTCTCTCCTTGTCCATACCATTGAGCTTCCTATTGAGTTCAGCCTCATATAAATACCCTGTCTGAATAATCACAACAGTCAGCATTTATATAATACTTTAAGGTTTGCAAAATGTTTTGCGTGTATTAACTTTACATATGTTACTAGTTCAGAGGCAGAAATAGCAGCAATATAGCCAGTCATTCAATTCACTTAGGGAGGGAAGTGTTCTCCACCTTGTGAACAAAGTACTCTGCACTCATTGCTTTTTTTTTTTAATTAAAATTTTTTAAAATTCAATTTCAATTTTTTAAATTAAAAATATGTAAATAATATAACATGTAACACAACAATGTGATGCATGTGATTTATTATAAATATGTGATAAATTATAATAAATATGCTTATCCAAGAGAAACCAATTCTCATATTATCTATGTCCAAAAATCTCTCTCTTCTTTTTTCCTCCCTTCCTCTCCACTGCTCCCCGCTCCCCAAAAAGGCAGGTAATATGATGTAGGTTGCACATATATTATCATATAACACATATTTGCCTGTTCATCATGTTGTGAAACAAGATATACTTGTATATACTCTAGAGAAAAATTAATAGAGGAAATCAAGTGAAGAATGGTATGTTTCAATCTGTGTTCAGAGGACTCTGTCTGTTCTTTCTATGGTGGTAGATAGCCTTTTTCATCATGAATCCCTTAGAGTTGTCCTGGATCCTTGTCTTGTTACTAATAGCTGTCATTCACAGTTGGTCATCATACATTATTGTTGTTATTGTGTACAATGTTCTCTCGGTTCTACTTGCTTCACTTTGCATCACTTCATATTGATCTTTTCAGATTTTTTTTTGTATGTGTGTGTCTGTGATCATCTTGTTCGTCATTTCTCACGGCACAATAGTATTTCATTACAATCACAGCCACATTACAATGTGGCTGGACACCACAACTTGTTCAGCCATTCACAAATTAATGGACATCCCTTTGATTTCCAGTTCTTTGCCACCACATGAAGACTCTTTGCTACCCTTTTGGATCCATGATGGATTAGAAATTGCCCCTTCTTCCTACACTGCTTATCTGACAGCCACCCTATCTCTGATTCTAGCACAATGACTCTTCTCCCTGGCTTTGTAGGAAGCGAAAGGTTGCTGCAGCATCCCAGAGGTTATTAGCAGAACTAATGAAGCAAACTGATGTCTTCACTCTGATCTGGCCAAGAAGCTATTTTAGGGCTCAGCTGCAGGGCCCTTTTAACACAGAGCCACGGCAAGCCCAAAGATACTTATGAACATCGTCCCAGAGGATCCTGACTCTAATTAGAGCCCGGGTAAATTCATATGAGTCTTGGGAGAATACCTTAGACTTGGAGGTTTAGAGTTCACACACAGGATAGGCAGGATCCCATGGCTTAAGGCTTTCTCTGGCATAGAAGTTGTTTCAAGGGGATCAGGACACCCCAAAATAAAATTCTGGTGAGAGAGTTGCAGGTGATTCTAATGATGAAGAAAAGAGGGCGGGATACAGAGACTTATGTAGCTACCAAGTGGTTTATCAATTTTTTAAATCAAAATTATTGAATTCAGATTTAAAAGGACATGAATAACAAATGTATAAACAAACATAAAAAAGGATGAAGATAAAAAAATGACCAGGTCCTATAAAAATAGTCAAGTATAACCTTATAGGGGCAGCTAGGTAGCACAGTGGATAAAGAACCAGACCTGGAGTTGGGAGGACCTGGGTTCAAACCTGACCTTAGACACTTCTTCACTGTGTGACTCCGGGCAAGTCACTTAACTCCAATTGCCTAGCCCTTGCTGCTCTTCTGTCTTAGAATAGATACGAATACTTAAAAAAACAACAGCATAAGCTTATAGTCATAGATGAGGAACTGAAAGAGACTTCAAAAGATCATTCCATCTGGTGCTTTCATTTTACAAATGAAGAAACTGAGGCCTAAGGTGGTTAAGTGACTTGCCCCTCACACAATATTAGGGGCAGGATTTGAACCCAGATCTTGTGCTTCCCAAGCTAGTGTTCATTCTACTATACTATCTAATTCTTGAAATAAATATTAAAGATTTTCTTTGTTATGTTTGTTTATTTTTTAGTTATGTTAGAGATTATGTTATATGGATATAATAAAATATTATCGTGCTGTAAGAAATGCCAAAAGAGATGGATTTCAGTAAATCATCAACATTTATTGTCTCCTATGTGCCACACACTATGCTAAGCCCTTGGGATACAAAAAGAGGCAAAAGACACTCCTTCCCCTCAATGAGCTTCCAATTGAATAGAGAGAAAACTACACAAACACATATATACAAAGCAAACTTTGACAAGAGACATAGGAAACAATTAAACAATAAAACAATAAAACAATTAACGGAAGGAAGTCACTGGAATAAAAATGGCTTGGGAAGGCTTCCTATAGAAGAAAGGACTTTCATTGGGACTTAAGGAAAGCAAAGAAAAGCCACAAAACTATGTTGACCCTTCCCAAAGAGATCAGAGATAAGAGGAAAGGATCTACCTGTACAAAAATATTTTAGCAGCACTTTTTTTTTTTTTAAACCCTTAGCTTCTGTGTATGGGCTTATAGGTGGAAGAGTGGTAAGGGTGGGCAATGGGGGTCAAGTGACTTGCCCAGGGTCACACAGCTGGGAAGTGTCTGAGGCCAGATTTGAAGCAGCACTTTTTGTAGTGGCAAAGAATTGGAAACTGAGGGGTTGTTCACCACTTGGGGAATAGATGAACAAGTTGTGGTGTATGGTTGTAATGGAATACTATTAGGAAGGATGAAGAGGATGAGTTCATAAAAACCTGGAAAGTCTTCCATGAACTGATGCAAGTGAAGTGAGCAGAACCAGGAGAACAATGTATACAGTAATAGAAATATTATATGATGATCAATTGTGAAACACTAAACCACGATCAGAGAAGTAAGTCTCCAAGATGACTGCAAGGGACACATGAAGAAAATGCCATCCGCAGCCAAAGAAGGAACTGCTGGGGCCTGCGGCAGATCAAAGCCTGCCATCTTCTACTATATATCCTTCATGAGATGTGTTGATGTGGGTTGGTAGTGGTAAATGGTGCTTTTAAAATCTTAGAAATGCTTTGAATTTTTTCTTTTAGATCTTATGCTTTTTGTTAACTAGACTATAGACTCAAACTCTGTGTGTTCGTCTTCCCAGTTGATAAGCACTTGTAATGAAGGGAGGGGGGAGCGCCTGAGCTATTAATGACTTTTTCCCTTTGATAAGAGTTTGTAAGCCTGAGAAAGGACACCTAAAGACCCAAAACAACTTTGAAAGTCCAACACACAGATCATGGGAAGGAACATCATTGAGGTGCACTGGGGATCTTTGCACTCCTTCCCTGCCCATTCCCCTGGAACACCCATGGGAGAAATAATCTGAGGAAAGGTGGAGAATTCCCAGGATGGGAGGAGGGCAGTACCCCAGACCCATAATAAAACTAGCAACTTGAAATCCTGCTTTGACTTTTTCCATCACCCTGGCTATACTTATCTGTAACATCCTTGAATAAACACCTTTATGCCTTAAAATAAAGGGGTCTGAGTTGCAGTTCTTTGGGTGCGAACCAGCATTCTCTCTCCCATCACGAAACTCTCCCACAACATGGGTAATATGTGCCTTCTCCCAGGACTTAAGCAATATGGAAATATGTATTGCATGAAAGTAGAGGTATATTTTTTGGGGGGCTATTCACTGCCTCAAGGAGAGGGAGGAGAGTAGGTAGAGAGAAAATCAGAACTTTAAAATGTCAAAAAAAATTGTCTAAAATTATTTCTACATGTAACTGAAAAAATAAAAACTTTTTTTTAGTTTTTATTTTATTTTTTTTAAACCCTTACTTTCCATCTTGGAGTCAATACTGTGTATTGGCTCCAAGGCAGAAGAGTGGTAAGGGTAGGCAATGGGGGTCAACTGACTTGCCCAGGGTCACACGGCTGGGAAGTGTCTGAGGCCAGGCTTGAACCCAGGACCTCCCATCTCTAGGCCTGGCTCTCAATCCACTGAGCTACCCAGCTGCCCCCAAAAACATTTCTTTAAAAATAAAGCCAGGAAGATCATTAGTTAGAGTGGAGGAGGAAGAACACTCCAGCACAGGGGACAGCCAAAGAAAAGACTTGGAGTTGTGTCCATGGTTTGAAGAGTACATGTTGGGGAATAAGTTGTGAGAAAACTGGAAAAGTGAAAGGCTTAAAAGCCAAACAGAACATTTTAGATTTGATTCTGGGGTGCTGACATGATCAAAGCAGACTTTAAGAAAATCCCTTTAATGGCTAAATGGAAGATGGATTAAAGTGAGGAGAGCTTGAGGCAGGCTATTGTAATAGTCCAGGTGCAAGATGATGAAGACCATAGAAATTGAGGAAAATTACATGAACAGTGTTATAAAGAGCACCAGGAGAAAAAAATTACAAAGACTATGGTATGGTAAAATGAATTTTGAAAGTTCTTAAAGGTCATAATAAATGTGTCAATAACCACTACTCCAGAAGATTCATTTTGAAGTTCAGATTATAAACTCCACCATTGGACTATAAATTCCTCGAGGGCAAAAACTGTCTTTTCCCTTTTCTTTGTGCCTTAATAAGCATTTAATATGGGTTTGTTTATTGATTGATTGGTTGATTGATACTAGCTTTTCTCTTACTCCCTGGTAAGTTGTCTCTCTGACTTGAATTTTTTCAAACTTATTCTTATTGGGCCCTCTTTTTTTTTTTTTAATTTTAATTAAAGCTTTGAAGTTCTTGACTAACACTTTCTTCTTCCCCTTTTCCTACTCCTACAAAGGGAAATGCAAATCAACTCCCAGGTACTATTCCCTTTTGTTAAAATATTAGATAATTTTGAATGATCTAAGAATTCAAAAAGTAATAATAACAGCAACAGCTAACAGTTTGCAAAGAACTTTACAAATATTTATTTTATTCTTGCAACAAGTCTAGGTACTATTATTATACCCATCCTACAGATGAGAAAATTGAGACAGATAGAAGTTAAGTGACTTGCCAGAGTCACAGTTAGTTAGAGCCTGAGACAAGATTTGAACTGGGGTCTTCCTGAGTCTAGAGCTATTGCTCTATCCACTGTATTGCCAGACTTACTGAGTGAGTTCCCTAGAATCTGACCTTGTAATGAATTTCCTTCTAATTCTTTGACCTTTCTCTTTAATATTTTATCATGTCTTTATTTCTCTAGGTCCACTCCCCAAATCGTGAGGCCTTCTATGAATTTCTAGACCAAAAATCATTACAATACCTATGAATTAATTACTCATTAAACAGTCTACATAGTAATAAACAATGAAATAAAAGTAATTCTCTATTTTAACATGGATAAACAGGTTATCAAGGCAATTATTCCTTGGGACATGTGCAGATATTCCCTGTCTGGTTCCAGTCTACTGCATGGAAGCTTAGGGGAGCCCATTTCCCATCATGAAGAGGGACTTGTATGCTGTGATAATGAAGAACCCCCAAATGACTGCTGAGCTGGAAGAACTGATGACTCAAGGGATACACAAAAGCAAGAGCCTAGATTCAGAGTTTTCTCATTCCAGCTGTGAATCATGTGGACTATTTGGAGTTGGTCCTTTTAAACTGGTGTCTCTAGAGAGTACAGAGAGTGGACTGCCCTCTCTCCCAGTCAGCCACTCAGTGAACATGAGTGCTGCATGAAGACTCTGTAACAGAAGAAAAGATCTCTAATACTAATCAGATAGTCGCCCAACAAGCATTTTATTAAAAATTTACTATGTTCCAAAGACTGAACTAAGCACTGGAAATACAAAAACAAAAAGGCAAAAAATAAGCCCCTAATTTGCTCTGAAGAATCTGGCATTCAATGGGTGTAAATAACAATCTTCACACACAATAAATACAATGCCAATGAGAGTTAATTTTATAGGAATGGGAGGAAGAAAAGGTCTCCTGCAGGATGGAGGATCTGATCTGAATGTAAGCAAGCCACAGAAGCTGGAGTCGAAGTTGAGGAGGAAGAGAATTCCATATATGGAAGCCAGATGGTACAAATGTGTGGAACTGGGAGATTTGAGTGTCATGGGTAAAGAATGGTAACAAGGCTAGAGCAGCTACTAGATTATAGGCTGAGCAGAGAGGAATAAAATGTAAGAAATTAGAAAAGTAGGAAGGGACCAGAGAATTTCATATTTGGTCCTGGAAGCAACAGGGAACCACTGGAGTTTATTGTGGGAGGTGAGACAGCCAGATATATGCCCTAGAAAGATTGTCTTGGCAGCTCAATGGAAGATGGATGGGAGTGAAGAGAGAGCTGAGACAGGGAGACCTATCAGCTGGCTGTTTCAGTAATTCAGGTGAGAGGTGATGAGGGCATGTACGAGGGTCTTGACTGTGGGGATGAAGAGAAGGGGATGTAGATGTGATATGTTGGGAAAGGTAAAAAAACCAGAAGTTGTTAGTGACCCTTTTCCACACATTCCCTTCATTTCTGTATCACTGCCATCGAACTCTAAGTCGGAGTCAGCTCTTCCCTCAGACCTGGGTGTTTTTGTGGAAAAGTACACTCTGGGACTTTACCAGATGGCAAGGAAGGAGAGAGGGAATGTTTTGTATGAGCTATTCTTGCTATACAATCTTACTAAAAGGCCAGTTTACTGGCTAATTAAAATGAGAAGCATTCCAGTGAATGCTCAGGTATGTCTAGTCCCACAGGGTTATCCCTAAAACTCGGAGAATAAGTCGTTTATTTGGGAAGAAACACAATCCTAACATTCAGTTCACTCAAGATACCAATTAAAGTTTCTCAGGAATCCTCTTCATATTTCTCCTTAAGAGTTAAATTCAATCTGTAAAGAAATAAGTTCTTTTAGTACGGTTTGTGGTTTTTGCTTTTTTTTCTTTTTTGGCACTCTCTTCAGCCATTAGAGGTGCCTTCCCAAAATGCGTTATAAAATGCCAATTCCTCACAGACAATTCATAGTTGGTAGCAGGCACTGAGATGTCCAGGGCCTTTCTCCATCTCTCACTGAAACTGCATCTTGTCACATAGATTGCAGGACGCAAGCGAGGCTGCAGCCAGGAGCTGCCTTCCCTGCTTCTAGGTTTGGTGCCAGTAGCAGCAGCTTTTATGGCTTAGCAGTCAGTCGGAGGACTTGTGATTATCTCCAGTTTTTCCTGAATATTTCTTGTTTGCATGTTGTCTTCCTCATTAGACAAGGAGCTCTTTGAGAGTCAGGACTGTCTTTTGCCTTCCTTTGTATCCCCAGTACTTAGCACAGTGCCTGGCACAAGGTGGGCAATAAAAACTAACCAACCCCTGAAATTTCCTTGTCATCAGCTAGAATGGCAGCTGTGCATAGAGTGATGAGGGGTGGAGGCAAGGGGCACTAAAATGGAGTTCTCTTTATCGTATTTTTTCTTAAAATGATTTGACAGTTCTAAAAATGAAGAAGCTTCTCACTTCCTTTCTCCCTGCCTTTTCCATATATTCCTCACAGATCAAAGTTTAACCCTCACACATTGTCCTTGATTCCATAGGGAAAAGCATTTTTAAAAACCATAAAACAAAACAAAACAAAACAAAAGAGAAGTTCTAAGTGTAACTTCAAGGGGGCAGCTGGGTGGCTCAGTGGATTGAGAGCCAGGCCTAGAGTTCAAATCTGGACTCAGACACTTCCTAGCTGTGTGACCCTGGGCAAGTCACTTAACTCCCATTGCCTAACCCTTACAGATCTTCTGCCTTGGAGCCAATACATAGTATTGATTCTAAAGTAGAAGGTAAGGGTTAAAAAAAAAAAGTGTAACTTCAAATACAACCAAACTGCCCTTTCCCCTGTACTCTGGCTCTGAAAAAGAGAGTAAAATGTATCCATAATCTCTGTGGGAGAGTCTAGTGGAACAAGTCAGACATTTCTTAAGGGCACATTTTTAATTTTTTAAGAGAGGGAGAATTCTGGGGCAGAGTAGGGGATGCAGAAAGAAAAGACTGGCAATGAAATGTTGTGATGGAGAGAAAACAAGGAGGACCCAGTCCTTAGAGCAAATCCTGATTCTGGAAATGAGTGATGGAGAGGGGTTCTTTCCCTCTCTGCCACAGAGGACAGATGGGCATCCTTTGATTATTTCCTGCCAGATTTCTGCTTTTAATTGTATGCTGAACTGGAACTGGGTGTACCTTCAAAAGGCTCAAAGGCACGAACTCTCCCTCTTCCCCATAAGAAGCCAAGGGAGAACAGGGACATCAAGCCCTTTCTACCTCCTAGCTGCCATCTATCAAGGAACCCTTAGTGATTCTTATTTCTATTTCGATTGCATTTATTCTTCCCTGATCTTAGAGAAATCCCAGACATGTAACAAGCCAGCTTGCAGTTTTGAACTTTGAAGGGTTAAAGAGTCATCAAAACTCTCCCAGGAAACTGAAAAGGATCAGCAATACATGATTCTGGTGATGGGCAAGCCCTGAGGAAGCAGCTTACTTGAACCAGCTCAGCGCTGAGTCAAACTGGCAGCCACATCCTTTGAGGGGACAGTAAACTTGCCTCCACTCACACAGCCAGTGTGGAACTTGAACTCTGATCTTTCTGATTCTAAAGTTAGCTCTCTACCTGCTGTTGTCATGCTCTTTCATGACTTATTAAGCCCTGGTATATTCAAAGGTCCTGGGGATCTGCTATCTTAGATTTGAGATGCTGCAAACAGCTCAGACTCTCTTTTTCTACCTTCTTTTTTAAATTAAAAAAATATTCCTTTAAATATATATATATATTTATTTATTTAGAATATTTTTCCATGGTTACATGATTCATGTTCTTCCCTCCCTCCTCCTATAGCCAATGAGCAATTCCACTGGGTTTTACACGTATCACTGATCAAGACCTATTTTCCTTCTGTGTTTCTGCTCCCACAGTTCTTTCTCTGGATGTGGATAGCCTTCTTTCTCCTAAGTCCCTCAGAATTGTCCTGGATCACTGCATTGCTGCTAGTAGAAATCTTTTTCTATCTTATAAAATCTCACAGTTACTTCTTTGCTTGGACCATTTTGAAGTAGTCTTGAGTCTGAACAGTCAATTTCCTGGGTTGTGGTTAAGTGTGCAGCTTCATTTCCCAGAATTAAACTAAAACTCATCCCAAGGGGAGTGGTACAAGGCAGAAGCCAATGCCTCCTTGTATCCCTTTTTGTGTGAGTTAGTGTTCCCCTTTTGGTTCACATGCTATTAATAAACCTAAAATGATGTTAGCAGTGGCTATGACTGTGTTTCTGTTCCTGGAGATTAAGAACTGGGTTAATATTCCGAGCCAATATGTTTACTTTTGTCTATTTTCAGAATCTAGTAGTTTATTTAAATTGGTTGGATAAGAGCTGCTGTAATTGCATGCAGCAGCATCTAACCTTTATCCTGCTTTTTGATTTGAATATTTGCTTTAATTTGTTAACAATCTGACTACACATAGACAGATGATTCAGAAAAGGCTCCAACTTTAGAACCAAGCCATTTTTCTCTCTGTTACAGTATAGTCCATCCTGACTTCTGGCCAGGCTGGCTGCTGGAACAGGAGGCAGACCTCCCAGCTTCTACATATTTACTCCAACAAAACCCTGAAGTTTGAACCAGACCACATAATGATCAAGAAATCCTTCTTCTACCCTAGAACTACACACACACAAAAACTCCCCCAGCTACAGGCAATAGGAAAGAAGACTGCCAGCAAACCCAGCCTGGAGGTCCCTGAAAATCAGAAATTGGCCAGTGATACATGAGTTCAGATATAGTAAGAGTGGAGGGCTTTGCTAATAAAGCCTCAGGGTGGTCAGGAAACCTCGAATTGGGGCAGTGAGCAGCAGGCAATAGGCAATGCCTAGAAAGGTGCCATGGTGCTCCAGCTAACATAATCTAGGTCCAAGGGCTCTGAAATCCCTCACACTGTTATGAGATGACAGAGATATCTCTGAATATCCAATACCCTGAACCTCAAAGGTCTAGGAAGGATCTAACTCCAGAAGGTGAGAGCCAATACAAAATCCCAAGGGTAAGAGCAAACAGGGCCAACCACCCTCTCAAAAATGAAAGAAGAGAAGAAAGTTGGCCCTGTCACAAAGTCCAAGTTCAGAAACTGAAGCTAAGAAAAGAGCAAATTTTTTTTAAAAAAAGAAAAAAACACTAGAAAAAACACTAATCAGCAAAATAAATTAGTGCAAATCCAAAGGCTTCCTCAAAGAAAAAGTAAGTAACTTCGTGACAAATGAAAGCAGAAACTCAAAGGGAAAATGGATCTGTAAATACCTTGATGAAATGAAGTGAGAGATAAAAAACTAAATAAAATTCATGTAAGAAATAAGTAAAAGGAGAACAAATACCTTACATACAGTGGTTCCCAAACTCTTTTGGCCTATCGCCCCCTTTCCATAAAAAATATTACTTAGCCCCCTGGAAATTAATTTTTTAAAATTTTAATAGCAATTAATAGGAAAGATAAATGCACCTGTGGCCATCACCACCTCCCTGGATCGCTGCAGCACCCACCAGGGGGCAATGGCGCCCACCTTGGGAATCACTGCATTAGAAGATAAAGTGACTCCCTGAAGAGTAGAATAGACCAAATAGAAATTAGTGACTCTATTAAGCAATATTCTACTAGAAAACATTATAGGGACTGCTAGGTGACTTAGTGGATTGAGAACCAGGCCTCGAGATGGGGAGGTCCTGGGTTCAAATCTAGCTTCAGATGTCTCCTAGCTGTGTGACCCTAATCAAGTCACTTAATTTCCCTTTCCTAGCTCTTACCACTCTTCTGCCTTAGAAGCAATACACAGTACTGATTTAAGATGGAAGGAAAGAGTTTTAGAAATATATGTACATATGTATATTAGAATAAAATCAAAAGACTTGAAAAAAAACAGAAGAAAATATAAAATAATTGATATGAAAAATAAATGACCTAGAAAACATCAAAAATTAGACTTCCTTAAAGCCATGATTTTTTTAATGTCTGGAAACTATTGAGTATTTCAAGAAATTAAAAATCAAAACTACTCAGAGCTATTAGTACTAGGGGGTCAAGGTAAAGCTAGAAAGAATCTACCAATAACCTCCTAAAAGAAATTCCAAAATGAATAGTTCCACAGTTTCCATGTCAAAGAAAAAAAATACTATAAGTATTCCAGCAAGAAGCAGTTCAAGTACTCAGGAACTGAAGTAAGGATCATACAAGACCTGGAAGCTTCTACAAAAACCAGAGGAAATTTTGGAATACATATTCCAAATATGTATACATAGGCAAAATATGTAGGCTCACAACTAAGGATAACTTATCCTGCAAAGCCATATCAATTCTACAGGGGGAAGTTCTATAGGGGGAAATAAATCAACTTTTAAAGGAAAAGAGGATTTTCAAACATTTTTTGATGAAAAGACTAGAGCTGGAAAGATTTTGAAATACAAACATGTAATAATTAAAATGGGTTTGATAAATATAAGAATTTTTTAAAATTGTGATTGCCATTTATAATTAAAATTAAACTATGAGTATGTTAGTAGCTTTAATAGCTTTATTACAGCAAGGTAGAGATAGTAAAGAGGGAAACGTAGGAAGGAGGTAGAAAATATTGCCTAGCTAAATACCCTATAATTGCCGATCTGAAGAAATCCAGCTCAGCTCTGACAAAGGCTCCCTCAGGTCTCGATCTCCAACCAGGAGTCATGATAGTCTCTTCAGCAAGTCTTACCAGCACAGTCTTACTTATCAATCTCCAACACAGAAGTCCAAGGCAGAAGAATCCCTCCAACACAGAAGACCCTCTAACATAGTAGTCCAATGCAGAGACACCCACTCAACGGAATCCGTCTTTTGGCAAGAGCCACCAATGCAGCAAAAATCCAACATAAAGACATCAACACAGAAGTTCTCCCTCAGCAAGAGCCACCAAGGCAGCAGAATGAATCAGAATCCCCTCTGCTGGCTTTTATAAGTAGTCTTCTCTACATCACTTCCTATCTCTTTGGTTTCTAGTTCCTTTCACTGTGGGTTGGTCTATCACATCTCAGAAACCAATCATAGTTTCCCACTTTTCCTAGTATTGTGGGGGTGGGGGATGCAGCACTTGTAGTCTTTTAGGACTAAGTGTTAATGACTAAGTATGAAAGGCAGGGGACTCCAAGTTCTAGATTGATTAAGTTAAAATAAACAAAAAAAAAGTTTAAATTCTCTTTCACAACCACAAAAGTCCAGAGAAACCTATCACGGCAAATTTATTTAAGCAATTAGGAGGAGCTATATGATGATACTGTGCTAACATTATAAAAGAGGGGGAAACTTAAAAACCTTAATGTCTGCAGTGCTTATTGAGGGAATTAACTAAGATAAGGCGAGGTCCTGAGGATAGATCAGTTTTATTTTTTGGATTTCAAGATAGGAGAGAAGAGAATGTAAAAGGAAGAACATACTGATGTAGAAAGAAGGAAGATGGAGATAAAACTTGATATTTCTCATAAGTAGGGCGCGTGAGAAGATTATATAAATGTGGAAGAAGATTTAACAAAGGACTAAAGTAAAAATTCAATATTGAATGGAAAATTATTAAAAATTAGGGTCATATCAAAAAGATTTATTAATTTGTATTATTTTTATTATCAATAACAGAAAGGTAGAGATTTAAGAACTTATTTTTCTTCCCCCAAAACTATTGTATAATTAACAGTTAGCCATATAACAAGATGCAGAGAGGATACAGATTATTTCAACTTTCTATAGATATTTTCCAATTCAATAGCTCTGTAGCAATGGTTTGTTCACTCCTACTTCATATCCACCTTTCTTTCCTATGTGATTATCAATAAACCAATATAGTGGTGTTTCTTAGGGGTCATTTTATTTCTGTGAGACACCAAGGAACACTAAAAGTTTCCAGGGGGTAAAAAAAGAATTTTAAGACCCTGGAAAATAAAATCATCCCAATTGTTTATAGGACAGAAGGAGGAGAGGGAAATGGTGAGAATTACACATGGATGTAGAGATCTGGGATTCCCTTTACTTTCTCTTATCTTCATGTGAGACTTCCTAAACACCACACAGGATAGTGGGAACAGGCAGCCAACAAAAATGAACTTGAAATTCCGGAACCCCAGTTTGCCACATGGAGGACTGAGGTGGTCAGTAGCTGTGACTGGAGCCAGGTTTGCTGAATGTCTTGCATATTAGCAGCAACGGATTTTGAGATTAGGAATTACCAGATTGTGGTGACTACAAGCCGCCATATTTTAAAGCAGATTAGTGATTTGGATGAAAGAACGAGGAGCTAAGGGCATTAATAGCTCTCCTCAAATTCATGGAACTCAGATTACTGGCAGATGCCATTACAGTAATGTAGAGGGTTAGGGACTAATAACTATAGAAAATCCCACTGGCTGGTGAAAAAGAAAGGAAAACACTTCTCTCCCATTATGCTTCTCTGGGTTTCCCATTTATATAGTTTGTGACCTAAGGGGAATGGGTCCTGGACACAACCTTTTCCTTAATCCATGACCTACAGGAGTAGGTGAGTGGTTTGGAGACTATTCCCCAGACACCTCAGAAAGTTTTAGGAGATCAGAGGAGGAGGGCTTCATACTGATGTGCTTCCTTTCTGTTTGCCTTATTGTCAATAAACAAGAAACGATGTGGCTATATAGTATATTGAATACTTCTGTCTTCAAACTGTGGAGGGTCATTTTGGCTGAGAAAAGATTTTAGAAGCAGGGTAGGAACTAGTCATAGATCACCTATATTTTTAAAAATTAAAAAAATTTTAATAACAAATTTCCACATTAGTTTTCCAAAGTTATATGATCCATATTGCCCCCTCCCAGAGCTGACAAGCAATTCAGTCTGGGTTATACATGTAGTATCATGCAAAACATATTTCCATATTATTCATTTTTTGTTAGTGAATAATCTTATAGAAGCCAAACCCCCAAACATATCCAAACAAACAAGTGATAAATGATATGCTTCCATGTGCATTCCTAATTCAGCAGTTCTTTCTCTGGAGGTGGGGAGCATTCTTTTTCATAAGCCCCTCAGAATTGTCCTGGGTCATTGTACTGCTGAAAGTATCGAAATCTGGCACATTTGATTGTTCCACAATATTGCAGTTACTGTGTATAACAAATAGATCACCCATCATGCAATATTTTATGTAATTCTTTGTGTGCCACATTTCACGTTTTGCACAAATTTAAATTCGGAACCCTAACAGGCCAACATCTTGATGCTACGGGGCTTGGTAGTGAGAGAGAGGGGTGGTCACTCAGTTGAGCATCTTTGGGAGCAAGTTAGGATACGGCAGTCTTGTCAGGCAGTACCATGCATGTGCCAGAGATGAGCTAAAACAGAGCACCACTTGGTGGACAACTAAGATATTTCACTTCCTTACTGGGAAATTCACTCCGCTGCCTTTGAGAAAGATAAAATGATTTAGACTGATCCTATTATTTCTGTGTCCAAAGAGGTCAGTATCAGGGCCTGTGGACATAGGCCTGGGGTCTTCCCCTAAGCTTTTTTGTTTGCTTGTTTTGGGTGGAGATCGAAGAAGCCGACAACATTGTGAACTTGGAGGAGTTCAGGATTTGAGTCTGTGCCAGGTTTTTCATCTTTCTGGTCCATCTTGGAGGCCCCAAGGAGCTGGGAGCAACTTTCAGGCTCCAGAATAGCGGCAGCTTTGGAGAGGGTTCATTTCGTAGTGATACCGCATTAGGATTTGATCTTGGTGAGACTAATGCTATGTAGAAACTATTAAATCTGAGTTTACTCTCCCCAGAGACCAAGGCGATATAGGAGAGTGTGCACTGCCAAAATATACACATGGGAGGAGAGAACAATTGTATTTCTTCTCTTGGTATATCTTCAAAATAAATTTCTCTTTATAAAAGATAATTGATGTTAATGGGTAAAAATAAAACTGGGGTACTAGTGATAATGGCTAACAGTGAGAGGAATACACCTGATATGAGGGCTGGAGCTGAGCCCTCGGGGAGAATCCCTAAAATCCTGAGTGGGGGGTATACAGATTCTTCTTCACTCTAGAAGTAGCAACTAACTACATATAATACTTCATCCTTTTCAAAGAAGACTCATGACACCACAGGGTGATCTCTCTTTTTTATTTTTAATTTTTAAAATTTATTTATATTTAATTTTGAAAAATTTTATTTAGAATATTTTCCCATGGTTCCATGATTCACGTTCTTTCCCTCTCCTCCTCCCACCCCTTCCCATAACCAATGAGCAATTCCACTGCATTTTACATGTGTCCTTGATCAAGATCTATTTCCATATTATTAATATTTGCACTAGAGTGATCATTTAGAGTCTGTATCCCCAATCATATCCCCCTTGAACCATGTGATCAAGGAAATGTTCTTTCTCATAAGTCCCTCAGAATTGTCCTGGATCATTGCATTGCTGCTAGTAGAGAAGTCCATTACAATCGATTGTACCACAGTATATCCATCTCTGTGTACAATGTTCTCCTGGTTCTGTTCCTTTCACTCTGCATCAGTACCTGCAAGTCATTCCAGTTCACATGGAATTCCTCCAGTTCATTATTCCTTTGAGCACAATAGTATTCCATCACCAACAGATACCACAATTTGTTCAGCCATTCCCCAACTGAAGGGTGTCCCCTCGTTTTCCAGTTTTTTGCCACCACAAAGAGCACGGCTATAAATATTTTTGTACAAATCTTTTTCCTCATGCCTCAGATTTTTAAAAAGGCAGCATGGTGCAGAAAATAGAGAATCAGTCTTAGAGTTAGGCTTAGAGCTTAGAACTATCTCTGACACAAGCTGACTAGAAGACAAGTCACTTAGCCTTTGAGTGCCCCAGGCAATTTTTTAAAACTATTACCTTCTATATTAGAATGGATTCTAAGTACCTATTCTAAGGTAGAAGAATGGTAAGGGACAGGCAATTGGATTTGCCCAGGGTTATACAGGTAGGAAGTATCTGAGGTCACATTTGAACCCAAGACCTCCCAACTCTAGACCTGGTACTCTATCCACTGTGCTATCTAGTTGCCTTCCAGGCAAATCTTTAAGATTATAAATTGTAGAATAGCTGTTAGTCTGCCTTAGAGGAAAAATTTCCACGGTAAGAGTTTCAAATGGAAATAAAATCAGTTTCAGACCAAATTTGCAAAATGTCTTGGACTGAAAAGACCCAAAAAAGCATCAGAGAAGAAGGGGTGATTCGAAGGGGCAGAAACAAATGCCTAAGTGCTTTTCTAAGTAGCTCTTGGGTCTTGATCTCAAAAGAGATAAAACAGCCTGAGACAATAAACTTTTAAAAACTGAGGGAGAATAACGGCTCAGCAAAAGAGCTGCGTTATAACTGATGACCAGTAGATGGCAGCAGAGAGCAGCTCCAGTGCAGAAAGGAGTAAGGCTGTCCAATCCAAACCATTAAACTTTAATTAAGTGCCTCCTATGTGCCAAGCACTGTGCTAACATCAGAGCTGTGAGTTTTCCCTGGTCATACAAGTTCCCCGGAAATGTGTCCTTGGGTACAAGTACCCTGGCCATCCGAGCTCCCTATGTGCGTGCCCCTTCACCCACTAATCACTCTCTAGTTGGTTTAGTTGGTAAAAGAAGCAGAGACTGGGGACTTCATAAGCTCTGGTTAAGTATGGATGCTGATCCACAAAATGCCTCCAGTCTGAAGTAGCTTTCTGGGGGCCTAAAGGTAGGGGCTTCCAGGGGTTTTATAGTATAACTATGACCCTAACAAACCTACGGGATTCCTTTCTCTCTCTTGTTCCCTTCTTTTCTTCCTCCCTTTCCCCCTTCTCCTCCACTGATTTTCCCCCTTTTCTCTTCCCCAGAATAAAAAGAACCAAAGAACAAAACCCCTAAAGAACAAACCCTCCAAATCTCTGCTTCCCCAAATTCTTGTCTATTTAGGATGTGAGATTACATTTTATTCATTCTTCCTAGAGAAGTGAAAAATAACAGGTGGTTTTTGTGGTCCAGCTATATTTTTAGTTCTTCTGACACATTATGGGGCAACTGTAAAAGCATGGTAATACGCTACATGACTAAGTGTAAGTGATAAGCTCTATTTTTACATTTAAGGCTATTATTTAAATAACAAAAATTATTTTAATTAATTTTCCTATGAATGATTAGGTGTGGCAGAAATATCTGGGACTTCCTGAGGAGCAATTATGAGCTGGACTTTAGGGGAATTTTAGAAAATGACTCATAGTTGATTTGTCTGGCCAACCTTGACTTTCACATTTATCCTTATCTCCAGGGTGTAAGCTTCTGCAGTGAGCTGAGCATGTGAACATATGACCCTTACCCTTACTGACAACTTTCCCTGGTCTATTTATCTCTTTGCTACTGCCTCCCTCAGTTTCTAGAACCCTGGTTGGCCATAGGAATTCATGTGATTTCAGGGAAGGTCCTGCTGGCCAACAAGGACTTTCCTTGAGTCTCCCAGTGACTAATACCTTAGAGCTGTATTATTAGTATTATTTTAGCTTAAAGCTTTCACTTCTGCTTAATGTCAACCCTGAGGATAACTATAAACTGCGATCTATCACTTATGGCTAACTGAGCCTGGTGCCCACCAAATGGACCAAGGACCAAACTGGGCTCCATCACCTCTGTTACAAAAGATTACGAGTTAGTGCTAGAAGGGACCTTCATCCAATTCTCTTATTTTACATGTAACCTGTGCCCGCCTAGTGCTCTTATTTCTTTGAATTATTATTGCTTTCCCCTGAGTGTGGGATCAAGATAGTGATGATTCAGAGAGAAAAAGCCTAGTAGGGTTTCTGATCATCACTATTTCTCTGAACCAGGAGGCTTGAGGGTACATGCGCCTAAGAGGGAATAAGTTAGAGGAAGATGGGACTTATTCATGGGCGAAGAGTTCTGAGGGACCCCTTCCTTCCATCATACTTGACATTAGGATTTCCTATTCACTCTGCAAAGAGATTGGGGCTATAAAGGGCTTAGCATGTCACCTTGATTTTAACTGCCTTTGAATTTAAGTGGCTAAGTTTAACACAGTGGCTAACTGGGTACCATTGGGCTGAGGCCATGGGACCTATGCCAATCCTTATCCTTTATCTATTTGTGCCATTGTGGTTTGCCCAGTTTCAGTTTTGAGAGAGAACATGACTTTTACTCAGGGGAATTAATCTCCCAAATTCTTGATTTCATTGGCTCATCACCCTCATCTGTTGCCTTTGGCACTAGTTTAGGGTTTTTCCAAAGAAGGGGTGGGGGAATAAAGTTACTTAATGTAAAAATATGAACCATGCATGGAACACTTCTATTCCCACATAGAAAAAGGATGCTTATACAATTTTATTCTTAGCAATCTAGGCATAGATTCTAAGAATTCTAGTGTGTATTAAAATGATTACATTATCACCACTAGCATGATTCCTTATAAGACTAATAAATTCAAACCTTGCTGAGACATGAACAGTTTTTATAAGACTGGCAATTTGTCATTTTAACTTTGTATCTTCAACGAGCACTGTCTGATTAAAGAGCAATCTTCTTTCTTTGGGCTTTCTCTCCGATATCAGTTCTTTCCTTGCTCACCACTATTCTGCTCCCATGGCTGCTACAATTGTTCATCTGGTGGGTACTGTTGTTGCTTTGCTGGTGGGACATGTTGTTTACAATCAAAGGATTCCAGACCTCTTGAGTTCTTACAGGCCCTGTACTAAAGGGAAGAAGACAGAGGTGATTCCTGTGACCATCTGGGGAGGTGGTTCCCATCCTAGACTAAGTCTTATCTAGGCACCCACAGTCATTCTTAAACTTAGTTAGGACTGACTCAAATGATATAGGACACTGCGACCTGTAGCTGCAAAGTTAAGAACCTAAGCTATAAAGGAAGCAGAAAGCAAAGGAGAGTAAATAGCTAGAGCAGTGATTCCCAAACTTTTTTGGCCTACCGCCCCCTTTCCAGAAAAAATATTACTTAGCCCTCTGGAAATTAATTTTTTTTTAAATTTTAATAGCAACCAATAGGAAAGATAAATGCACCTGTGGCCATCACCCGTCTCCCTAGATCACTGCAGCACCCTCCAGGGGGCGGTGGCACCCACTTTGGGAATCACTGAGCTAGAGGATAAGAAGGCTTCTGCTGGGCACGTTTACTCCACTTGCAGATACTGAGGGATCCAATGGTAGATAGATGATTTGAGCTAGGAGCTACTGGGGCGAAGGGAATTTCTGAGGGTCCCCCCTCCATCAGTCCGTTGAAGATGACAGAGATCTGAGATTTGACCGGTGTCAAAGACAAAGCCACAATCCCTGTTCCCCCGAAAAACTGTTTCCTTATGCCTCATATGTCTCTGGAGAAATATAGTAGCACCAGAAATAGAGCCCCAAAGCTACAAGTTTTGCTTCTGGTAGGTATCCATAATAAAAGCAAGAATATGGGAAGAGAAAAATGATCTTCCCTCCTTAGTTTATTTTTCTCTTGGGCTCAAATTCATTTGTATGCTAAACTGGAGAGGATGTTGTGAATGTCTAACTTTCAGTGACAAAGTTGTCTGGAAATGCATCCGCCAGACCACATCAGGGAGATAATGGTTAGCACTTCTTAACAAGCTGATAAGGCAGAGAAGCTCAACTCCCCTAAAACAAAAAATAAGATAAAAATCAGATAGAGAGCTGCCAGGCTAAGATGAAGTCTTTTGACTTCTATGTTTTTAGCAGAGAGCACAGGCTTCTTTCTTCCAGAGATCTCAGCCACTTAGGGGTAGACATTCCCAAGCTCCTCTCTGGCTTAGCATACAAATTAATCTGAGCCAGAACAAAAGGTAAGCAAAAGGCCAGAGCATTGCTCTCTACCCAACTACCCCTCATTAGTGCCTTTATTAGGCATACTCTGTCAGCAGCTGAGCCCCTCCACTCGGTGAAATATTCTGGCCACTAAGAAAATCTTTTTCTCTTCTCTCTTTATCCTATTAGCATAATGTTCCCTTCACTACAGGTGCTTAATAAATGTTTGTACAAGTAGCACTTTAAAAATTCTCCCATGCATCTCCCTCTAGCAATAAGGGAAGGTTTCAAAATCATTTTATTGACCTTAAAGTGAAATTGAAAGTAGCAGATGTTTAAATGTTTGATGGTGGTTGTGATAATAGTTTTTTTTTCTTCTACTGAAAAACAATTTTAAAATAGTAAAGGCCAATCTAACATTTGTTCCTCTCACTATTTCTCTCCTCAGTTTATTCAAAGCTACAAGCACAACTGCTCAATGTTAGGCAAAAACAATGGAAAAGAGAAGTGTTATTCAATTATTCTCTCCTTCGGGGACATTTTATTTTTCTGGCTCATTGTCCCCACCAACATGGGCCTGGAGATTGTTACTATCTGGCATTCTCCCAAGGCTAGACATCAATTCCCTTTATAAAATGGCTTGCAAGGCTCAAAACATAAAACAGTTTAATTTATAAATTGATGGGCACAAAAAGATTAATATCCCCCATCTTAAGGAATCCAAGGAATCTCTGCAAGTAACCTTCCCCACAGTCCTGACCCGTCTCAGTGACTTAGAGTACTGACCTGGGGGTAGCTCCAACAATGTGGCAGAGCATGGGTTTGCTGTTCCTTAATTGCTGTTTACTCTCTACCTCCTGGAGTTCACCTCAGTTCTCAACAAGAATCAGTCCCATTTATTGTCATGGTTGGAATCTAAAAGAAATGGCAACTGATGGGCTATGATGGATGAAGGAGAAAGAAGAATCAAAAATGAATCCAAGGGGGCAGCTAGGTGGCTCAGTGGATAGAGAGGCAGGCCTGGAGACAGGAAGGCCTGAGTTCAAATCTAGTCTCTTTCACTTCCTAGTTGTGTGACCCTGCACAAGTCACTTAGTTGCCTAACCCTTTTAAGTCTTCTGAAGCCTTGGGACCTATACTTAGTTTTGAATCTAAGACAGAAAGTTAATAAGGGTTTAAAAAAAAAAGTAATGAATCTGAGGTTGCCAGGGTGACTCAAAGTACAATAATGCCCATGATAGAAATAGGGAGCATTAAAGTATAATTCTTTTCTGCATCTTACCAGAAAAGTGGTTCAATAAAGCCTGGTTATGAGTGCCATCATTTCTACTTCTACAGTTCTTTTCTCTCAAGTCACATTATTATCACCCCAGTTCAGGCTCTCGTCACATGCCTTCTGATCTACTGAAATAGTCTAATCGACTTTCCTGCTTCCATACTTTCCGCTTCCCCAACCCATCCTGCACACCATCAAAAGAGTCTTAGAGTCACATTTGGCTATATCATTCCCCACTCAAAAAATCTTCATGGGCTCCCTTTGATTCTAGAATAAACACAAATTCCTTGGTCTGCCATTTAAAGCCCTTCACCATCTCGCTCTGACTTGCCTTCTCAGGTATTTCACAGTTTGTTCCCTGATGCGCTCCGAGTTCTCAGCAAACTGGGCTACTATCTGTTTCCCAGATTCTCCGTTTCATCTCCTGTCTTTCTCAAAATCTTGATTCTTATTCAAGGCACAGCTTCTGTGTCATGTCCTAAGGAAAATCTTTCCTGATCTGTATCCCACTCCAGTCCCCAACTAGTTAAAGGGCTCCGTCTCTTTCCTCTCATTGTCCTAAATCTCCTGGAATGGATGTTTTTCCTTTGCCTATCGTGAGAATGTAAACTCTTTTAGGACATGGACTATGCCATTTTTATCTTTGTACCCCCGGTGACTAGTATGGCGTCTTACACATTCAACTCATTTGTTGAAGAGAATGGCAAAAAGCAGACTGCCTGTATTCTACCTGCATATTTTTTGTTACCTTGCAAAGAAACAATCTAGAGAAAGGGGAAGGACACAGAGAAGTGAGAGATTGTGATCTGAACTGGGGAGTGGTGAACGAATGCCAGCAGATTCATAGGAAAATGACCTTGAAAAGACATTGGAGGGGTAGTTAGGTAGCTCAGTGGATAAAGAACCAGGTCTGGAGATGGAAGATCCTGGGTTCAAATCTGACTTCAGACATTTCCTAGCTGTGTGACCCTGGGCAAGTCACATAACCTCTACTGCCTAGCCTTTATCGCTCTTCTGCCTTAGAACTGATATATACTATCAATTCTAAGACAGAAGACTTAAAAAAAAAAAAAGACAGCCCATAGAATACTGTTCAAGAGTAATACAGTTTACCCAGGGCCCTCTCAGAATCCTGTTATCTGCTGTTGATAACTATGCCTCTTTCACCTCCATCTCCCTAATAGATTATGTCCCTTCCTTCTTTGCAACAGTCTGCTGTAGTTCTCTCCAGATCCTTCTCAGTTTTACAGTTCCCAAGCTTTCTAGCACTAGTTAACAATTTATTCCAAGCCTTATCCCAGTCCATTGACTTGCAGCTGGGGAATTGGGATGCTTTACTGTAAATACCAGAGTTTGGGATTCGAAATCTACTTCTTTTCTACCGCTGGCAGCAGTGTGGACCAAGTCACTGCAGCCTAGAAAAACGGAATCAGCGAAAGGCTGGGGCCACTTGTGTCTTGCAGGAAACATCTTGTTCAGTGCTGAGCAGGTGCTAGTCCTAGATACAGGTACTCATTGATGTGAATTCACTTTTTCATTCACAGGTACATCACCCCACGGCCACAAAGGCCAGATCTAATCAAGATTCACTTGGGTCTCTCGCTTTCTCATTAACACCAGAGTATAGAATTCTTTTTTTAAATATAATTTTATTTTTAAAATATCTTTCCATGGTTACATGATTCATGTTGTCTCCCTCCCCTCTGTCTTCCCTCCTCCCAGAGCTGACAAGCAACTCCATTGGGTTATACATGTATTATCACGGAGTATATAATTCTGAGGGGAAAAAAGGGAACAAGGATTCTGACTCCCTCAAATTCAACTATGCAATTCTGTTTTAGAAACTTTATTTTAGTTTGACACAACTTTTTAAAGCTACCTTGAAAAGACGTACGCATTAAAAAAGCCAGTTGTGCTAGGAAAATACAGAAAATGCATTTTCAGTTACGTTACAAGATATGTGATTACAATTGTCCCTGATGTTCTGATCAGAAAAAAGCTTGGGTAACTGAAGAGATGCGGTTATGGAGTCTATAATATTAGACTTCAAAAGAGCCTTAAGTAATAATACTAACTAATAGCTAACATTTGTATAGGGCTTGTTGTATGCCAGGTGCTGTGCTAGATGCTCTACAATTATGGTTTTATTTGAACCTCAAAACAACCCTGGGAGGTAGGTGATATTATTACTTCCATTTTATAGATGATGAAAATGAGTATATGTGACTTGCTCAGGGTGACACAGTTAGAAAATTTCTGAAGTTGGATCTGAATTCTCATCTTCCTGTCTCTAGGTCCAACACTCTATCCATTGCACTACTTAGCTGCCTACAGAATAAAGTTCAGATTTATTAACCTGGCATTCAAGGCCTTCTAGGTTCTGGATTCAACCAAACTTTCCAATCTATGCCCCTCTATTCGTTTTACATTTCAGTCAAACTGGCCAATTTTACTTTCTTGCAAACACTCCCTGTGCTCAAAAGGTTCCCTCCTTTGCCATCTACATTTTTGAAATCCCATCCATCTTTCAGAACCAAGCTCACATAGCATCCCCTCCATGAAGCTTTCCCTGATCTCCCGAGGCAGAATTTATTCCCTTTCACCTGTCTTCCATGTTCCCCGTGTTCTACTCTAGTCACGTTCTGCCTTGATGCTATTGCTCTCTCCCCAGCGTAAGCTAGATGCCTAAGAGGTAGAACAGTCAGCCCTCAACGTTCCTGCATTTAACTTTCAGGACTTAAGCTATCCAACGATTTTATGAATAACCTCACTTTCACTTTTGCAATGGTAACCAATATTCCCTTCTATGTTCAGAAGAGGAAAAAAGGAGAAGCGACACGCACACGAAAGGAGCAAAGTATTTATAAATGTGTTGGTGGATCCACTCCCCAAAGTGCGAAGGTAACCTTTGAAGTGCAGGACGAGGGAAGGAAAAGTTTGTGGGTAAAAGAGATGGTGGTCACCCCCACTTTCTGGGCATGGACAGATTGTACCACCTCCCTCCATGCTACTGCCTCTGGCAAAACTGGTCTCCCTTGGAGCTCTGCTTGAGCCCCACCTGGGTGAGGCCCAGAAGAGCACCCCTGGGGGAAAGTTCTGAACTCCACTGGGACAGCTGACTCACCCACCCCAAGGCATGTGCTTTTCGGTTTGGGAACAGTTCAAAGGGAGATGAAAGATGGTAGGTTGCCCTTTTCCTTATTTTTATCTTGGAGTTCTTCTGACATCACAGGCTCAGCACTCTTCCCATTTTGTCTAGAGTTGTCTCTCTGCTCCCCTGCATTTTAAGTGTTAGGAAAGGTGTGTTTTGTCAGAATTCATGTTTTTTTTATAAAAGAACTATACGCAGAGAAGTGTATTTTCAAGAGTCTCTAGGGAAAGGTTACAGATTTTGAGGTCAAGGGAACCTAATCCTCTATTTCCCAAAAGTTCAAAGGAACAGCATTCTAGTTTTGTTTTGGTTTTCACTTTTCCACTTTTCTTGAAAGTTAAGGATTAAATAATATCCTTAGTAGTAAGGAATACATGGGATAAATAATAAATAAAAATAGCATATGATTTGTGATGAAGTGAACAGAACCAGAAGAACAATTCAAACAATAAGAACAACTTGTAAAGACCATGAGCTTTGAAAGAGTCAAGAATTCTGATCAATGCAATGACTAACCATAATTGCAGACGACTCAGGATGAAATATGCTGCTCATCTCCTGATACAGCTCTCAGTATAGACTGAATTATTTTCCTTTTGGCAATGGCTAATGTAGGAGTTAGTTATGCGTATTTGTAAAAGGGTTTCATTTTTTGTGCTTTCTCAATGGGGGAGAAGAGAGAAGAAAAGGGGAGAGGAAGAGAATTTCATTTTTAAAAAGAAATTTAATTTTAAAAACAATATATGATTCAGTCTCCCTTATTTGAAGATGAGATAAAAGCTGAGACCCAAAGTAAAATGATTTATTTGTCCAAGGAGATAGAGTTAGTTTAGTGACAAGCTAGGTCTAGAACCAAACCTGACTCTTTACATCCAGAACTCTTTCCACATACCCATATTGGACTAGGCTTGAGAGAGTAATTTGGTTTTTGTGAGGGTTTTTAATTTTTCTGTGGTTGTTATATAGAAGTATTAAACTCTTCCATAAGGAGTATTTTGGAGATACTCTCTCAGACTCAAAGGTCAAATCTGAAGGCATGTTTCATGGAAGAGTCTAAGCATAATGGGAAAAGGGGAAAGAAATAGTTGTGTGAGGGAGATAGCAGAGCTTTGGAGACTGCCTGTAGCTGACAGCTCCCAGACATGTTTAAGAAGGGGCTGAGAAATGTTCTTACAACTGATGTTCATGAGAGTGATGAGTTGGGTGAGTCTAAAATGATTCAGTGTAAGCTAAAGTTAGAATTTCAGCCCCAATAGTTACAGGGCAACTTGAAATGAAAATATGTGTATTTCAGTTGGGGAATGGTTAAACAAGGTATGGTATATGATTGTGATGGAATACTATTATGCTGCAAGAAATGATGGGTAGGGGCAGCTGGGTAGCTCAGTGGAGTGAGAGTCAGGCCTGGAGACAGGAGGTCCTAGGTTCAAATCCGGCCTCAGACACTTTCCAGCTGTGTGACCCTGGGCAAGTCATTTGACCCTCATTGCCTACCCTTACCACTCTTCCACCTATAAGTCAATATACAGAAATTAAGGGTTTAAAATAAAAAACAAAAACAAAACAAAATACAAAGGAAACTAGTTATACTAAAATAAAAACATAATTTTAAAAAATCCTTACCTTCCATCCTAGAATCAATACTATGTATTGGTTCCAAGGCAGACGTGTAGTAAGGACTAGGCAATGGGGGTCAAGTGACTTGCACAGGGTCACACAGTTGGTAAGTGTCTGAAGCCATTTTGAACCCAGGACCTCCCATCTCCAGTCCTGGCTCTCTAATCACTGAGACACCTGGCTGCCCCAAGATGTAATTTTTTTTTTTCCTATTCAAGTTCTCAGACTTGCTGAAATCCTTCTTCAGGTTAAGAATACCTCTCCTAGAGCTTGGGAAATCAGTGTGTGAGTCTGACTTAGGTTCCTCCTATTGCTCACAAATAGACATGGAATTTCAGGTATCTTTCTGAAAGATTTGTTTTCCTCGGGATACACAAATACAACTCATTTCCCTAGATCTGAAACCAATTGAGTAACCTCTAAAGAAACCATAGTGATTTATACACATGTGGCCCAATAGGGGACACTCTCCTGCTGCTGCAAGCAGGGAGCTCCGCAGTCCCTGTAATTTTGCATCCTTCACTACTTTGGAGTGTGCTATGTTTAATGTAATAGTTACCTTCTGGGCAAGCCAGATCAGTGCTGCTCTTTGCCTGTCATTAAGCTTCTGGGCTCCCACCCATTCACAAGACGGTGAGGAGCATCAGCTGATTCACCACCTGTGGCAGCTGTGTGACTACAGCTGCTTCCCCTTCCCAGATCTCCTACTGGCTCAGTGTTTTGACAGCTGGCTCTGTTGTGCAGATGCCATGAGGGGAGTGGCTGTCTTCAAACACAGGCCTCGGCTTTCCCTAGCCAGACACTTTCTGGGCCTGCTTCATCAGGGGAGGTGTGTAGCTCTGGGCTTCACTAAGTTTACTTTTACACCATGTCTCTCTTAGTTAAGAAATAAAAAGTACAATCTTCTTGGTGAAATGGAGTATATGTAACAGTAAGATAATATACTTCTTTTTTTATTTTTAAACCCTTCACTTCTGTGTATTGGCTCCTGGTGAAAGAGTGGTAAGGCTGGGCAATGGGGGTCAAGTGACTTGCCCAGGGTCACACAGCTGGGAAGTGGCTGAGGCCAGATTTGAACCTAGGACCTCCTGTCTCTAGGCCTGACTCTCAACCCACTGGGCTACCCAGCTGCCCCTAAGATAATATACTTCTCATAGACTAAGTTCCAAATGGACAATACACACTCTGGGAATTAAGTGGAGGGAGATATGGTGGATCACTTTGAGTGGTAAAAGTTTAGATTCAGAGATGAAGTATGCAAGCAGAGCAGGATTCCAGACAAAAGCATGGCAAGCAAGGACAAAGCCAGTTCCTGACAGTGACTAAACCAGTCTGGCTGAGCAAATTGAATAGCAAACTTTAAGTTAAAATGGAATCCCCTGAGCTGCTAAACTTGAGAAAACCAGCTAGTGTAAACTCCTAAAGAAAATTTTAAATTGAACATTAACAAGAGATGGAGAAACTAGAGAGAAAGGTGGCTGTCAACAGAATAATCAGGAAAGGGGCTTAATGCTTTCAACCCTTTTCTGCTCAGCAGCAATTGGTATTACATTTAGGGGTATTTTAATCAAGTAAAAACAGTTAAGGTTTTAATTCTCTTGTGATCTCTGTTTTTCTGGGCAAATAACCAAGACCTAAGCTAGAATTTTGCTTTTCCTTAATTAGGGGGTCTGAATACTGGAAATTCCCTTTTGCAGTGAGTACTAATTTATACTCCCATCAAGTCTGAACAATCTTTGTATGTAGAAGAGTATTGCCATGCTTGGCCTGTGATTAGGTGCTATAATTATAGAAAGCTGATTCAGGGAATTGTGGCTGTGTTTCTAGTGCAAGAGTTTTCATGATTTCTATTTAAAAATTTTTAGAATTACTGCCATCCTACCCACTCTTTTCTTGAGCCCCAGAAGGCCTGAGTGCCTGGCATCAAATCAATAAGTATGTATTGAGCTCTGATGAACAAAGCACTATGTTAAGCATTGTTCAAGGTGGTGGGTGGGAAGGGGATACAAAGAAGTTCAGTTTTCAGGCGGGGGGGGGGGGGGGGGGGAGGTGGTACTTGCTATAATTATGTGAAATGTTGAACAATCATAAAAGTTTTTAAATAAGATTCAAGCCAACACACCAAGGCAGCTAAAAAGATTTCTTCCATTCCCTATCTTCTTGTCATTACTTTCTCCCTAAAGTCCTCAAATCTTCCTATTAAGTGAATTAACAGTGAATGAATTTCATTTCTCCTCATGTCTCTGGCAGATAGTATTTGGACCAATCAAGTGGCCTTGAAGTTTTGGTAAGCCTCAAAGAGGTACTTAGTAAAACCTGAAGGGAAGGGGTTAGAGCTGGCCATCCCTGTCCTGACTTATTGCTAGTTTTGGCAAAGACCTTTGTGCCCCTTATAATCTCCTTCTGGCAAATATTGGTGGTTCCTGTATATAATATTGTTGTGTAAGTTCTAACCACAGGGATGCAAATAATAAGCAAAGTCTCCAAGCTATAGAGAAATAGGTTTATTTGGAGAGGGCTGGTCTCCCAATAAAGCTGGACTTCTGGTCAAGACCAAAAGACTCTGTGAGACCTTCCTCAATACCCCAAAGAATATCACAACTTATATATCAAGTTAAATATACCATGTTAAACATAGATCAGGATGTACTTCTTATTGGTAGAAATCACTTGGTGATGACTAGAAGTCACTTAATGGAAAAGGGGGTAGAGGTGGAGCTTGATCTAGTGAGCAAAAATAAGAGTGGGTTGTTGGAAGCAAATTTCTCTTTCCATTATGTTGCCTTTTTTTTTTTAATGTCATCTCTCAGTGACCTGGAGGTCAAAGACCACTGAGTAAATTCAGGTATAGATAAGCCCTCAGAGAAAGGAAGTTAAAGAACCAAGGATCCAATGAGACAGGAAAGTGATTCTACAGGCACTGCCTCCCTGGGCAGCTCAGGCAAATTAAGGAGCTATGGTTGGTTCCTGAGATGTGATAGGGTGGAGAAAAGAGCTTATAAGAGGTGACCAGGTAGTCTTTGGGGTTTTCTGGCTGGATCAAGGGGAGCTGAGGGACTCTTGTCAGAGGTTAACTTTAATCCATCATGGTGGCCAATAAATTAGTAGCTAAGTATTTCTCTACTTCTCCCCTGCCTTTCCCTCTCTTTACTACTACTATTTTGATTTAATAAAGTTATAAAGCTACTAGCAGCCTCATAATTTTAAATATTACAGGGTGGTGTTGGGTGGTCCCAGGCTTCAAACCCCAGGTCAGGCCTAGTGACATATACTGGATCACAAGTTCAAGACCATAATTATTGCTGATGGCGCACGATATAGCAAATTTGAAGGAGGTGGGGGCTGACACTAAGGCCCGTGCTAAAGCAGTCATTTACTTAATTCAAAACCTTAATACTTATACTAAAAAAATCACAAAAAGCCTACTAAAATCATGACTTATGCTAACTATCTTAGAATGACAATTATGATAATCTCAAGACTACGGCTAACATTGAAATCGAATCCTCATATAAGGGGGTAGGAGATTTTTCACTCACAACATCAGGTGTACAAGTATAATCTGCAAATATACATTAAATAACCATTAATTTTCCTCTAGCAAGGTAACACGTACATTACCCCAGATACTTAGTTATCATCTGCAGCAGGGCTAATTAGAATTTCCTACAATGGCACAAACAAAAGAGAGAACATTCAAGCACAGAGTAAGAAGCATGCTGTTAGCATGTAGCAGATGGACATGGAGGTCACATGCAATCCTCGCATCGGCGCTATGTACAAGGTAGACAGTGTATATACGCCACTAGTGGGCACAATCCGGCTACAAAGGGAACTTATTTTACTCCTTACACGTGGAGCATTGCCTTGTATGTGGGGCCTGGCCACTGATTGAACAGTCCCAGGATTTCTGGATGGGGATGACAGGGTGGGACCTACCCTGGAGGAAAAGCACTTTGTCAGTTAAATGTAGGACAGACTGTGGACGGGAAAGTCTTGTGGCAGGCAGACCCACCAACAGACCATTGCTAGCCCAGGGAAGGGATGATGGTCTGCTCCAGGATAGTGGCAGTATGAAAGGAGAGACGGGAGCATATTCAAGAGATGTTGCAAAGGTGACAGTGCCTCCAAGTACCCAGGTTCACAATCTAGGTGTCATCCTCAGTTCTTCATTCTCTTTCACATCACTTCTCCCATCTGATGTGTTGCTAAAGCCCGTAGATTTTAAGTTCTTAGCTTCCCTTTCTCTTCTTTGGCCCCATCCTGAGGCAAGTCCTTATCATCTCACATCTGAACTACTGGACAACCTGCTGGTTGGTCTTCTTGCCTTAAGTCTTTCCCCTTTCAGGTCATCTTACACACGGCTGTTGAACAATCCTTCTAAAGCACAGATTTGACTGTCGACTCCCACCTCCCCTTTCAGTAAACTTTAGTGGGCTTTAGGATCAAATATGAAATCTTCTCACATTCAAAACCCTTTACAACTTGGTCCATTCCTACTTTTCCACTCTTTTTTACACCTTACTTCTTCACATATACTCTGCAATTCAGTGATACCAGCATCTTTGCTGCTCTTTGTTCACCTGAGGTACTCTATCTCCAGACTGTGGGTATTTTCAGTAGCTATCCCCCATGCCTAGAATATTCTCCTTCCTCATCTCTATTGCCTGGGTTTTCTAACTTCCTTTAAATCCCATCTAAAATCCCATCTTCTACCGGAAAATTTTCCTGATTTCCCTTAACATTACTGACTTCCTCATGTTGATTTATTTACAATTTATCCTTGGTTGTACAAAATAGGCAACTAAGTGAGGCTCTGGAGAGGTCTGGAGTCAGGAGGACCTGAGTTCAGATAGGACCTATATACCTACTAACTGTGTAATATTGAGTAAATCATTTCACTTTTGTTTCCCTCAGTTTCTTCAACTGTAAAATGAGGATACTGGTACCTACTTCCTAAAGAGAGTTCTCTTAAAGACTCTGTGCTGTCACAGAACTGGGTCCAATCATATGGGTTGGACCCCCTAAAGTGGTCATTTTGTCTCTTTGTCCCTACTGTGGAAGTTTTACTCTGGGTTAATATTCTGAAGAAAGACTCAGCATGGTTCAAATCTGGATTTTTCCAGGTGTAGGATATAGGATCCTGGTTCTTGGATAGGTATTCAATGTACAATATTGACATTGTTTGTGGAACAATCTCTACTTTTCTCATTCCAGAAAATGCAGAAGATCCAAAGGACTCACAAATGCTCTTGAAAAAATACAAATATTCCAGGAGATTAATTAGACTTCTTCCACAAGTTAGTACATTGGGATGAAATACTGAACATATATAATTACCTTAGATCTGAACCCCTGAGTTACTCATGGCAATAATATGATTGGCAAAGCCAAGATCTCTGGAGAGAAGGAGCAGCTAGGTGGCTCAGTGAATAGAGAGCCCAGCCTAGAGATGGGAGGTCCTGCGTTCAAAATGGTGTCAGATACTTCCTAGCTATGTGACCCTGGGCAAGGCACTTAACCCCAACTAGTTATCACTTATTCTTCTGTCTTGGGACTGATGCTTAGTATCAATTTTAAGACAGCAAAGGTTTTTGTTTTTGTTTTTGAAAGATCTCTGGTAAGAAATACTTTTTAGAAGTGTTTGGAATGACTGGGGTCAGACAAAATTAATCTGAAAAGGTATAGAGGATGGATTTAGCCTCTCATCTTTTCTACACATCAAAGTTTAATATATCTTTCAAAGTCCAGCTCACATCTTAGCTCCCTACATGAAGCTTTCTCTGATATCCTACTCCTGAAATGAATCTTTCTTCAAAGGTCCATAACGTTTATAGTCTCTAGCATCCATTCCACCCTTAATCTTTATTGCTTTCCATTGTAGTTATCTTTTCTTGTTGCCTAGGTAGTACTAGAATTTAACAGGACACTAATATAGACTGAAACCCTCACCCCAGTATTGGTTCCTAAATTGCTTTTTTTTGTACTGTAGTTTCCTCATCTATAAAATGGTAGGGTTGGAGGAAAATTTAACTAGCTAATCTCTTAAATCCCCTTACACAGTGATGGGCAAACTATGGCCCTCGGGCCAGATGCGGCCCTTCTCCTTCATAATTTTTCAATCATTAATAGGGTTTAGTATCACAAAAAATACAAGAATTTTGTAAAATGTATCATTGTTATTTTTTAATAAATTATATTGGCCCACCAAAAGTTTTTTTCCTTTCCTTTGGCCCCCTCTTTTAAAAAGTTTGCCCATCACTGCCCTTATAGCTCATTTTCCATTGATCATAGATTATATCTTCTTAAACACTTGTCCCTCTCAGATTACTAGATCCTGCAAGTCAGGGCCCTTAAAATTAGGGGGTACCTACTGCTATAGGGGTTACCTCCCCAACTAGTGTAAAAAATCCCGGAAAGTCAGGAACATGACCCAATTCTCTGTGTTCCCTACTTTACTTAATATGATACCTTATATGTAGTAGATTCCCTAATAATAATAATGATAATAAATATATATTAGTGGTATAGAATGTACCATTCATTATCACAAACAGGAAAGGCAAATAATTCACTTTCATTCAATTCCACATTCTTATGCTCAAGACACTGGAGCTAAAAAGTTGAAAATAGACATAGCTCCTGCCTTCAAGGAATTTACAGTCAAATAGGTGTGGGTGGGCAGATAAAATATCAGTGGATCAGGAAACAGAAGACCTAGGTTCTAGTCCCAGCCCTGTGTGACATAAACCAAACACAGTATCTGGTGGGATAACAATGGTTTAGAAAGCATAAATATTCTGCAAAAGTCTTACTTTAATACTCATCATTTCTAATACTATGGAAGTAATCCAGCATTTCTGAGGGTTCTGGCATTGGGACAAAAGTTCCACTGGATATGATCAAAATAGAAAAACTTGGTTTTGGAAAGAGTATGGTCCTGGCAACAGATTGTGTCTGCTGCCTAAGGAACAATCTAGATAAATATGGGCCTGGAAATGTATGTGAACTGAGAGCTAGGCAAGTTGTTGATCAAATTAAATGTTGATGGGAATATGGAGAAATAGCCCTAACATTATATTGTTAGAGCAGCTGGGAATTGTTTTTTAGAAAACAAGATGGAAATATATAGTCATAAAGCTGTTCGTACTCATTCACCTAGGGATTCCATTATTGATATTAGGCCTTACAGGCATAATTGAGAGTGTAAAAATCTGTGTATGTATGCAAATATTCACGGAAGCTTTGTTTGTAATGACAACATAACTGGAAATAACACAAATGCAATGATTGGGAGAAATGGTTGAATAGATTGTATATGAGATGTAATGAACTGTATTATGTTATTAGAAATGACAAATATTGGAAATATAAATAAGGGAAATATGTAAAGAGATGAAACGAGAACAAGAATAATACATAATATGATTACACAAAATCAAGAGAAAAAAGTACCAAAATAAAAAATCCAAAAGGAACTCTAAAGCAGAGGATGTTTATATTAGCGCACATATAATTTATATATTTTTAAACAAATTGTAAATAATGTGGAGTTTATGATTTAGCACAGTTTTGTTTATTTAAAAGTTTTTGTTGGTGGTGGTTTTTACTAAGTATATAATTTTTAAACAGGAAAAAATAAAAATCTGTGTGATTTTGGTTATTATTTATTCTCTCTGTAAAATGAATTGAAATAGATAATGATCTTTGAGGTATCTTCCAGTTCAAATGCTGTGATCCTTACATACAGATAAGCCAAATGAGAAAGGAGAAATCAAACAAAGGGTCATAAGAAATTAGAGCAGAAAAATCACTTTCAGCTGGGGGACAAGGAGCATATGATGAAATTGGAGTGCAGATCAATTTGTCTTGGCATAGTAGAAGTCACAGGTAAAACTGGAGGAAGCATGAGAACAGTAAGGGAAAGGTGATAAACAGGGGGTCTTGAAGGGCATGACCAAAAGGGCTTTGGTTTGATTTCTACTACTCTCAAGGCTGGAGGATGTGGCAACAGCTTAGTAAATTTATGGTCCATTGGGTGGTATTGTAGATGAAATGACAGCACTTAGGGAAATTCTTTTTCTTAGACAGAATGTTAACGAAAGAGATCTCATGAGTCTGGAGCTGTCAGAGAATAGTTAGGAGGATCACAGAAGGCATAACCAAGGTTTTAATAATGTGGGGTCAGCCATCTGGCTCCACAACCATTTTATCCTATTCATTTCACATTACACCCCTTTACTCACTACATACTCCAGCTAAATTGTCCTACTTGGTGTTCATCTCAAGCCCGGAATGCTCCATCTTCTCATTTCTGTTTTTCTAAATTCCTTCATTGCTCTCAGCTCAGGGGCCACTTCCTATAGGAAGTCTTTATTCTTTTTTTTAGACCCTTAACTTCGGTGTATTGTCTCATAGGTGGAAGAGTGGTAAGGGTGGGCAATGGGGGTCAAGTGACTTGCCCAGGGTCACACAGCTGGGAAGTGTCTGAGGTCAGGTTTGAACCTAGGACCTCCTGTCTCTAGGCCTGACTCTCACTCCACTGAGCTACCCAGCTTCCTCAGAAGTCTTTATTCTATTAGGGATGGTGGTGTGTTTTAACAACGTTAATAAGTCAGTAAAAATACAGACTATATACATATATATATATAATATTAGTAAAGATACAGAATATATACAAAAGAAATACAAAGTTCTTTGGTGGTGGTAGCAGAAATCAGGAAAGGCTCCTTCTGTACATGGTTCTTACTTAGCTAGCTGAGCCTTGAGGGAGTTAAATTCTTTTTTTTTTTTTTTTTAAACTTTTAACCCTTGTACTTCGGAGTATTGTCTCATAGGTGGAAGATTGGTAAGGGTGGGCAATGGGGGTCAAGTAACTTGCCCAGGGTCACACAGCTGGGAAGTGGCTGAGGCCAGATTTGAACCTAGGACCTCCTGTCTCTAGGCCTGACTCTTACTCCACTGAGCTACCCAGCTGCCCCTAGGGAGTTAAATTCTAAAGGGCTTCAGTATTCCCAGTGCCCACAGAAATATCAAATACATCTTAATTTTTGTTGAATCAAAGAAGGAAAAGTAGATCCTATCTCAATATTTCCTTACTTCCACTTTCCTAACCATAAAACCGATTGTCTTTGCCCTCAGTTTTTAGCCAGGAGACAGTCCTTATAGTTGCTGGTGGCTCATTATCTCTGGGTCTCTAGCTAGGAGAAGAGAGTCTCCTAAATGGGACCTACCTTTGAGAGGTCAGAACCCACTTCATAAGGGAAAAACAAAAACAAACCCTATTCAAGTCAAACATATGTGCCTATTATGCTGTGGATGGAGAGGAAGGATATAAGCATTAATATTGTAGGTGCTTTAAAAAATACTTATCTCGCTTGATTTTCATAACAAGGAAACTATTATTATTCCCATTTTACAGAGAAGGAACCTGAGGCAAACAGATTCAGTGATTGCTTTGCAGTTGAACTCAGGACTTTTAAAAACATTTTTTTAAGCCCTGATATCTTTTATATATGTACTTCCACATTAATTCTTTTTGTTTGTTACAGGGCTAGGCAATGGGAGTTAAGTGACTTGCCCAGGGTCACACAGCTAGGAAGTGCCTCGAACCTAGGACCTTCCAGTCTTTAGGCCTGGCTCTTAATCCACTGAGCCATCCAGCTGCCTCCTTAAGCCAGGACTTTTGAGCACAGTCCTAGCGCTCTTTGGTGGGCTCAAAAAAACAAACCCAGCCCTGGTCCTCAAGGAGTCTCTACATCCTAAAGGAGAAAACACGCAAAACGCTAAGTACGAAGGAGCTATATATGCGTCCTTCCCTTTATAGGAGAAATGGGAGATAATAGATCCACAAGAAGCTTCTTGTAGGTGAGATCTCAAGCTGCGACACTTAAACCTAAGCCAGAATCTTGGCCTCTGGGGTTCATTTTACAGATGAGGAAACTGAGGCTCTAAAGTCACCTAGGGCGCCGTGACAACAGGTGGCCACTTAGGAACTAGGGAGAGGGGAGGGGGAAGGGGGGAAGGGGGAGAACCTTCGGGCTTTCACTCGCCCACATCTTCACGCCAGGTCCGAGGAGCGTCGGTTGGTCGGGAAAGGGGTGGGGGTGGCAGAGGGAGGACACTAATCACGTGACACACTCCTCCAGCCTAGTGGCCCGAGCCGGTCTGGGCTCCTCCCCCTCTTTTTCGCCCCCGCCCTCTCCCCACCGGGCACCAGCACGAGGCTCAGTGCCGGGAGGCGGGATGGGGGGGTGGGGGGAGAAGGAGGAGGAGCCGGTTTCACCCGGAACGAAAACAAACAGCGACCCGCTCCATCCGGGGACTTTCCGGAGCGCTGGCGAGCTCTGACCGTAGCGCCGCTCAGGTGAGTGAGGCTTCGGCCCGGCCCGGGGTGGGCTGGGCTGGGCTGAGTCAGGGGGCCGAGTGGCAGACTCAGGCTATCCTGCCTCTCTGCCTTCTGTCAGCACAGCCTCCCGGGGTGTCGGCTCCGGCTGCGCCCCGTGGACACGCCCCACACCGCCCCCTGAGAGCCTCCCGGGACTGCGGAGCTCCTTCGGGGAGCTCCGGTGTGAGGGGAGCCGGCTCCAGGCGGACGAAGTGACTCCCGGGGGAGCTGACCGACCCACCGGGAACAGGGCGGGGCAGGTCGGGCCCGCCTCCTTTCCCCTCCTGCGCCGAGGGCTAGGGCTTCGAGAAGGTCCATCCTTCCTTCTTTCCTTCCAGCCATCCATCCTTCCATCCTCGTTCTTGTCTGCAGAAGCAGACACGTCTCCCCTGGTCCCCCTCCTTCCAAACCTCCGGGCACTCAGGAGGGGGTGGTCACTTCCGGAAACCCCTTACCCTGGTCACCCAGGAAAGGCAAATCCGCCCCGGGTAAGGACGAAGTTGGGTAGGTGGCACTGTGATGGGAGTGGCCGAGGCACTGGAAGAAAAGGTCTTTGTAAGACCCCAATTGGGGCAAATTGGGTACTTAGTTAAGCTTCTGGTTGAACTTTATAACTTTATAATTGAAACCACAACAAAATGAAAACGTAATGAAAACCAAATCCGAAGTACTGGGTGTGTCATTTAGGGTTTATCTCTAGTCAACAAGTAGATTCTGTCTTCTAGACTTCGGGCGTAGTTCAATCAAGGAGTAGGTGAACATCATTTTCCAAAATCCTAGCTTCGAGGAATTAGATTTTCCTCTAACGATTCCTCTCCAAGATTTTGTTACATTTCATACGAAGAGTAAAAGTATAAGCATTCTAGGTATGTAGTTAGGAAGATTTGGAAAGGTTTTAACTTTTTGTCAACTTATTGCAAAAGTGAAAACAAAACTTAAGTATTCTTTGTCCCTGGCAATGAAATGGCACTTTAACAAAATTTCATTTTCAGTTTTGTATTGTAGGGTGCAGCTTTGTTAGCTTTCATGCCAGATCCATAGATCACAGCTGTTCAGTCCCTAGGAACCCCTCATTACCCGAGAGAATCAGAGGACTTGGTTCCAAAAACTTGCTATGCTACCTATATGGCTTTCAGTTAGTCATTTAACTTCTCTGAGCTTCAACAAGGAACAGGTTATATATAATGCCTCAAAATACAATTTTGTTTTTAACATTCCAAAACAGTAATCACTGTTTCTTCCTTATTGTTGTTCAGTCATTTCAGTGGTGTCCAACTTTATGTGTCCCCCATTTAGGGTTTTTGTGGTAAAGATACTTGAGTGGTTTGCCTTTTCCTTCTCCAGCTCATTTTACAGATGAGGAAACTGAGGTAAACAGGGCAGAAGTGAATTGCCCAGGGTCACACAGCTAGTAAGTATCTAAGGCTTCCCCCTTCCCCTCATTCTTTGGCCTTGGTGTTAAGGATTAAAAAAGTTTTTACTTTGTAAACAGTATCTTAATCGTGAATACAAAAGAAGACACTGCCCTTAGGTTGGTCTCCAAATTTCTTGGGGAACACCAGGATCCTAATTAGTCTAGAGTTAAGTTTAGTTATCACCTTAACACTTTTATCTTTAAAAAGGTCTTTTCTTGGCTTTCTGTACTCTTTTAAGCAGAAGACTGGAAAGAGTTTTGTTTATAGGCTAGAGAAATATTCATTTCTTACTGTTTTCAGTTGAACGGACTACCCAGTATCACATAATAAATGTATTAAAGAGTCACAAAATAAAGTGCTGTGCGAGATGAGAAAAGTTGTTTACATGGAAGAGGAGGCATTTGGCTTGGGCTTTAAAGGATGGATGAGAATTCAACCCATAGAAGAAGGGAGGACATTCTGGGTAGCCTGAGTGGAAGCATAAGAATTTAATGTTGGTAGGAAACAGATGATTGTTTTATTTGATGAGTGTGTAAGTACATGGAATTAGGGTAATATGAGAAAAAAGTGAGATGGTACCAAGTTATGGAGAGCTTTGACTACTAAGCAAAGAAATATGGCCTTTTCTTGATAATTAATAGGGAACTGTTAAAGAATTTCGAAACAGTGCATGGTATGACCAGATATATGTGTAAAAAAAAGATTGTTCTGTCAGCAACAGAAAGGATATGTTAAAAGGTGGAAAGAGTGGAGATTAGAATGACCTATAAGGATATGGTCTAGGCAGGTAGTAATAATGACCTGATCAAGTAGTTAGAATCAACAGGACTTGGTAAATGATTGATTGGATATGAGAAATAAGGGAGGGGTAAAGAATCTAAGATAGCAGAGAGATTACCAAAATGAGAGTCTCAACTTAAGATGCCACAGGCAGAAATAATAGGAGGAGGAACAAGTTTGGGGAAAAAGATAAGTTGAGTTTTGGACATATTGAATCTGAGGTGTTGCTAGGATACCCAGGTGGAGATTCCCTTTAGGCAGCTGGGGAGATCTAGATTAAAATTTCAGAATAGAGGTTGGGACTAGTGATAGATTTTGAATTAATTTTCATACAAGTAGTATTTGAAGCCCTAACTTGTGTCACTGAGGGAGAGAAGAGAACCAAATTCTGAAACTTGTAGATTATACTAAAAAGTGCTGGGAAGAGGGAAAAAGAGAACAACTTGAAGGAGTGGCAACTTGGAAACCAACGGGAGACAAATAAGATGCAGGGCCAGAGGTAAAGGAGGTTGATAACTGAACGAAATACCATTGAATTTGGTGAGGAGGAAGCCACTTGAGATTAGAGCAGTTTCAGTAGAGTGGTGGGGTTGGAAATCAGATACAAAGCAAGATGTGGGTAATGGGGAAGTGGAGACGTCTGGTGTAGGCAGTTGTTCCTCCCCCCCCCCCCCCCTCATTAAATGAAAGAGGAAAGAGATGGTGGATTGCCTAACAAGGGCAAGTGAAGGCTTTCATAGTATTAGAAAAAAAAAAAGAATGCATGAATTTAGTATCAGAGAATCTAGCTAGGTATTCAGTGAAAATGTATCTTTAAGTAACTGTATCCATTTGATAATGGTTCCTCTGTACCAGAGATTAGCAAATTTCTGGCCAGAGTTAGTTTGATTTCATACCCTTTGGGTAATATTGTTGCAGTTCCTGCTACTAGCCCAGGGGGAATATTCTTCCTTCTCCCACTAACTATGGCTATTCCATTTAGAGCAGCATCTTTCAACCCAGACTGATAAGGTCTAAATTACCTTTCTGCTACCTAGATGGAAACTTATGGGGGGCAAAGAGAACAGTGAACAGTGGGAGCATGGAGCAGGAAGGATAATTTTAAAGGGTTTTGAGAATTAAGATCTTTTAGTAGTTAAAAAAAATTGGATAGGCAAAAATTGCTCTAAACTGATGCCTTCCTGAGAAATACTTAGTCTCAGAAAGCTGATTTATTAATAAGGAATAGTTGAAGAATTGTGAGGAGTGGTTAACTGGTATTTTAAAAGAGAGTTGAAAAAGGTGATAATGTCCCAAATAAAGCTATTTCAAGTTTGAGGAGTGACTTTTTAACAATTTAGAACTTACTGAATGGGTCTTTCAGATATGCTCCCCCTCCCCCATACCCTATTTTAACTTTCCCTTTCCTCACACTAATTCTTTCCTTTCTCTTTTTAGGCATTATTTACCCTTTTCTCCTTTTCTCACATCTTTTCTATTCTTCGTACTTGTTATTTGTGGAACAAAAACCCTCTTCCCTGGCCACTATTCCTCTGTATGTGTTGTTATCTGTATTAGAAAGTAAGCTCTTAAACTGCATTGCTTTTGTTTTTGTATCCACGTTGTAGGTTGTAGAATGGTGCCATGCTTATAGTCAGAGCTTAATAAACAATTGCCTTTTCATTCTTTGAACTTCCTTTACCTCAACTAATATGCATTTTACATTTAATTTTAGATAGGAAAAAAGTTTCCTTACACTCAGTGTATAACCTTAATCTTTATTTTTTGAATGCTTTTGGTACCAGTCCTGTGTACCTTGTCCATAACATCCTTATGTTTTCTCTACACATTGTATATCTGCCTTGTCTCTTTTTTGGTCATGTAGGGAAAATGAGAAAAAAAGAGTCTGAGTGGTACATTGGTTTCCCTAAGATATGAATAGAATGAAACCTCTTTATAGTTTTGGGAGGGTGTTTTTGGAGAACTTTGGAACAACATGGAGGCACAAAAGTAGAGAGGCTCAGGAATGATCATTGCAGTTAGCAGTTAACCACAGAAGAAAAGAAACCTGTTGACCCAGCACCAAGATTACCTCTTCTTGCTTCCATTTGTCTTTTAGTAGTGTGGGGTACTTTGATTGTGCCTTTGTACTCAGTCTTCTCTGTCTTTGATACAAGGATTAATAAAAAACATATTGCTTGACTGAAGTATCTCAGGTAGTAAGCATACTGACATAACAGAATAACATCCACTAATTAGGGAATGAGGTATGTTTGATATTAGCATTTTATATACAAATTAATTTTTTGTGATTTTTAAAAATTCAGGTCTGCTTTAAGAAAGAAATCTAAAATGTTTTGGTTTTCTAAAAGAATTTATCTCTTCCTTTTTGTACTATAATTTGAGTCTGACAATGGGTTAAAAAGATAGGAAACAAAAGAATTTAGAGGATGAGAAAGGGGATCTAAAGGAGACAAAATTTTGACCCACAAATCTTAGCACTTTTTGGCAGCTCTAATAAAAAAGTTTATACAGGAAAGAAGTTGAAATGAAAACATTTCCCTAATTCAGTTATTACCTGGGAGTAGGTAACTGATTATTCTAGGCCAAAAAGACAATATTGACACACTGTGAGTTCTATTTATACTTTAAAAATAAATTTTTTTTTCTTTTAAAGGATGGCACAAAAGAAATATCTGCAAGCAAAACTGACCCACTTCTTAAGGGAAGACAAAATTCAACTTTGGAAACCTCCATATACAACTGAGAACAAAGAAGCTGGTTTGGTATTGAAGGTATTAAAACATTTTCTTACAAAACATCAAAACTGGTCAGTAATTCATATCTGTTATTTGGTGAAGTGATTATTGAAGATACCTCAAGTGTCAGAATTATGACCACATGAAACACAGACTCTCTCTTAGACTTTTGCTGAAAACAAGTATCAACTTAAACAATCTTTACCTTCTCTCTTGTAATCGATACTAAGTATCAGTTCCAAGGCAGAAAAGTGCTAAGGTCTAGGTAATTGGATAAGTGACCTATACCCAGGGTCACACAGCTAGGAAGTATCCAGATTTGCCATCTAGCTGCCCGAAACAGATAGCAACTTAATACCAACATTTCTCCACAGAGCATCCTTGTCTTTTTGAATCTTTTCAGTAAGATCCCATCTATAATGACAATGAAGTCTTTGATTTCTCATGTATTTTCTACGATAATAAATTATCATATAATATAAAAAATTAAATATAAAAAGAATAAAAAAGTTATTAAAATTAAGAGTTTTTTCTTAGTTAATGAAATAATATTGAAAGAAACATAGATAATTGATATCATAGCTTAGTAGTAGAGTACCAATTAGTTACTGATTAAATTTTCTTAGTGACCTCCTTTGACTCCTTTTTATTGTTACCCATTATAAAAATACATTTTAATTTTTTTTGGTACTCTAACCTTCAGATGGCCTACTTACTTTTCTTACCTGATATATATAGAATATAAAAGTCTTATTCAGTCATGTCTGATTCTTCATTACCCTGTTTGAGGTTTTCCTGGCAAAGATACTAGAGTGCTAGTTCCTTCTCTGGCTCATTTTACATGTGGGGAAAATGAGGCAAATAGGGTTAAGTGGCTTACCCAGGGTCACACAGCTAGTATCTCAGGCTAGATTTGAACTCGGGGAAGATGATTCTTCCTGACTTCAGAACTGGCACTCTATCCATCATGCCACTTAAAGGCCTCTTACTATATGGGGTAGTTTTTTTATGGAAGATTTATGGGAGGACATGGGTGGATGAGACTCAGAAAGGATAAGAAAGCATAGATGGGTTGTGATCTGCATTATTTGAGCACACTTCTCTTATCTATAAGATCATATATCCACTGTGAAGGGAAAAACTTAAAAAGGGGGTTGACTGGTTATGAATCAAGAGTAAGGAATAACTAATGGATTGTCTGAGTGTTCCATTGATATTCCTGCAGTGTCATCAATTAGGAAAATGTGGTTAATGGACCTGGATGAAAAGGTGGGTTGTCATATGCACTGAGGGAGTACCTATATGAATGAGATAAAAGATCCATGGAATTATACTAATAATCGTAATATTTAATTTATTTAGCATTTTCCTGGAATGAGTTGTTCCATACTGATAAAACTTACCGTGTTATTCAGAGAAACTAAACTTTAAACTTCTTTAATGACATCTTTGCAAAATATACTACACATTTCTTGTTAAAATCTTTACAACATAATTTAAACATCATTTGATGACCACAAATCATTATTATGAATACTAATTTTGTACTCTGCTTTAACACAGTGAAGACTCTGGGGCCATTCAGGTATATTAGGCAATAGGCTAGACTGCTATGTTTTTTGTTGTTTTTCTTCACTGTCAGCTGGGATTTCTTGTTATTATCTCTTCACCTAGAAAGCCTACTCTTCCGTCAGATTTATAGCTTCTAAATCTATGTGGGAATCTAGATAATCACTCATATTAGAATTGTGTTTAAAAAAAGAGTTAGTAGGCTTAAGAGTGATGGCTTGAGATACTTTCTTATGATTAAAATACTTGAAATCTCTTTTTGCTATGAGGTCTTTCTTGTTGTCTGTTTTCCAAATAGTTGAGATTTCTAGTTAAATGACTTCTGCATTAGGTATACTAGAATTGAAGACAGCTTTTTAACCTCCAGAATATCTTTCTCAGTTCTATATGTCTGATCACCTAAGAGTGATTCTGTGGAATAAAATTACTTTGAGTAGCTCCCCGTTGAGGACTCTAGGATTTGAGATATACTTATGTATATATAAATATCCTTGAAGCTTCTAATGTTCTAAAACGATGGTCATTTTTCTTTCCACAGTTCTAAAGCTCTCTATGAGTAATTATTTTACCATTCATTCCATTATCTTAGAACTCCTATGATCAAAAAGTTGTTTCTTACGCTTTTCTGAATTGTTCCTCCTTCACTGTAATTTAAATCTATTTTCTCTTCTTTTCTCCTTAGTGGAGATGGAGTACACTTGGTCACCATCTTCCTTAAAATAATCCTTCATATTACTGAAGACAGTTAAGTCACTAATTAGCTTTCTTTTCTGAACAATCTCAGTTGTTTTGGCTTTTCCTTGTAGGACAAATAGCTCTTCAGTTTGTTTGTTTTGTTCCTGAATCCTCTTTAAATTCTCTATATCTCCCAAAACGTGGCTCTCCCAGATGGGATCTTACACTAGAATAGGAGTGACCCCTACTCAATAGAGTTGATTATTTCACAAAGTTCTGCATGCTTTGTTTCTGTTAACATCTAGCTTCTTGGTTTGTTGAGAACTTTTTTTCTGTTGCATTATTTGTTTAAAATCTAGTAGCTTTGCTTTAAGCTATGTTTTGTAAATTTTTGACAGGAACTTGCAAAGAAATATTCAGACAAGCTAGAATGCTGTGAAAATGAGATAGAAAAAATTATTGAAGAAATACGGTGTAAAGCAATTGAACGTGGAACAGGAAATGAAAATTTTAAAACCACAGGTATTGCTACAATTGAGGTATTCTTGCCTCCACGACTAAGAAAAGTAAGTAATTATTTTTATTAGTATCAATGCTCATTATTGACCAATGATCAAGAAAATTGTGATTTTGAAATTGTAGTAGCTAGAGCCATTAAGATTTTTCAAAATTGAAAAACAACTATTTTTAAAGAAATCTTAAGAGGACTTCATCTTAGTAGTCACTTAAACTTGAGTAATAATATAAAGACATGCAATATAGATTTTAATGTAATGCATTGACATCTTAACCTAATAATGAAACAAGTTTCTCTTCATCTTACTAAAAGTCAAATATAATAGAATTGACTATGACATCTCAGGGATAAGAAGATAAGTGGAAGCCCTAATATGATTTTTAGCCATTATTTTCCTATATGAGAAATCCTTGACTTACAAGCAGATTGTATGCCAAGTGTTTCTAAGTCAGTTGTTTGGAACTTGAAATACATTTTCTTATTTATTTATGTGTTATTTATGTTCTTATGTGTTGGTTAAAGTGGAATTGCTTGTCAATTCCAGGAGGGGGGGGAAGGGAAAAGGGGAGAGACACAACATGAATCATGTAACCTTGAAAAACTTATATGTAAATTTATTACTGGAATAAATAAAGGAAAAAAATAAAAGAGAAAAAAAGTGTTGGTGAAGTTCTCAGGTTAGCTTACAAAAAAACTTCTAAACCCACAATATATAGCTTAAATACTTTTATGATGAAAAATTGTAGAAAATGTCACTGTTGCAAACGTATAACTACAGAAAAATAGAAACAATAGACAGGACTGAGGCTAAAGAAGGGAATCCAAGCAAGGGACAAGTGTATGTACTTGGAGTCCGAGGACCTGTGTTCAGATTCTGGCTTTGATAATTTACCAGCCTTGAGCACCTAGTCACTCTAATTCCTAGTTTTCTCATTTGCAAAATGAGGGAGTTGAAATAGATCACTTGTAAATCTGATTTTGTGTACAAAGAAAAAGCAGTGGTAGAAAGGATAGGTGCTTCTTTCCAGAGATTTTAGGACCCTTGCTACTTAGGGAATGGTCCTCTGGGGAGGGTGAGACCCACTTTCTCCCCAAAAGAGAGTTCTGAGGGTATAGGATTAGATGTGCCCTCTCTTCATGGTGACAGATATAGGAAAGCTACCCCTTAATTCCAGTACCTGACTAGAGGAACATCTCTCTCATCTTGCTACTGCAAGTCCCCTCCCAAATTATCCAGTCCAAAGACAGTATAATAGGGAATAGGAACCTCTCAATTCTCAATCATAGCTTCTTAATACTTAGAAACTCCAAAGAGAAGATGCTAAGCAAGCCCACATGCTTCATGGGCCAGATGTGTAGATACAAGTAGTTTATAGGTATTTCCACCATTTATAATATGATTTTGTTCATGTATAACCAAAACAGTATTTTTCAGAGTTCTGCTATACCTTAAAGAAGTCAGTAGGGAAACCAAGGCATTTATTCTGAACATGTGGACTACTTCAGTTCATAAGTATATAGTTTTGGGTTTTTTTAAGTGATGAAAAAATGAAAATTCATGGGGATGTGCTTCCATTGTTCAGTTTCTAATAGTTGCCAAAGACATTTTACTATCCTGGTGGCAGAAAAGTGGATTTTAATATTTTCTTAATCTCTTTCCTCTTGGTTATTTTATTGATGAGCTTCCCTAAATCATCTGCCTTGGTTCCAGGGGAGATAACTAAAGCATCAGTTCAATATGTAGTGATTTTGGTAATATTGTTGTGCTTTTCGGTTAGCTGTCAGCTTGAAATCTTGTATATAGGCTCTAGTTTTGGCCTTGCAACAGTTGTAACTTTCTTAGAATCCTGTATCCATTGTTATATGTGTCACAACAATCTATACAAGGCCTTCTTGACAGAAAAGAATAGTAGATCAGAAAAATGTAAAATGAAGTACATGGGGAGTCATAATTGTAATTTTAAAAAATTTTATCTTAGGATAAGAAAAGCTTGTTGGAAACCAAACTACACATCACTGGCAAAGAACTGAGATCACAGTAAGTTAAAAAAAAAAGTCTTATTTCTACTTTTCTTATCGAGTCTTTATATATTTATATACTTTTTTACATATACATGTATACATATATATATACATACATGCACATACATATGTAGACACATACATACACTTTTATATTCTGGTTCCATTAGACTGGATTATATACTGTTTGCTGTATAATCCAAGGTAGATATTTCAACTGCTGATCAACTCAGACTTTGTATTTATAACGTGAAAAAAGTGGGTCTGTTCAGTGGGTAGAACCTTGAAATCCAGTCCTAACTCTGCTTTGGTAGAACCTGTGTGACTGTCAGCAAGTCATTTAACTTCTTTGAGACTTATTTTTCTCATCTTTAAGTGTCTCTTCACACTTTAAATCCAGGATGCTAACTTAAGGGAATGTTGAGATTTAATTAATAGGTCATTTTATTTATTTGTATTTTTGAGTGCTAAGTACTTTGAACACTAGGTAATCTTTCTCTGTCTCTCTCTGTCTCTCTGTCTCTGTCTCTCTCTCTCTCTGTCTTTTTTTCTCTCTCTCTCTCTCTCCCTTCTTCCCCCTCCCTACTTTTTTTCCTTCCCTCCCTCCCCTCCAGGTTTTTCTTTTTTTAACTATAGGTGTGATTGCATAAGTATAGGAAGTTTCAGATAATTTGTACCATTCAAATCAGCAGGTGCTCTACCACTTATAGCCTTAGATTGCTGCCTGGGACACTGAGAACTTAAGCTATTTGCCTAGGGTTGTAAGTAGAACTTGAACCCAAGTCTTCTTGACACTATAGGCCAACATCTGCTCCTGCTTAGTAGCCTATATATAGGGTTAGGATCCAGGAAAGAGCAGTAGAAGATTGCATTGAGTTAGCTCTGTTCTAGCTTGGCTCCTCCATGAAAACTAGAACAGGTAGGAGTAACTCTCTTCTGTTCAGCTAACCTCTTCCTGTTTAAATCTTTTATTCTGGATTTTAGACCAAAGTCTACTAGGAATAATTTTTGTAATTTAGATTTCTATTTAAATATCAAGGGGAGAAGGGCAAAGTTGGGAAAGGATAGGGGAAGGAAGAGGAGGGGAGAGAAAGGGAGAAAAATTGTTTCCAAGGTGGATCAATCAAGTACATTGTGGTCTACTCATAACTATAACTAACTCAGAAAGAATTAATCTTTCTTTGTAGATTGGGTCTGGAAGAGGGGAGAGAACATTGATTCACAATTGACAGTTAAAGAAAGATTAATATTAGTCCAAAAGCTTCAGGCTAGGATAATTTTAAGATGCTTTCTTGATATTTCTAAAAGAAGGAGCAAGTGATATCTGCTTGCATGGTGGTTATATGACCTCCTCCTCCCTCCAAAAAAAGTATAATGCTCATTAGGTGACCCTTGAATTATGATGAGAATCATTTTAGAAATCTGGTAAACATGATTCAAAAGAATCTCTTGACTTTGGGTAACAAATATCTGTAGTTACCATATTTTAACACTAGGTGACACTCATACTAGTTGAATTTGTGTTTGTGACAGTGAATTTATGAAAGCAAAATGGTGAAAAGCAGACGCTGTCTTAGGTATACCTTTTATGCAGAAATGACCCTGAAAAGTTATTGTAAATTGTTTTTTAAATTGAATTGTGTTTTAAAAATACCTTTAAAGAAAATTTTAACATAAATAATGGCAAATTACGTTTTCTGTATTTTACTCACTTGTTAGTTTCAATTGAAAAGGAAAATATTCATATATATTTTTTTACAAACTAGCCATTTCAAGGAAGATGAAATTAATGAATTATCCTATATCTACATTTTTGTATTGCTTGTAATAGAATACTAAATTGAAATGTATTTGCAACTATATATGATTTTTATATTTTGATTTACTAAGATATACATTAAGTGTTTGATTAAACAAAGTTACTTTTTAAAGGAGAATTGAAAACTCAAATTCTGATAAATATATTTGCTGGTTATTTTTCCTGATGGTTTTTGGTTTTTAGTCTTACTAGTGAAAATAACTATTCATGGGTACATAGCACTTTATAGTTTCAATATGTTTTTCTATATAGTATACTTTAATTTGAACCACATAACTATAACAAGCAGCAGCTCATACAAAATGACCTTAGCTTTCTTGCTTTCTCACTTAAGAGAGTGTAAGTGACTTCCCAAGCCTATTATCTTGAAGATCTTGATTAGCATTATTGTCCTTATGTCCTTATTGTCCTTATGAAAGTCCAATATTTTATATGAATAGTAATGTAGAATCTTCCTGATTCTTTCAGAAAAATGGAAACTTTCCCTGTTCTGGTAGACTTTATTTCCATTTGTGAAAATTAAAATCTGTTTTATAGTTAATGTAATATAAACATTTGTATTTTCTAATAGTCTTTTGTCCATTTTATTTTGTAGAATAGCTGAATCCTTTGGATTTCAAGAAAACTACATTAAAATAGTTATAAATAAGAAGCAGCTTCAATTAGGTATGTATTGAGTAAGTAAAAAATTAATTCATACCACTAAACAGTGTAGAATTTTGAATTTTTCCTCTTCACTAATTACATGGCCTAGATCACTGAGCTGAGAGTCAATACCTACATTCAGTCCTTTTTATCCCTATGAAAATCATTTAAACCATTTTTTGTATTGAGAAAAATAGCAATTAGAACTCTCACTGCTTTCTGCCTTGCACCTTTTCACTCTCCTGAATTTGAACTTGTAAAGTTCAATGGGGACTGCCTACCCCTCTCAGTATAATTTTCTTAGCTCTCAATTTCCAACTAATACTGTGAACAGTGTACTGCTCTAAGTGCTGAAGTATTTAAGCACACAGAAACAACCTAGCCCTTCCCTCAAAGCTTTATTTATTCTTATCAACATTTGGTACTGTTTATTTCCATCTTTTTGACACTATTTTTTTCTCTCTTTATTTCCCATGATCTTATGTTTATCTTGGTTCTTTTCCTCATTTATGCCTTTTACCAACCGCCTAATATTCCTCTCAGTTCCTGATCATTTGCACTTCTCTGTTTTTTCTCTCCATTAGTGCTTTCATTTATTCCAATAGTTTCAACCATTACTTTTTTTTTTTTTTTAAACCCTTAACTTTTGGTGTATTGTCTCATAGGTGGAAGAGTGGTAAGGGTGGGAAATGGGGGTCAAGTGACTTGCCCAGGGTCACACAGCTGGGAAGTGGCTGAGGTCGGATTTGAACTTAGGACCTCCTGTCTCTAGGCCTGACTCTCAATCCACTGAGCTACCCAGCTGCCCCCATCAACCATTACTTTTTTATATAGCACCCACATTCTCATCTCCAGCCCTGATGTGCCTGCTTTCAGCTGCCTGATAGACTCAAACCATTGCTTCCTTATTGCTTTGGATGGCACATGTCTTCCATTGGTCCAATCTCACAATTATCTCTTTATCCTAACCCTCTATAGATCATTAGTCACCAACTACCATTGATTCTTTCTTCATAGTATCACTTTCTTACATTTTCATTCTCACAAATAGAAATCTAGCTCAGATTTTTATCCTAACTAGATTATTAAAAAACTTAACATTTCTCCTTCAAGTCTAACTTGCACACAATTGTCAGAATAATCTTAAAATTTCATTTCGATCATGTCAAAGTTAAGACATTGTTCAGAAACTCATGATTTCCTACCCATTTTCCCTAGATGAAATCTGAGTTCTTTCATAGTGCCATTCAGAGGTTATAGCCACATTGCACTTCACTTCCTGGCTTTCTCCTCTTTAGGTTTTCCTTCTTTCCCTCTCTTTCATTTTCCAGTCTTGGAACAATAGTCAAATCCATTCTGTGATCTCTACTGGAAAGGCTGTGATTCACACTCCACTTTGGCTCCCCTCATCACCCCTGTAACTTTCCAAAACAAAGTATCTTTCCCTGACCATGTCATTTAAATATATACATATGTATATTTATGTTTTATATTACATATATATATGTATATATGTATATATGTATGTGTATATATATGTATGTATATATATAAAATATGTTTTTTTCCTGGTAGTGTGTAAATCCCCTGAGGGCAGGGACTGTCTTTTTTTTTAATCCTTGCTATTTGACACATTTTATTGTTATTTTTCAGTCATATCTGACTCTCCATGACCCCATTTAGGATCTACTTGGCAGAGCTACTAGAGTAATTTGCCATTTCATTCTCCAAATCAACAGAAGGGCAGCTAGGTGGTACAATGGATAAGAGTACTGGGCCTGGGGTCAGGAAGACTAAAAGTTCAAATCTGGCCTCAGATCTTCCTCACTATGTGACTCAGGGAAATCATTTATCCCTCTTTGCCTCGGTTTCCTCATTTGACATATAGTAAGTGCTTAATAACAACATCAGCTAGCATTTTTTAATGCTTTTAGGTTTGTAGAGTGCTTTAACAATAGTATCTCATTTTATCCTCATGATAAGCCTTGGGAGATAGATGCTATTATTACCCCTATTTTAAAGATAAGGAAACTGAGGCAGATGACAGTTATATGTCTTGCCCAGGATCACACAGTTAGTGTCTGAGGCAGGATTTGCATTCAGATCTTCCTGACTCTAGGCCCAGCTCTCATCTGCTGCACCAGTGAAATGCTTTTTTTATTCATTCACATTTCTGTGGTGCTTTAAAGTTAATAAAGTACTTTCCTTAGAAATCTTATAAAATATTTAATGTAGATATTATTAGCTCTACTTTATAGGTGAAGAAAGTAAGATTCATAGAGGAGGTCCTGCAGCTGGTCTCTGAGCCAATGGATTGAATGTTTCTCCTCATCTGTAACTCCACTTCTGTAGGGAAAACCCTGGAAGAGCAAGGTGTTACACACAATGTGAAAGCGATGGTGCTTGAACTCAAACAGTCTGAAGAAGACGCCCGAAGGAATCTTCAGGAAGAAGAACTAGAGCAAAATGAAGCTGACAAGAAAGAAAAGAGGATGCAGAGAACAAAGAGAGGCCTAGAGATACTGGCACAGAGAGGTGTGTACCTTCATTTATTAAAAGAAAACTTAGTTCTTTTATTAGGTTCACAGCAGAACACAAGCATGTTTCATTGGCTTAGCATGTTTGTTATCTACCTTTTGATTGGCAAAGCCTTTATACTTGGCAATTTGGTTTATCTATTGTTCTGTCTCACCATTGTTGTCTGAAAACTAGGAGAAATTTATTTTTGTTTTGTTGCAGCTGAGACTGTGGATCCTGAAACAACTCCATACTTAGAAATAGCTAATCAGACAGGCAGATCAATCAAAATACCCACAGCAGAAAAAAAAGTAAGTACTAGGAATTTCATAGTTCATTTTCTGATTTTGTGTAAGTGAAAATGTGAAGTTTTTCCTAGTACTTAGTCTCAGTTTAATAAATAGGATCAATTAATAGCCATCTTTTCATGGTCCTGCAAAGAGGGCATGTAATAATTGTAATGTGGAGCTATTCCCAGGGGAAAGTAATTCTATGATTTTAAATAAAGGAACTCAAAATGTAGGTGCTCTCCTCTAATATTGTCTATGCTTGTGAGGAATTTAGTAGTTGAAGGTTTCAGTGATTTACCCACATGACAAAGTTCACAAGCTTATTTCTTAAATGGGTTCAGATGCAATAAAATTTGCCATTTTAGATATTTTTTTTCAAGAACTTTTTTTAGTGGGATTGGAAATATCAATGATGATATAAATAAAAGATCCAGAACTAAATTTTGGGATTAAGAACAGAAATTGAAGTATGTATTAATTCCCCAAAGGTCTTATAGTATTCCTTGAAAGTTTTTCATAGTTGTGTGTACCCATGTAGCATTTAAACTTGGGCTGTACATACCATCATCCTGAAATGAAAAGTTGAGTATAAAGCTTCTGCTAATTCATAAAGTAAAATTTAGAAATACTTATTATGACTATTTGTTGCTGCTTTTATGAGCTTGATTAAATTGAGATAGCTGTTTTTTTTTTATATAATGACAAGTTAGGAGCTTCATTTCTTGAGATCTTTCAATATTAAAAATTCTGTAGAAATCAGTTTTCTTTTCCTTTTAACTTCACTTGGCTTTTAGATTGAGTTATGATCTGCCTTGGTTGATATTTAGGATACATTTTACCATTTTTAGACACACAAATGGAAATTTTCCATTGCCTTGAATTATAATAGTAGCTTTTCCAATCCATTTTTCCCTCTAGGCCCTTATGTTAGCTATGGGATATCATGAAAAGGGTCGAGCATTTCTGAAAAGGAAAGAATATGGAATAGCATTGCCCTGTCTGCTGGATGCTGACAAATATTTCTGGTAAGAATTTTTAGACGCCTTAATTCATCATTCATTTTTAGAGAAATGACACAATCCTTTTTTTTTCATATCATATTTCAAACCTACATAGTGGTGAAATGGGGCCTGTAAGTAAATATTGCTTCCTTTAACTTAACTTTATGTAGAAATTCTTCTTAATAATATACTTTCAGCTGTAACAGAGTTTCACATCTTAGATCCAGAGGATAGTGTTGTAACAAGGATCCGTTGAATATACCATAGTATACCCTATCCCAAAGATATGTTTCTTTTAAGAAAAATTTAAACATAAAACATCTTTAATCTTTGCTTGTTGACTAGAATTCAAGCACTGAAACAAACTTGATCCTATTGTTTACGAACAGACTTACAGAAAAGAAATAGACATCTCTAGTTGGGTATCTAGCTTCAGGAAAATGAATGAGAATTAATGATGGGCATCTCTTCATTATCTAGAATTTTAGACCAGTTTTTGGACACACACTGGTGAAGAGTCTGGCCTATTTCATTAAGATATATCTGGGTTTTCAAAACATCTTCCTACCCCTGTAGCAATTTCTAGGATTTTTGTTAGTACCTTTTCATTTTGTCTTTAGCATGTAGGAGAAATAATACATGGTAAGAAAAGAATATCTCAGAAGACCAATGTCAAATAAGATCATCATCTATGCAAGATTCCTTTGAACAGATAAGAACCCCAGAGGCCCTTCAGAATGAAACTATTTGTATCTTAGATTTGGAACTAACTGAAAAATTTCTCTGTGGCTCCAGTTTAAGGCTTTATGTGACTTTGGAAACTCTGGAACTGAACTAGGTTGCTGGCTGGGAATTTCCATTCAACCTGTTGATAGTAATTGGAATCTTTGGAAGTTTAAAAAATTTTTTTTGTGATTTCAATTTTATTTTTTACTTTTTCCATGGTTATATGATTCTGTTTGTCTCCCTTCCCTTTTCCCTCCCCTCTCCTGGAGTTGACAAGCAATTTCACTGGGTTATGCATATTTTTAAAATTTTAATTTAATTTTTAATTAATTAATTTTGTGATTTTTAAAGCAATAATATGCATTATTTTTGCTATTATGGGATAAGTGTCCAGAAATAGGGGATAGATGCTTTTTTTTTTTTGGTAACTCTTACCTTCTATCAATTCTAAAACAAAAGAGCAGCAATAGTTAGGCAGTCAGGATTAAGTGACTTGTCCAAGATCATATAGATTCGAAGTCAGGCCCTCCCAACTCTCCAAGCCTAATGCTCTATCTACTGTGCTGCCCCTACATTAAAATTTTAAAAGGCTTTTAGTCATTGGAATCTACAATTAGAATTTATTATAGACTGTAGTCTTTTCTATAAATGCCTGTTGCCTCATATAAAAACATGACTCAAGTACCATATGTAAGGAGAAAAATAGTTTTTATACCAAAAGCTAATACTAAGCAAGGGATATGAAACGATTTGTTAAGTAGAGCATATAATGAAATGTATACTTCATTTCTGTCATGATCAGGAGAGAGAAGGAGGGAATGTGAGGAAAATTGGAATTGGAGGGAAAAGAAAGAGAAAAAAATTGGAGATGTGGTGGAGGAGTGGTAGAGAAAGAGACATGAGGTAGAAATCATAGGATTATAGGTTTATAGCTGGAATAGACCTTAGAGAACGTTTAGGACAACTCCATCATGTTAGTTAGAGTCTTAGAGAGTTTTAAGGACTTATCCAAGGTCATTTGGGTCAAAAGTAGGATTTGGATGTGGGTCAAGATATGGAGTCATTTAATTCTAGTTTTTCAGGTCAGTGGCTTAGTTAGAGTTAAACTCTTTCTGTCAAGTACTGGACTTCACTGGGCTGTTAGTAATAGGCAGCAGGGTAAAGCACCTGTTAAAATGGCTCTTTGAATGATTAATTCCCAGCAAAGTTCACAGCTTTTATAAAATTTGGTCAGTTCTGGATGGGGTATACCAGCAGCCTACAGATGCATTTTCTGGTATGCATTGGCTGCTGCCAGAGAAATATTAGCTCACTTTGATTTCAAGGAACAACCAAATGAAACTAAAGGTCATAGCTGTGGAGCACAGGTTCCTGAACTCTGCTATGTTTTTTGCATAGGAATCTACTTAATATAAAGCTTATAAAGCTGATTTAATTCTTAAACACATTAACTCAAATTAGCAAGCATTTTTAGTAGCCTACTATGTATAGGCACTCTAGTAAGTACGAAGCATTAGGGTTATAAAGGTTATAATAAAACAGTCTTTGTTCTCAAGGAGCTTATAGCCTGATGGAGAGACAATATGGTGAATAACTATGTACAAACAAGATGTAGACAGAATAAATTTGAGGGAGTTCTAGAGGGAAGGCTCTAGCATTAAGGGGGATTGGAAAAACCTTTCTGTAGAAGGCAGGATTTTAGTTGAGACCTGAGAAAAGCTAGGAGAGAAGATACGATTCAGTCAGTAAACATTTATCAAGTACATACTATGTGCTAGGTGCTGCTAAACTTTGGGGATATGAATATGAAAAAGAAAGATAGTTCCTAACCTCAAGAAACACATAATTTAATGGGAGAAGATAACACACAGAGGGAACCTGAAAAGTAGTGGGGATGTGGTAGAAGGTTCTGGGATGGATAGGGTATGGTGGAGAAATCAGAGAAGTGCAGCCAGTGGGAAATGAAGAGAGATGACTGTCCTGGGCCCCTTCCTAAATGGAGGTTTGGGAGCTCATTGCTCCTGCCTACTCTCAGAGAGACAAAGGGATTTGATGAGGGATTTGTACCAAAACTGATTTGATCTCACAAGGTGATGATGTTCCTGTAGACAAGGTGGAAAATTCAAAGGAATGCAGCCAGAGGGAAAATGAAAAGTGAGGGGAGAGAGAATTCCAAGAATTAAGGTCGAGAAGGGAAATAGTGTCAGAGCTTGGATTTGAGCCAGGTCATTTGAAACCAACGTCAGTGTTTTTTCCACTGCATCATAATCAAGGGTCAACAGAATTATCTGCAGAGGTTCCAGTGCGCACCTTAGTACCTGACCCATAGTGATTAATTGTTATTTGATTAACTGACTAGTAATCCCACAACACAGTCAATTTTTGTTTAGAGTCACAAGAGTCTAGCTTGCTAGATACAAAAGACATTTATTAAATACTTAATGTGTGCCAGACACTGTGCTAAGCACTGGGAACACAATTCAAAAAGAGTCTCTACCTACTGGAGCTTATATTCTAAGTCTGGAACTACAGAATCTATATAACTATGACCATTGCTTCAGCAGCTTAGAATACAGAAAGTCTCCAGTAATCTCAAAGAGTAATGTGCTATGGTGGAAAAATCATTGGATTTGGAGTCTGAGGAGATTTGTTCAAATCCTGACCCTACTGCTTACTCAGGTCTCAGTTTCCTTCTTAAGTAAAGTGAAGGAGTTGGACTAGATGATTTCTAAGGTCCCTTCCAGCTCTAAATTTATGCTCCTACAGTTAATAATTATTGCTCCAGCCTTGAGTGTGGTATAAATTGTGGAGTGGAGACCTAACTTAAAACACAATTCAGGCAACTTCCTGAGAATTGGGGGTTGGATAATCCGTAGAAAGAATAAAAGGAAGGGACTTGTAATCTACCCAGAGAGAAGAACTCTGCCAGGATCCAAGAGCACTAAAAGGCCCCCTGGGCAGGATGAACAACCTCCTTCAAATGTTTCCTTTATAGCTATGTCTTATTTGTAGCCTTGGGGTAAACATTTTGAAGTATTATTTCCAGATTATTATCCTGAATGAGTTTATTTGCAAGTATCAAAGAGAATAGCACTTAAAAGTCAGTTCAAAGTAATTTCTGATCAGAGGCAAAAATGGGTGCTTGATAAGCTTGAGATCATTCCAAAGGAGGCAAAAAAAAAAAAAAAAAACAACCAAAAAAAAACAACCTAGTACTAAAGACAAATTGATTAAATTTATGTTAGGCTGTGGTAGTTTCATTGCAAATGGTTTTACTAAGTTAAGCAAAAATGTTAGCTGTTAAGAGTGCAGGAATGATTCTGCTTTTGTCTCTGCATCTTCAGTGCCTAGAACAGTGTTTCACACATAATGGGTACTTAATGCTTGTTGATATATATCTATATCACTTAGATTTACATTATAAATTTTCATTTGGTATAATCTCTTAATACTATATGGACCAGATGTATTAATTGATGTAAAAATATAATAATTTTACTTGGAAATACAAATTTTCTTCCTATCTATATTTTTTGCCTTATGAATTTAAAAAATTTAATTGTCACTTGATGTAGCTCAATCCTTTGAGATATTCATGAATTCAGATTCTTCTACTGTTAAGTTGGAAACAAAGTAATTTTTAGATCATAATATTTTCTGTCAGAACTAGAATTTAATAAAGGCACACATGGTTTAGTGGAAAGAGCCCAGATTTCTAGTTAAAATTCCAGGTTTATTTCTACTACCGGTATCATCTCTTATTTAAGTATCCTCATCTATAGGATGAAGAGATTGGACTATAATTTTTTTCTAAAATCATTTCTAGACCTTAAGCTTCTAACTATCCTTGACCTTACATCTTCTCCCAATTTACTCATCAAATCTATACCTCTAATCCATAGTCCCTAACTTCTGCCTTTATAATAGTACAATAGTAGAGAGAAAGTCTTTAAGATCCCAAAGGAGTCATTGTGGAATCCAGTATGGTAGACAAGGTGCAAGAAGGAAGCATGGCCAGAAACTTTTATTTAAGAGACCCTTTTTATTTAAGAAACCCTTTTACTAGGGGCAGCTGGGTAGCTCAGTGGATTGAGAGTCAGGCCTAGAGACAGGAGGTCCTAGGTTCAAAATCTGGCCTCAGATACTTCCCAGCTGTGTGACCCTGGGCAAGTCACTTGACCCCCATTGCCCACCCTTATCACTCTTCCACCTATGAGACAATACACCAAAGTTAAGGGTTTAAAAAAAAAGTAAAAAGAAAGAAAAAGAAACCCTTTTACTAGCCCAGCTCTGCCTTCCCTCTGACTGCACATCTCCAGTAGATCTGGATGCTTTGGATTTTTTTAGGAGAGCAGAATTCACCTTATGATAGCTGAGAGCTTCACTGTAAAACATTCAGTCTTCACAAACACAATTAAGGTCTATAAACTTGTTTTTTGTTTTTTTTTTGCAGTTGCTTTCTGCTTTAATTTGGGGTGGGGAGGTCAGTAAAATTTTAAATAATGAGAATTTTCATAAAGTACATGATTAGTCAGATTTGCTTTCTCTTTTACAGTGAATGTTGCAGAGAACTGGTGGATACAGTAGATAATTATGCAGTGCTTCAGCTGGATATAGTGTGGTGTTACTTCCGTCTGGGACAACTGGAATGCCTTGATGATGCAGAAAGAAAGCTAAATATGGCCCAAAAATGCTTTAAAAACTGCTATGGGGAAAACCACCAAAGACTAGTCCATATAAAAGTATGTTGATTTGAACTATGTTTTGTTTGGGATTATTTTTCATTTTGTTGTGTCTGGGTATAGAATTTGGACCCAGAATTTGTTTGAGTACAAGGTTGAATGTATGTGTAATTCAGATCATATCTATGCTAGCTCAAAAGTGCTTCATAGTAATTTTCAGTTTCTTGCAAATCTCAGACTACAGTTGAAAATGATTTTTAAAGGCTTTAAAATACCTTGCATGTGTAGGGTCTTCAGGTTTCATTATTATTGTCTATGTAGAACTCAGGCCAGGGTTATTCACAATTATGTGACTCTGGGACAGTTTTTGCAAATACTACTAATCAAAAGAAACATGCAACTTGTTTACATCCTATAGAGTTTACATGTTACATATGCCTCAAGGACTGTTGACTAGGCCTTATTGCCTTAAACTAACCAAGTAAATTTATTGCTTAACTTTCCCTAAGTCAAGTTCATTTAGTTCCTAGGATAGTATTTAGTATTTTTAAATCCCATTCTTTAATTCTTAAGTTTTGGCTCTTTTACCCATTTTCCTGCAGACTTACAAAGGGACCCTGAGCAAGTCACTTGACCCCCAGTTTTACTACTTCTTCACTTCAAGAAATATTTTAATTACTCATATTTATATGATAGCTTGCATTTATATAGCACTTTACACTTTTACAAAGTGCTTTCCTCATAACAACCCTGTGAGGTAGGTAGTGGAAAGATTATTAATTATCCCCATTTTACAGTTCAGCAGACCACAGTAGAAAATAATTGGTTAAAGTTTAACAATATATTGCACATATGGGGGTTTAATCCTTATTCCCTGTGGAGAACTATTAGATCTGTGGAACTCAGTTATTGACCAGGAACTAGGTTTCCCTTTTTAAAGATAAGTTAAGTGATTTGCTTGTAGACACATAGCTATTAAGCATCTGAACAGGAAATCAAATGCAGGTCCCTTTACTCTTTCCATTATATCTTGCTGGCTTTACTTAGGTTATAGAATTTCAGAGTTGAAAGGAATCTTAGTGGTCGTCTAGGCCAAACTTGCCCAGTGCATGAATCCTTTTTATGGTGTTTCCAACAAATTGATTGACTAGCTTTTGCTTAATGGCTTCTGCAAAAGAACTCGGTACCTAAGAAGGCATACTGTCAAATTTTTAGGTAGCTTTAACTTGTTAATTCTTGATTATACAAATTTGGTGCTGTGTACTGAATACCTGTTAGTCTTAGTTTTTTCCTCTGAGGCTGTATAACATTGCATTCCTTTTCTACATGGTAGTTCTTCAGATATCCAGAGACCACAGTCATATCTATTGAAATCTTTCTGTCTTGTAAAAATAGCAGTGATCCTACAAAATGGAGCCTCAGCATCTTAGCAGCTTGAGAGACTCTATAGAGTAGTGGAAAGAACACTGGCTCTGGATCAGAACATCTGGATTTGTATCCCACTCTGTTATTTACCGCCTGTGGTATCTAGAGCAAGTCATTTAACTTGTGTGTCTCATTTCTCTGTTAGGGGGTGAGGAGGTGGAATGAAGGATTGCCTAAATGATTTCTAAAGTTCCTGCCAGTTCTAAATCCTTAGAAAGAGAAACAAGCCTTTATTAAGTGCTTATGATGGACTGGGCATGTGCTAAGCACTTTAGAAATCTCTCATTTGATTTTTGCCATAATCCTGGGAGTTAGATTCTGTTACTATCTATTTGTGCTGCAAATGAAGATGAAGAACAGAAGTCTGAGGATTAGGGCATAGATATATGCTGGCCATTTTAGATGAATTCTAATTTTCAAGTAGGTACAGGTTTGTTGTTTTTTCCTTCTCTCCTCCCCTCAACTTACCAATTATCTCAATTACCTACCATATTATAGTGCACTTAATGAGTTATCACTGCATCGAAGGCTTTGAAGAAGAATAGTACAGTGCTAATATTGACACCACTAGTAAAAAGCAGCCCCACAGGATCTGGTTTAGAGTCATTTGATTAGAAAGAGTCTATTTAAATGAATCTACTACTAGGAATCATTTAGGGAAAATAACATTGAAAAGTGATCCTGATACTTTACTACTCTGAAGATCAACATTTCTTCATTGGAATTTAATGGACTTCTTCATTTTCCTATCCTTAAACCAAGTCTTTAAAATTTGTTTCAAAAAAATGTAATGCGATAAACTTGTTCATTTGGCATAGTTGTTGATATTTAAAGCAATTCATAATAATAAATAAAATTAAAATAATTGTGTTGAGTGATGGTAATGATCTCCTGGAGAAGGAAATGGCAAATCCACTCCAGTAACTTTGCCAGAAGAACCCCATGGATAGAGATGTAAGTGAACTACAGCAACAGTGATAATGGCCATATCTGCATTGTGCATATGATAATTTTCAAAGAATTAGCAAAATGCAATAAAACAACAACTAAAATTATTCTAAACATAATTTTCCCTTTCTTGAATATTTAAAAAAGTTTCAGTAATACTTTGAAGTTAGTATATCTCCATGGCCTAGAAATTAGAATTGAGTGGTTTGACAAATCTTAGGTACTTTGTTGCCATGATTTCAGGTGACTTCATCATGATACCTAGTATTTTAGGGAAACTAGTTTCTTAGTGTCATTTGTGAAAAACTATAAATGTCCTGCTCATTGGTATGAATCTTTTACTTTAATGATAACTTGAAGTTCACAACCCCAGAATATTCCACAAATGGAGATTCATCTAATGTCTTTGTATGCTTCTAAATCTTTGCCTTACATGTCTTTTGTTCTCTGAGTACAAGGGTAGAAGAGGAGAGGTAGGTGGGAGCTGGAGCCAAAGGACTCTGCTTTTGAGCCAGGTTTCTAGCCTAGGAAGAAGTACTCCTAGTACTCCAAAAAATGAATGTTTAAGTTTTTCTAGCTTTTTTCTAGAAGATTCTTCCAGACTTTTCAGTAGTCTTCTGTAACTAGTGTCCACCTTCTAGTTGAGCCACAGTGCCTCACCAATAATGTATAGCTTCTTTTCTCCACTCTACTCTCCTTTTTTCCTTTAAAAGCTAAAAAGTTCATTTGACTTCTAAACTTTTTAACTGTCTCTTTAATGCAAAACTAAATTATTCAGCTACGGTTTAGTCTAGCCTCCTTTGTGTTACATCTTATGAGGAAATTTAGACACCAGAAGATTGTGACTTCCCCAAGGTAACATAGCTAACCAAATGGTGGACCTGGAGTGGGAACCTTTTGTCTCTTAATTGCCAGACTTGTGTTCTTTCTATCCTATTAGGATCTGATGAATATAATACAAAATAGTAGAGATTACTATTTTTAAATTAAGATGTTGTTTCTTGCTGTAATAGAAGAAAAAAGGAATTTAAACAGAAGTGTTACATATCTAGTAGTAGAAGTAAGGTAGTAATTGTTAACTTTTGATTTTTTTCCCCCCTTAGGGAAATTATGGGAGAGAAAAGGTACTATTTTTAAGACTTTATTTGCTTCAAGGAATAAGAAACTATCATAGTGGTAATGGGGAGGAGGCTTCTGAATATCTCAATAAGGTAAGATAAGAAACACATTTTAGTTTCTCAGCTACTATTTGTTTTGCCATTAAATGCTAGAACATATGAAGGTAGCTTAAAGACTAATAGGGTAAAAAAACAATTGTGTAGATAGACATAATAGTAAAGTGCATTACAGAGTTACAAAACAAAATTTTATTTAGGTCTGAGGGGAAAGGTCTGGAGGATGTTGGAGAACTTCCTAGAAAAAGTGAAATTGGATTTAGAATATTGGAAGGGAAGGAATTTCAGGAAGAGGAAAGAGTTTGAACAAAAGCATAGAGGGAGTCATATGGTGTACAAGGTGTAGGGACTGGGGGTTGGGAAAGGGGCTGACTAAGGCAGAATGCATGGAGATAATCATGAGATAAGACTGAAAAGAGAGTTGTACCATGTTGGGGAAAGCCTTGATTGTAGACAAAGGCAAACTTAGGAGGCAGGAAGGAGTCATTGAAGATTTTTGAGCAGGGGAGTGACATGACCAGATCTACAAGATTTTTCTGGCAGTAGTGTGTTGAATAGATTGGAAGGAATAGAGAGTGGAGATGGAAATATCTGTAAAGAAACTTTATCAGCAGTCTAAAATGGTTGGTAATAAGATCCCAACTTAAGGTGGTGACAGTGGGAGCTGAGAAGACAAATGTGAGAGATACAGAGATGGAATCAAAAGGACTTAGTAACTGAAGTGAAAGGTGAGGGAAGAGAGAGGGCTACAGAGGGCCCAAGAGAGCATAATGATTGAGGAAAACCCACTGGATTTATCTAGGAGGAGGTCATTGGTGACTTAGAGTGTTGTCAGTAGAGTTAAGCAGGTAGGAGGCAAGCCTGATTACAAGAGGTTGAGGAGAAAGTGGGTAGTGAGGAAATAGAGACATAAGGTGCAGGCAAATTTAGGCACTTGAGGTATAGGTGAAAAAGTGCTGGACTTGGAGGACCTAAGTTCAGAATACTGCCTCAATCGCCCTGGCTTTATGAACACAGAAAAATCACTTAACTTCTCAGAACTTCCATTTTCTTATTTATAAAGTGGGAAATAATAGCAAAGTGTTTTTGCCAACTTTCAGGTGGTATATAAATGTGAGTTATTTTCTAGAAGGCTAGCATTGAAGAGGAACAGAGAGATGGGATGGCAAATAAATGGATTTCAAGAGAAGGCCCTTTTTTTTTTTTTTAAAGGATTAGGGTAACTTAAGCATGTTTGTACACCAATGGAAATTATAATTTAAGTAAAGAAGATAGTGAAGATGGATGAGTGAGAGGATGACAATTGGAGCTAGTCTAGAGGAAGTGAGAAGGAATTGGGAGTAAGGGTTCAAGTAGGAGGATTAACTTTTTCTGTGAGGATATCTCCTCTTCTGTGATTTGAGAAATGTATGGGATGTTGGGCAATGATGCTGAAAAGGTTTAAGGAATTGTAGGTTGAGAGCTGAAGAAACTTGTCAAGTGGTTTTATTCTTTTTGTTGTGAAGTAGGTTCTTTAACTCTAGTATTTGTTTTGAGGGATTATTTTAAAGTTGGTTGAAGAAGTTTCTCATAGTCATTGTTCAAGCTTTCCCTGCTTCTGCTCAGTCATCTTGACTCCGCCCCTGGAAGTGCTCTTGGTGAAGCTGGCAGCTAAATCATTTGCTGTAAAATTGGAAGTTGAGAGAAGAAAAGATTTGGCAATGAGGTTGTCTATAAGTGCAGGCCGGGAAGATGTTAGAAACTGATCATTTATGACTGTATTTGTTACTTCTAAGTTACACATATATGACAGACACAAATATATTTTTCTCCTGTCATAACCTTGTAAGGGGAAGGACATCTTAAGTTTCTGTTTTAATTCCTCATGGTTCCTAATATACTCTTTGTATAGTAGGTGCTCAGAATGTACCATTGACTAGTCCTATTTCCAATTCCTTTGTGCACATAGCCCAGTTGATTTTGGCTCTATAGTCTAGTTTCTTTTAGGATTTAAATTTGTGTTAAACATCAACATTCTTATACTCATCTGATTTCTTTGGGTTTTTTTCCCCATTGATAGGCACAGCAACTCTATGAAGAACTGTCTATAGATCCTGGCAAAGTTCACAGTTTGTTACAATTGGGATTTACTGCTCAGGAAGCCCGGCTTGGCCTAAGGGCTTGTGATGGGAATGTGGATCATGCTGCCACCCATATTACCAACCGAAGAGAGGTACTTTAACATTCTCCACTCATATGTTTGTCAAAGATCAGTGCTCTAGAGGCAACTAGGTGGCTTAGTGGATTAAGAGCCAGGCCCAGAGATGGGAGGTTCTAGGTTCAAATCTGGTCTCAGACACTTCCCAGCTGTGTGACCCTGGGCATATGGGGGCATTGACCCTCCCATAGCCTAGGCCTTACTGCTCTTCTGCCTTGGAACCAATATCTAGTATTGATTCTAAGATGGAAGGTAAGAGTTTAAAAAAAAAAATCTATGCTCTGTTTCTTGAACAGCTAGTGAGACTTTAAGACCAAACCGACCAAACCAATGGTGTACTGCCCATTAGTGTTAAAGAAGACTGTTTATCCCATTTGACTATAAGGTTCCTGACTTTAGAATATGTGGGATGCCAATAAGAGAATAGATAAAAATCTGAGACTCCTCTTTTGACCCCTTTTGTGATCCTTGTGATTTCTTGTTGAAAAGTATTGTGGCCTTATTGAAGAGCTTTAGGTTCCTAGCAAACCTGCATTTAAAAGGTTAACACTCTCCCCCTTTGGCCAGGAATGTAGTAGCCAAAACCTTAGCAGGGGCAATTCAACCCTGAGAAAAATATTCCTCGACTTGGCTTTCTGATAAGAACTCAGTCAAAATTCAGCCTTGGCCTTGTTCTGTTCTGAAGCCAGTGAGACCTTTTGTGTTTTGATATGACATAATTTGTAACTTCTGCACATCTGCAAAGTTTCAGGGGTTTCTTTTGTGTGAAATGAGTCTTGAAATATATATATATAATAAACTCCATGCTCCTGGAGACAGAGCTGGAAGCATGAGCTAAAAGACAACTCCAGTATCTGTTATTTTCCTTACCAACTAAGCCGTCCTTATCAGATTATCAGAGATGCTAAATAGATCTCGAGAAGAATAGGGAAAAATCATTGTACTTTCATAATGATATTAATTACAGTGTATTGTTAGTGTAGGATATGAGAAATATACATTTTAAAATTGATTCACTTGATTTTGGAAGTTTCATGTTCACAATTGTATTTACCCTAGTAACAAGACCTGGTTCTGCTCTGGAGTAATACAGACTAATTCTATTACTTCATCTGTATTTCAAGTAACATGGCTGGATTGAGATTAGATAAAGAGGGTTTTATATTCCTCTGCTTTTTTGGCTTATTTTATATTGCCAAGTAGCCTAGAGGTTGCCTAAATCATGGATTTATATTATGGAGCATGTATTTAGAAAACTTCATAGGAAATCTTCTCAGATCCCAGTTATTCAGTCTGTTCTTGTGAAAGAAAAAGATAAGGATAATTTCAGCTATTTGAATTTACACTGTTGGCTAGGCTTGCAGTAGGGATATTTGGTGAAGATTATCTATTGAATGGGAATCATTTAAATAGTGGTTTTTGTGACATGTTCTTGAAGCATCCATTCTCTAACTGGCTGTCTTCTGTATTCCCTTCTCTTTCTTCTTCCTTCTTCCCTCGCTCCTACATAAAGGAAGAAAAATAAGGTTTAAAAAATTCATGTGAAGGTACTCACAGTAAGTTTTAGAATATTTAGTAAAAAGATATATAGGAAAGTTATATTATTTTTTTGAGGTTTTGTACCAAGAACAATAATCAGAGAGGACTCAGATATAGAAATGCAGCCGAGCTCAGTGCCAGCATACTAGACATATGCATTACTGAACACTTATCAATCAGTGTAACTTAATTATGCTTGACTTATCTCCTAAAGGAAATTGCCCAAATAAAGAAAGAAGAAAAAGAAAAGAGAAAAAGACGACTGGATAACATAAATTCTTTGAAAGGAATGGGCTACTCGGCTCATGCTGCAAAAGAAGCTCTCCATCAGGCTAGAGGAAACCTGGATGAAGCACTTAAGGTAAATGGAAGGATCTCTCCATCCCATCCCATGTGTCTGTCATAGGCCTCATTCTTAAAATGTTATGTGCCACACTGAGAGATGCCTATCATCCCTGGGTGATACAGGCCTGGGTTCTACTAACTCAAATGAAAACTCTCTAGAGGTTTTACAATTTTCTATGAACTTAGTCTCTCATTTGGTGTTTCTTTTAGTGTTTGGGAGCAAATAGACTTAAAAAATAAAAGCTTAAATCTCTTTCTAGAAGTACCTATTTCTTTCCCTTCCTTAGCCTTTCCTTAACTCTGCCTTCACTAGTCAGAGAATCTTTGGCTCTTTATTTTCCTTGCTTCTAGTCAGGTATAAATAAGTTAGGGATCCCCTAATATTTATTATTTTTTATTTTTTAGAAAAATTTGCCATGGTTACATGATTCATGTTTTTACTTTCCCCTTCACCTCTCCAACTCTCCCCAGTTCCCCATAGCCGATACGCAGTTCCACTGGTTTTAACATGTGTCATCGATCAAGACCTATTTCCATATTATTGATAGTTGCATTGGTGTGGTCGTTTTGAGTCTACAAGGGATCCTCTAACATTAGTAAGCTGTACATTTAAAAGACAAATGACATTTTTAAAGGTTCAGAAAATATGTATATTAACTTTATACATCAGAAATTTTTTCCCCAAAACTCCCTATAAGCTATTGGGATCTGTTAGGAATGCTTCATTTATTGCAGAGAGTAGTAAAAAGTAATCAACCTCAGTGCTTGACATTTTAAAAAATGTGGATAAAGTTCTTGAAAAAATAGATTAGAAGGGGCAGCTGGGTAGCTCAGTGGAGTGAGAGCCAGGCCTAGAGACAGGAGGTCCTAGGTTCAAACCCGGCCTCAGCCACTTCCCAGCTGTGTGACCCTGGGCAAGTCACTTGACCCCCATTGCCCACCCTTACCACTCTTCCACCTATGAGACAATACACCGAAGTACAAGGGTTTAAAAAAAAATAGATTAGAGTGAATAAGACTATTCTGCCAATGGCTTAGTATGAAGGTGGCTTGTTCTAGATTTTGATTTCTGCTTTAGAGCCTGTGGAGGGGAATGACACTTGTATTCCATATGGATTAGAGGCTTATTCTTGTGTTTTTAGATTCTTCTGAGTAATCCTCAGATGTGGTGGCTAAATGATGCAGATCCTGAGACTAGCAACAACCAGGAGCATGTTTCTCAAGAAAATGTTGATAAGGTGAGTGCTAATGCCTTTGTGTTTCTCAGAGCATCATAAGCATCTTTGGAGTTGCAGAGTTGGAGGCTAAGACTGAGAGAGTGATTCAGCTGTTCTGACTCCTTGTCTTGGGAGCAGCCAAGTATTGGGAAACTGTGGAGGGTGTATTCCTGGCAGGAAAAAACCAAGCAACCAGTATATTTGAAATATTTACTTAAATACAAAGGTTGCTATATTTGCCTAAACCTTTCCTACAGAGGGCTTAAGGTGTTCTATGAATAAATCAGAACCAAAGATAATGATGAAACTATTCCCTTGCTCCTGAAGGAAATGAAGATGCTCAAGTCAAATAAACTCATCACTTGAGTTGCTTGGAGTCAGACTCTTAGAATTTAGAACAGTGATTTGGGGGAAATGTGATGTGCATGATATGAACTTTTAAAAAATTCTCTTTAAAATAAGCCTGGTTGTGGTCCCAGAAAAATGAAGCTTATTTTCTTAATCTCAGTATAAGGAGATTTTACAGAATGATGCACATTCTGTCAGATATGGTGGTTTGGTTGGCTAGTTTGGGACATCTTTTTTCATTCTTCCAGCAGAGTGTTCACTGAGGGAGTTTAGGGATAAATCAGGTAATTACTGGTATAAAGCACAAAAGGCCCAATAAGTTGCCTTTTAAAAAACAAGCATGGGGATTAACTGTCTCAATGGATGATGCAAGTGCTACAGCACTATCAGTAGAAGCTGCAGGTTTCATATACTACCTGAAAGTCTTATCAACATCTGGAATTTCCTTTTTTTTTTTTTTTTTTTTGCTTTTGCTTTAGTTGGTATACATGGGTTTTGAAGCTGAGACAGCCAAGACAGCTCTCAGAGTATTTAGAGGAAATGTTCAACTGGCTGCTCAGACACTTGCTCATAATGGAGGAACTCTTCCCTCTGACTTACAAATACCATCTGAAGATTCTTCTTCAACTTCATCAACAAAATCTCCTTCAGATTCTGCTGGTAAGATTGTGGCTTAGCAACTAATTAGGGAAAATGTTCTTATTGAGAAAGGAAGATGACAGAATGGAACATGACTTTGGTATTTGCAGAAATAGAAACTGCAGGTCAGGAGGCTGGCTGGTTTTGCATAATAATTGTTGATTACTTGGGAAAATATGTGATTAGCAGAAGACATTCTGAAACTGATCGGGGGCAAACTATTATTTTTTCCTTCCTTTTGCCTCCTTTTAATATTTTAGGTACGTCTAGTGCCTCAACAGATGAAGATATGGAAACAGAGGCAGTCAATGAAATCTTGGGTGATATTCCAGAACACGAAGAAGATTATCTTGACTCAACTCTAGAAGATGAAGCATTGGTTATTGCTGAGTACTTATCCTATGTAGAGAATATAAAATCAACAAGCCAGAAAAAGTAGATGACAAATTGAAATAAGTACCTTAATTTTGTGCTTATAAATTCTATCTGTATAAAAAAATCCAATACAGTCCTTCATTTTTTTCTTCCTCCCTATTGCTTGCTTTGACTACTTGAATGATCATTCCCAGGATAGGGACAGAGAAGATAAAGGACTATAAAACTAGGGACCAGCAAAACCCCTGAAATGTTAGTAGTGGGTGGAGGGGGTGGGTGGGCAGGAAGGGAGATTACTTTGGCCTGACTTGTCTTTTCTTGTCTTCATTCAAATCTGGCCTCCTCACCTTGGCCCACCTGGCCTGGCTTCTTTTCCCTGCAGGTAATGTGATTAGGTCATGATGAGTTAGCAAGGTAGTCACCATGCTAGAGAGTGCTGTTGGGAAAGAACAGGGTTTACCCAACCCCTAGCACAGTAGCTGTAGACCATGACCCTCTTTTCTCTTAGACTGTGCTCTGGATTCTTTCTTCACATAGTGCCTGTCCTTGCTTATAAGCACCTGTGCCTTCCTGTATCAACCTGGCTACTATTGTCACTAGAATTGTGTTTTAAATTTCTATTCCATGTGCAAAAAAAGCAGATGAATGGGCTTCAGGTACAGAATAAAATAATGGTAAATGCCTGGAGCTTTTAAATACCTTGATTATATAGTAAAATATGCGTTTGAAATTCAGGTCAGGAATATGCATTCAGCAGTTTTGTTTTTTCACAGCTTCAATTTATTAAATGGAAAGCAAAGCAACTCTATTTTTAATTAATCTCTTCCAAATCTGCACTGTCATTTAATGTCATTGCTAGCAGAGAAAAAACTATGTAGAGGAAACAAATATTTGATGATAGATTTTTTTTTGTATACTTATATTTCAAAGAGTTTATTTCTAAGGGTATGTGGTTAATCTGTTTAGCGGAATGAATAAATCCTTTTCATAACACCAAGATTTCCTATGTAGCAATTATATAAAGGAGAAACCAAGTGCAACTGTGCTCCTTAAAGTCAGTGGGATCCACTTGTAATTGAGGGCAGATGTTGACCCCAAAGCCCAATGATTATTATCAAGAGACTAAAACTATCACCACTACTGGGGCAATAGTTTAATTTCAGTGGGCGAGGGCCATTTCTCATCATTCACTTCAGACAGATAACAGCATACTGAAAGTTTGCTTATTCCCTTTGGTTCTTTGTCTTGACTCCACATCTTTAATCAGACAAACTGAGGAAGGTTTAGTGTTATACTTTATTGTGGGCTTGGAGTTCATATAATCTTAAGCCAAAATGAAAACAAAGTTTTTCAGATTTTGTTGTGTTACAGCTTCAGAACTGGCTGAGACGAGTCAGTGAGAAATGACCAGGCACCATTTTATTTGGGAGAATGTTGGAGGAAAGTCCTATGGTGAGAGAAGTCTGTGGTAAAACCATTTGTCATAAATCCTAAGGGGATTGTTTTGAATTATTTCAAGGTTTTTGGCTTATAAGCTCCTTCAATATTACCCTCGTAAGGCTGGAAAACGGCATAGATAGGAACTTCATAGATGCAGCTGTAATTGCAAAGGAAAGGAGCTGCCATACTGTACTAGCATGTACCTGTCCTTGCTACATTGCCCCGTAAAAGGTTTAGACAGAGTACAAAACATTAAAAAATGCTCATTCTCTGAAGGAAATAACAGAATAAGAATTTGGCTCAAAATTTGGGATGTGCTCTTTTGGGCAAGTTTTACTTATATATATATATATGAACCCTGGACAAAAGGTGAAGAAGGAACAGGCTGACCCACTCAAGTTGCAAGAGTGGGCCAGGAAGAAATTTTAGGACATTCTAGACCATTTGGGAAGTGCATTTTTAGTTCCTGGTCCAAAGAAAATAAGCAGTGGTGGAAGCAGGCTCAACAGGTGGGAAGCTGAGTAAATGAATTCATCCACTTAGCGCACTGTAAGGAAAAGAGCATTTTGGTTCCTCCAGCCATGGCCCAGTGTAATCAGATGTCTGTTGAGCTCCCTTTATATAGTTGGCCCTCGGGACTGAAGCTTTGGAAAAGTCATAAGATCTCTGATCTGTAAGGAAAGGAACCATGCTTTAATTAAGAAGAGGAAGAGAGAAAGAGATGGAGGGCCTAATTGGGTAGACCTTTTGAATAAAATAGGCCTTGAAGGAAAGGTAGAATTTTGATAAGAGGGGAAAAGATGGACAAGGGGACCATTCTGGGCAAAGACATGATTGTGTGATTCTGACAAGCCATTTTGTGCCACAGGCCTTTCTTTGGCCACCTACAAAAGGAGTTAGACTAGCTGATCTCTTAATTTTCCTTTGCGAGCATGATCATGGTGTTTGCCTAAAACACTGAAGAGGCGAGGCTAGGATAAATCCTGAAAAAGGATGGAAGTGGTGGGGGGAACTTTGCATGAAGTCAACAGATGCTGAGGTGTCAGCCTGGTGGTTCCATAGTTTATCACCTGAATTCCCATTTTATTCTCCTGGTGAGCCACTCAGCAACCACTCCATTGGGTTACTGTGTTGTTTTTAAGTTTTTCCTAGTTTTTCCTTATTCAAGGGCAGGTAGGTGGCTCAGTGGGTAGACAGCCAGGCCCTAGAGACAGGAGGTCCTAAGTTCAAAGCTGACCTCAGACACTTGCCTAGCTCTTACTGCTCTTTTGCCTTGGAACAAATACTTAAGACAAAAGGATTTTGAAAAAAAGATGCAGCAGGTCCACATGGCTATTTCTGAGAAACCAAGATGATGATAGAAGTAGTGTGTTACGTGCAATCCTGCTCTACCAAGCTTATAAGCCACTGTTCCTTGGCACCAAACAGCATTGTGTTCTGTGTCACAGAGAAGATTTGTTCTATACCTAAAAGGCCCCCGACACCCCCGATCTGGTGAGCTTTTCTGATTAGCTTGGACCTGAGTGGTTGGAGCATGGTACATTGTATATCCTTCTCTTACCTCCCATGGTACAGCAAGTAGCATCTTGATGCTTCCATCAGGAAATACAGAGATCCTTTGATAGCCATCTTGTGCACCTAGATGCTGAGCTGCAATGCCACAGGCAATCCAGAGAGTGAGCAGAGACCTGTCCTGCCTTTTCTTGCCAACTTTGAACTCCAAGTTCTTAAGTCAGTGCCTGGTACAGAGTAGACACTTGATAAAAGTTGTTGGAATTGTTGATTGGAATGAAACTTCTCAACAAGCTTGCAAACTTTTTGAAAGCAGTATTCTTTTACATATCCTCCAAGGTGCCTGGCATAGAACTGTGCACAACAGTCCTCAAAATATGGTGGACCCAGTCTCTACCTCAGGCAGGACCAGTCAGGCCGCTCATTCCCCTCCTTTCCACCTCTCCAAATCCTACCAATTCTTCAAGGCCCAGTTCTTTTCTTTAAACCCTTATCTTCTGATATACCCAGTATTGATTCTAAGAGAAGGTAACATACCAGTATAGAGTGTTGATTCCAAAGCAGAAGGACAGTAAGGACTAGGCAGTTGGGATTAAGTGACCTGCCCAGTATCACACAGCTAGGAAATGTCTGAGGCTGGATTTGAACTTGGACCTCCTGTCCCCAGGCCTGGCTTTCTACTGAGCAACCTAGACACTCCTCAAGGCCCAATTGTTTCATGAAGCCTTATTAAATTATTCTGATCCTCAAATATCTTTCTACCCTAAACTGCAACATTTATTGTTCATCTTAGAATATCTTGTATGATTTAAATTGACTGGTATACATTGAACCTTTTCATTTAGGTTCAAAATTCCTTCAAGGTTGTAATTATGTCTTAAACTCTTTATGTTCTTCCTTTGCCACGTTGTTTTTCTATTAAAATTGATTTGAGGACTCTGGAGAAGGGCCTGGGCCAGCCTAGCTATTTTCCTATAAAATGCGGAGAAGCCAAAAACCCTGAGAGCACTTCTTTATTTCTCCACTCCATACACAAAATGAAGGGATTCCTCCCCAACCAGGAAGCTGCAGGGCTTACCCCTTGTTTTTCACAGCCCTTCATTTTCTCCTGGATTGAGTGTTCCTCACACATGATCCTCCAAGTTGTGTTTATATATTTCCATGTCGCCCAAAATAATCCAGTCATCTGCCTGAATTAGAGGAACATGGTTGTGTGGATAGTCCACAGATGAGTTAGGTAGTCACTCCAGATTCCCATATCTAATCCCTCTTATGGGCTGGGAGAACCCAATGGGCATCAAGCTGATGGCAGGCCTGATCGTGTAGAGCATAATAAATGAGATTCTCTTTTAAGGAACAAGAACCAGTACAGCCCCATGTGGCTGCAAATAGAGAGCTAGAAGAGCTAGTAGGTACTATAGGATGGTGTGAAGGAAAGTCAGGAGAAAATTGGGTTTTTAATCCTAACCCTGTCACTTGAATTGTTATGTGACCTGGGACTTCTCTCTGGGCCTCTATTTCCCAATGTAGTAAATGAAAAGGTTAACTTAAAGCAGAGGTGTCAGACCCTTGGCCCACAATACTCTCTGATGTAAGCCAAAGTAGCTTAAACTGTAACTGGGAAATATTTGACAAAACATTCAAACATAGGATAAAACATAACAGGTGGTTTTCCGAGTTGATGTGCAACCCCCCAGGGATTCTTATGTACAATTCAGTGGCCTTCATTTCAGTTGGATTTTGTTAGTCAAAAGGCTGTGATTCCACATGGGCTGATGGAACCACCTAATTTTACAAACTGGGAGCCTATGGCTCAGAAAAGTTAACTTGCTCCACGTCACACAGGGCGCATCAGAGGGAGAGGTGAGACTATAAAAGGGGCCTCCTGAACTTCAAGGCCACTGTCCCACCCAGCCTTCCTCCCCTGGATTTACAAGTGCTCTGCACAAACATAGGACTTAGCCCTCTAGTTCCCCAAAATGAAGTCAAGAAAAGCACACCAAGAAAGCAAACGACATGTATTTCAGTTTTCTATGGAGTCCCCTCAATCACAGGGCACTGACCAAAATGGAAAAATGACAGCGATCACACACACATCCACGGCTCAAAATGGTTCCCTTTGGAAAGGTTTTGAAAAATAATGTTTCGTGCTCAGCCTCTTCTCCAGCTCGGGAGTTAAGGCTCTGGCATCGGAGGACTTGAGGAGTGGAGGGACTGGGATCTCTCGTCCTCAAGCCAGCACCCTCACGTCGTTGATCCAGGACAAAGAAAGAAGCTGGGCTGGGCTAAGTTAGTGTCTAAGGAATGGCAGCCATTCTTGCCCTACCAAAGGCTCCCTTTCACTTGGTCATCTCCAGTGTTGGAGGGAGTATATGGGTGCTGGGGGCAGGTGAGGGAGTGGAGAGAAGAGAGGGAGAAACATGGGAAGATGGAAGTGGGAAGCTAATGGGGACAATACGGGGAGGAAATGAGAGGCAGAAATAGGAGGAAGGAGAGAAGCAGGAGAAATAGGTGGCGTGAGAAAAATGGGGAAAGGTGGGAGGAAGACAGAGGAGGGAGAAGAGAAAAGGGGAGCCGGTGTCAATTCATCCCTTGCCAAGTAATGAAATGAAACTGAATCTTTTCATTTCTTGTTTCCTTGAGAACAGGGCTGGGCAGCAGCTGGTTGCAGAGAGGAATTTTTAAAAATAGTTTAAAATGACAGCTATATGATAATGAGCACATAGGGAGCTCATCTAGTCCTCCAGGCTCCTCTGTCAGGCCCCGCCAGAAGTCCCGGAAGCAGCTGGGGCAAGAAGTGGGGCTTTTACCATTGTGACCCAAGTGAAGCGTGGCCACAAGGCCTTCCGTGTCCTGAGCTCACCGAGGAAATGGATCTCCAAACCTTCATTCAGCAATTTAAAAACTCTCCAAGCCTGGGACCGTCTAGACTTCCCTTCTGCCGCGTACCGAGGACAGCTTGCTTTTGGCCAGCGGTGGCTCCCTAGGGCCCCTTCTATATCCTGCAGTCAGAGCAGCTCGATGGCCTCACACTCCCCTCCCTGAGGGGGGCTCACCGTGCAGCCGACTTTGTTGTTGAAGAGCTGGGAGAGGCTCCTTTTGGGGGTGCTGCGGCTCTGGGCCAGCCCCTCCCTCTTGGGGCGGCTGCGCACATTCTGCTTGCAGACTCCGTGAATGTCCCAGATCCTCAGCGTGCCGTCGTGGGAGGCCGTGTAGAGCATCTCGTTGTGAACCTGAAAGGAAGATGGCATTTCTCATCTTGTTCCACCTGGCGGGAATCCCGGGAAGCCCCCAGGGCAGGATGGGGAGGGGAGGGCAGACACATTCTCTATTACAAATCTGCCCCGGGCTAGGAACCCAACGCAGTAGATCCAATTCGGATCTCCCCTCTTAGAGGGACAAAGACAAAGAGCTGCGTCTATCATGGGGGGAGCAGAGTTATATCGAGCCTTTTGTTCTAAATGGAGCGATCCGGGACAGTGGAGTGGCTCAGTGGAGGGAGACGGTGTAGGATTTACATGAATGTGCAATACTTTAAGGATTGTTTTTTATAAAATTTATTATCTGATAAAACAGAACCCCGTGACTAAGTTTTTCTACCTGCTCAAAAAGCCATAGCTGCCTACAGGAAGGAAAAGAGGGCGAGACACGGAACTCTACCCAATTTATATCCTGTCTCTGTCAGCACGGAGCTACAGAAGTGAGTGGGGTTCTGGGAGTCCTAGTTTTTAGGGTAACAGATTCAAGTTACACAATGGGAGGCCTGGGCTCAAATCTGGCCCAAGACGCATCCTAGCTTTGTGACCCTAGGCAAGTCATGTACCCACAACTGCACAGCCCTTACCACCCTTCTGCCTGGTATTGATTGTAAAGGGGTAGGTGAGGTTTTTTGGTTTGTTGTTTTAATGGAGCAAACAATGGAAAAATCCCTTTAAGTCAACTTGGAAATTCATGATGTGAAAATACTATGAGGAGGGGCAGCTAGGTAGCCAAGTGGAGAGAGTGCCAGGTCTGGAGTCTGGAGGTCCTGGGTTCAAATGTGGTCTCTGGACACTTCTAGCTGTGTGGCTCTGAGCAAGTCACTTAATAATGCCCAGCCCTTTACTGCTCTTCTGCCTGGGAACTGATACATAGTATTGATTCTAAGACAGAAGGTACAAATTTTTTTAAGAATATGAGGATTATTTTTTGTATATTTACCCAGAACTGGGATCTGATGGGAAAACTTCCTTGACCAATGCAGGTCAAAAACTGTTCCCCACCGTTTATCCCAGAGAGTAGTGGGGGGGGGGGCACCAACAGGGCGCAGCTGGCCTAGCGTATGCCAGGGACAGGAGGTGGACTTGCCTTCTTGGTGCTCACAGGCTGCTTCTCTGTCCACTACCTTATACTGCTCTTTTCAAGAGCTAGTTAAGACAAATTCATTAAGAAAATAATACAGAGCAGAAGGGAGAACTCTGGAACATAAGACTTTTTGTGATTTACTTGGGGATGCCACCCTGTGGGGTTGGGGGGAGATGCTATGGCCCCATCTTTTCCAAGGAGAGCCCCCTTGAGACTGCAGGGCTGCCATTGGACAGGTCATCCCCCAGGAAGAGGAGAAGAAAGACTTGGGCAGAAACCTGTGCTAGGAGGAGGGGAAATGGGACCACCTAGCTTTCTGTTTTAACTATTAACTGTGATTCATTTTAATTAAGAACTAAACTAAAAATTTTAGCTATTAACTGTGTGATTTGGGGCAAGTTATTTAACATCCCTCAAACTCCGTTTCCTCCTCTTTAAAAGGAGGATAATAATGGCGCCTATCTTCCAGGATTATTATGAGGATGCAATAAGAGAACACATAAACTCTTTGAAAACCTTAACTTGCTACACGAAGGCTAGCTATTATTCATTATTCTTGCTAACGAGGCACTAAATTTCCAAATTTCTGAAGCACAAGTGTCGTCAAAATAGATACCTAACACATTTTTAAATGGCACAATCTTTAAAAATATTTGTCCCCGCTAAATCTGAGGATCCTAGGAAAAGCTGCTGCCCTGACCTAGTTAAGGCTTCGGTGAGGCAGAGAGGACACAGTGAGTGCCCAGAGAAGCATCCTCTACAAGGAGTTTCCCACAAAGCCCTGCAGGGAAACAGCAGGAGGGAAGAGACTGCTTTTAGCTGGAGGCATCAGGGAAGGCTTCGGGAAGTTCTTGGCTCTTGGGCTGGTTCTTGAAGAAGGAAGAGAATTCCAGCAAGTGGAGGGAGTAGGAAGCAGCACCTTCCCTGTTTGGGGGATGGCTGGGGAAATACACGGAGGCAGGCGGGCAGTGTGAAAGATAGCCAGAAAAGCAGCAGGAGTCAGAATGTGGAGGACCTTCAATGTCAATAAAATGTATTTTTGTCTTAAAAGGAATAGGGAGCCCCATAACATTTTTGAGAAAGGGGAGTGACATGGCCAGATCTGTCTATTAGGAAGCCGATTTTGGCCAGTCCAAAATGTTTCTTTGCTATTTTTAAATCTGTGATCCTACTTTGGTGTCTGGGACTTCATCGACGTGGGCACTCCCTGGCACAGGGCAGAATGACATTCTGAATAGATTTGCTGCTGGTCTATATGTTTTATATCCGTGATGACTCTGAAAGCCCATTAAGGGCAGGGAACAAGTCTTCTGAATGACCCTCAGGGAAACACACCAAAAATTTGTTGAACTGGACTAAGTATGCCAAGTGGCAAGAACTCTTAACAAAATTGTGAAGAAGAAAACAAACCTCACTTTTGTTGTGGCCTCCCACCTTCCCATCACTGCCTCTTTCTCATGACCCAGACCCTGACCTTGACCCCAGACAGCTGTCTCCTGTGGCTCTTTTTGTTGATATTTTATTTTGGTCTTTCTTTTCTCCTTGCCTCTAAGCACAGTACTGGGCACATTGTCAGGGCTTAATAAATGCTGGTTGTTGACTTAACTTTCTAATGTTAAGCATGCTTATTTGCAGCTTGCTGACAATCAGCCCTGGGCTAAGAGATTAATTGCTAACTAAGTAGTTAGCTAGGAATGAAACAATTAACTAAAAAATAAGGAATTAGTGAACTGCTAAAGTATTATCTGAGAAAGCATTAAAATAAGATTCCACGCTAGCTATGAAGAAAGATGTTAGAGGATAGTGGCTTGAGATGTAAGCCTTTCTTGATATTTTATTTACTTATTGGATTTATTGGATTTTAAGAGGGAATTTTTGAAGAATAACAATTTGCCAAGTTTTCACGTTGCCCACTGGGCCAACTACTATCAACCAGAGCCAATATGATCCATAGAAGGCAATTGGGGAGAATAGGATCATAGATCTAGAGCTGGAAGGGACCCCAGAGAACATCTGGTGCATCCACATTAGTGTCAGATGAAGAAACTGAAGAGCAGTGAGACCAAGTGCCTTACTCAAGGTCACACATACAGTAAGGGTTGGAGATGGGATTTGAACTCAGTCCTCTGAGAGCTGGTGTGCCAGGAAATGTATGACAGGACTGATTTGAGTATTTCTCCTCCCAGAGGAGAATGAGAGGAATGGTATGTGCTCCAAAAGGGTCATGGCTATTCTTGTCTCAATTCATTTCCATTCAATCGTACAGTCTACCTGGGGGACCTGCTCCTCTGCAACCTTGGGCTTATAACCTTCACCTTCCCTGGCCTCGGTTTCCCTATGTGTAAAATAAAGGGCTTGGTCCAGAGGGGACCCCTTCTTATTCTGCATCGTTGATCCTGAGACCTTACTAGGTGTGCATAGACATTGTTGTCGGTTTAGTCCTCCCTAACACCAATCTGCCTTCCCTCCAGCTAGGCTTTCCCCTGTAGAAATACATCAATTGTGATAATGCTGTAATATAAATTATCTACAATATTTATTAATAGAACTCTAATAATACCATAAATGTAAAATCCCAGGGGCACCAGGGGTGAATGAGCCTTTTACCATTTCCAAACAAAAGGAAAGAAAGAGAAGTTCTGAGTTGTATGGCATGAGCCATAAAACTGATGGTAATCCCTAAAGCTGTCCCCACATCCATTTGTGCCCACTCCCGACTCCCTCGAGCCCCTGATAAAAGCCCCCAACATACCCCTAAAAGAAAGCTACTGCTTCAGAAGGGAATGTGCCTGGCCCATGGCGCATACACTAAGGGATCAAATAAATAGCCAAGAAAGGGTGTGTGAGAGATTATGGCACTGAAAGGAGAACAGGAGACGTTTCTAAGGCTGAAGTAAGCCCCAAACTCAGCTTTTTCCATCCTCCAATAATCATACCAATAGGCTCCAAGCCTCCAGGTCTCTTGGCCCTACCTGGATGCAGTTGATGATGAAGGTATGGCCCCGGAATACTCGTTGTAGCACACCGGATTCAGTATTGAAGGCTCGGGCACAGGCATCTCCACTGCCCGTAAACACTATGAAAAGAAACATGTGTAGATGTTGGCTGATGACATACTATACCTGGGTGGCAAGAAGGCATCTGCCCCTTTCCAGGTCTCAGTTTCTCCACCAATAAAATAGGTACATAGAAATACGAGCCATTCCCCACTTGATAAATAGGATACGAACAGGCAATTTTCATAATTTGTCGAAGCTATCAATAGTCAGATGAAAAAAGTGCTTTAAATCACTATTGATTCTAGGATTTAAAGAAGAAAGGGGCCTCGGAAACCATCTAGTCTGGCACCTTCATCTTACAGATGAGGAATCTTCGGTCCAAAGTCACACCCTAGTATGAATGAGGTAGGAGTAGTTCTAGAAAAGTCAGGATCTCCTTCGGCTCCAAGTCCTCCTTACTTCCACCTAGAACAAGCTACTTCCCAGCCCCCCAGACTTCATAGGGGTGAATCCTCTGCTGCAAGTCTAACAGGGCTCTCTGACTGTGACACACTAGATCTTCCTAGCCTAGGCATGAAAAGCATCACAATGCAACGAGGGAGGTTCCACTCCCACGGACAGAAGAGACAGCGTCTCCTGTCTCCATTCGCTCGAATGGAGCCTTGAAAGAAAGGAAGCATTTTAATAGGCAACAAGAAAAAGTGTGCTTGTCAAATGTCCATCACTCCTCCTGCTTCTCACCCCAAGAAAAACCCACCTGAAACGGACCCAAAGCACAGAGACAGACTGGTACCACGTCAGGGTTTGCTGAACACAGGATTTGGTGCTTCCTGCGCCATGCCCAGAGCGAGGGGGCCACAAAGCTGCCTGTACAAGTCACTTAACCCCCTGTGCCTAGCCCTTACCTCTCTTCTGCCTAGAAACCTATCCTTAGTATTGATTCCAAGGCAGAAGGAGGTAAGGTTTAAAAAAAAAAAAAAGAGGCTGCCTATATTTGTCTTTATTGAAAAGAACCAATACCACAGACAGGCTCTTTATCCATGACTGTCATGGAGGAAGGCAGTGAGCCGTAAGGCCCAGAGACGGGATGCTGGCGCTGGTGTTGTTGGTGGGTACAGTGCCACGTGAAGCAGCCGAAGAGGGACCGGTTTAGAGCTGTTAAGTTGGTTCCTTGATTTTCATTTTTTATTTTTATTTTGAATATTTCCCATAGTTGCATGTTTCATGCTCTTTCCCTCTCCCCAAGCCCCCCTAACTTCCCTTAGCCAACACACAATTCCACTGGGTTTTACATGTATCATTGATTAAGACCTAATTCCATATTATTGGTAGTTGGACTAGAGCTATCGTTTAGTGTCTACATCCCCAATAATATCCCCATCAGCCCATGTGTTCAAGCAGTGGTTCCTTGATTTTTAAACTTGAGTTTGGGAGCAGAATCTCAGTCATACTCACTGGCTGTGACAGAGGCTGCAGAAAAGAGTAGTTTCTCTTTTTCTGTGTCAGACGGTCCCCCGCTGCCCCCAGCCTCTTGAGAGCAGCCCAGGTTCTATTCTCAGACACTCAGTGCCATCCCCATCTGATACCTCTGTGACTCTGACTGAGAAAGTGGAATTTCTGGCTCTTGGGGAGCCTGATCCTGTCACCTGGTCATCAGCTTCCCCCTTGTTGCTCACCCCAGCCCTCTCCGACGGGGCACAAACGGGGGGAGGGAGGCAGACTCTTACAGTCTCTCTATTACAGGATGCTCAGAGGGTCACTGCCCTGCCTTGTCAGAAGCTGCTGGCCACCCAAGAGGGCGTGAGAGTGATGGGAATGGAGGACTGACTCTTGGGAGGGTTTGAGACCAAGGAATGGCAGAACCAAAGTTGAGCGACGATGTGCATGTCAATCTGTGGTGGTTGGACCGGGCATCGGAGGCAAGCTCTGAAAAACTCTAGACAGTGGGGACGCTGCTGTGAGACTTGAATTCAGAAACCTGGGCTGCAGGGTGGGCTCTGAGACGTAATGGGCGTGAGGTCATGGGCACGCGGCTTCTTGGGCTCAGTTTACTCCTTTGTAAAATGGGAGTGGGGGAACAGTACTCAGATTACCTAACTGGAAACATGGTTATCAAAGGGCCTTGTAAGTCTTCAAGGTTACAGAAATGAGACCTTATCCTCTTTCTCCCCTCCCTTCACTCCCCTTAGCACAGGCTTGGATCCATAGTAGGTGCTCATGAGGAACCAAACACAGTATGTACGTCTGTGTTTGCTAGAGGCACAGGGGAGAGAGCTCTGGACTTGGAATCAGGAAGACCAGAGTCCAAATACAATTTCAAATATTACCTAGGTGACCCTGCACAAGCCACTTAACAGCTGCCTCAGTTTCCTCATCTGTAAAATAGATCTGGTAATAATGCCTGCTTCCCAAGGCGGTTGTCAAGATCAAACGAGACGCATTTGTAAAGCACTCAGCACCATGCCTCACACAGGGGTGCTTAATAATTGCTCATTTCCTTTCTTCCTGTATAAGAATTACAAAAGGGTGGGTGGTGGGACCCTGAGGATACCGTCCCCCCCCCCCTCTGATCTTGGATGGTGAGAATTCTAACCTTGCCTGCTGCTTTTCAACTTGGGAGCTCAGAATATCCAGAAATCCTCACTATACTCTATCATCAGAAAGTTGGGAGGACAGCCTGGTACAGTGGAGAAGGTGATGAATTTGGAGTCAGAGGTTCTGGATTCAAATGTGGAGAGTAGTGGTGAATAAGAGAACCCTCGAATACAGTCCTCTCCCAAGGAGCAAGTGGCAACAGACTAGTTAATTATAACAACTTGTATTTTATAGCACTTTAAGGTTTACTAGGCTGCTTTCCTCACAATGACCCTGTGAATTCAGCAGCCTAAGGGTTATTGCACCATTTTACAGATGAAGAAACTGAGGCTCAGAGGGGTGAAGTGATGCACCTAAAGTCCCACAGCTCCTAAGTGATCAGAGGCAGGATTTGGACCGAGGGTTCTTGATTCAAAATCCAGGTATTCTTTCTGCCCCACCATGCTATTATAAATAACGAGAATTGTTCTGAAACTACATCTCATGCTTCCCTTTCCTAATTACAAAGTCTGAGAGGTAGCCAATCAGCCTGGCTGCTTAGAGGAGGGGGGAGCAGGGGAAAGGGGCCACTTACGGGTGCCAGCGTGGTACTTGAGGGCACTCACGCTGTGCTTGTGGGCCCTGAACGTGCGCACGCTCTCCCCTGTGTCTGCCAGCCAGCACTTCACGGTTCTGTCTGCGCTTCCTGAGTACAAGTGACGATTCACCAACTGCAAGAGAGGAGGAAGAGGGAGAGAGGTCAGCAGCCCCTGGAACCCAGCAATCCCAGCATTCTCCTTGATTATACACATCATCACTAAGGAACCCGGGGGTCCAAACCATCAACATACGTACGTTTATTTTTTATTTTTCTCAATTCATATATATATTTATAATTTATTATACACATACTGCTATACTAGCATACCATATACATTATCAAATATTCCCCAAACATACATTTACGAGCAACTTCATTTCTTCTCAGAGGCTCTGCTTGGTTTCAACTCTAGAATATCATCTCCCTGTGCTTCTGCCAAGTGCCTCCAGTGGTCCCCTCTCATCCTCTTCTTCATGTCTTGTACTGTCTTCCCTATTGAGTATATGCTGTTTGAGCTCTTCGTATCCTCCTCACTTAGCATAGTGCCTGGCACGTAGCAGGGGCTTCAGAAATGTCTCCTGACTATTGACTAATCCTATTTTATCTGATGTACTTAAACACATTATTTTGAGGAGTCCATCGTTTTCAGAACCTCTGGGGCTCAAAGAAGACAAGGAAGGAGAAGAATGGGAACACAGGATAGAGAAGAGTTTACATAGAGGGGGAAAAAGAGAGAAGGAATAGGTTCATACAGGAAGGAACATAATTCATAACAAGGAGGGCGGGGGAGAGAAGAGATCGGGGTTAAGGGAAATCTGGACAGTCGGGGTGGTGGCCTGAAACTCTGGGGCACCATGGCAGGGGGTGAAAGCTGAAGAGCTGATGGGTGGGAAAGGAGGCCACTTGGAGAGGGAGAGAGAGGCAGCCAAAGGAATCTTTGTCTGAATCACAGTTTTTCTTGACAAAAAGCCTGATGAGCATCAAAAAGAGGGACTTTGGGATACAGGGAAGAGAGTTTGAAAGATTAGTGGTATAAGGCAAGGGAACAGAGTTTCTCCTCTGCTTTCTGGGCACAGCTCTTTGGACCCCTGAGACTCATTGCCCTGTGCAAGACCCACTGTAAAGCGCCCAGGAGGAGAAATACTGAGACTGTGAAAATAATTCTTGAAAACATCCCTAGACTAAACATCTCCAAGCCAAGCAGGAGCCCCAATTAAAGAAACCATTCAGCAGGAACACTGGTAATGGGATGCCTTGGAAGCCAGGGCAGGGCACTCTCCGGGCTGTTCCGCCATGCTCCCTTAGGGAAGAAACGTTGAGGAAACATCATCTGTCTGCATGAAGGGTCAGGGAGCAGCCCTGGCTTCGGGGAGCTGGTACATTGTTTGCCCTTGGCCACTTAAAGAATTGGAGTCTTTTTCGAGGGTTGTGTACTCAAAACCTTTACAGCATGGAGACAGCCATATGGTTTCCGGGTCATGTATATCAGAAAATCCAAGCTAACATTTGTCCAAATTGTTTATAGTCAGCCTTTAAAAATTCTCCATCAAGTAGATCTTATTTTTTTTAAAGAGTATATATTACACTGAACACAGCATTTCCAATTTGTCTCTGCTTATCTGTGTCTCCTCCTGGGTATTTAAAAAATGTTGCATTGACACTTTCTTTTTTTAATGGCATCACTAACTACTTCCTTCCATGCTCAAACCCCTCCCTCCAGAAATGAAAGTCCTTTTCCCTGTGTGATAAAGTCATACATTGGACTTATCTGAAGAAGGAAGCCCCAGCTGTCCTTTTAGTTGTCCTTCCTTCACTCATTTTTTATCCCTAACCCAGAATTCCTTAGTTGCTCCCTCTCTGTCTTGCCTCCATTCCCCAGTCCTTTAACTCATGTAAATCCTTTCCAGATCCATCTTGAACCTCACCTTTCCATCCTTGTTCTTCTCTCCTGCTATGCTTTTGGATTAATGTATTATATCATTCCAATTGGATTTTAAGCTCTTCGAGACCAAAGAAAACCTGGCATGCAAACACTGGCTATGGAGTGGGAGGCCCTGGATTCAAATCCTGACTCTTCTTCTTACTAGTGTCATGACTTTGGGTGAGTCATTTCTCTAACTTGAGTTTCTTCCTCTGGATTGGATGACTTCTATAGTTCCTTTCAGTGCCAAGATTCCATGGACCATGTGTGCACTTCAGTCACTATCTCCCCAGATGCCTATCACTGGTTTGCTAATAAATATTTTATAGGATCTGGGAACAGAGTTGGCAAAGACCTTAGAGGTCATTTGGGCATAAATGCATAGATCTAGAACTGAAAGGAATCTCAGAGACTATCTAGTCCAACCTCCTTATTTAACAAATGCATAGAGCAGGTCTGACAAACAATGTCCTTTCCACCATACCATTCGGCCATCCTTGCCCTGAGAAGGAAATCAAGTCAAGGAAGAGAGTGAAATAAACTGGTCCAAGTCACACAGGCAAGGGGGGAGTCCAGATATGAACTTGGATTTTCTGATTCCCAAATCTGGTGCTATCATTACTACTTCTTGTTTCCTTCCACATTTCCATTTAGAAAAAAAACAAAAACAAAAACAAACTTTCAATGCTATTCTCGATAACTTGGTCACCACCCAAGGTACAGATCCTATTCTCGTGACTTTTGTTTAAGGACAATTAATCTGCAGTGAGGCTAATCTTCCTAAAACAGTGCTTTCCATTCTTTTATGTATTTAAAAAACAACCCTTCAATTGCTTCTAGGGCCATAATAAGCCACAACTGCACCAGGAGCAAAAGCTCTTGGGGTGGAGGACATTGTGGTGCCACAATGCACAGGACAGTCCCACCTCAGGGGCCATGTCATTATCTAAAGCAGGTGACGGGTAACCTCTCGAGGATTGGGAAGAAGGGGACCCCAGAGGTGAGCTGTTTCAGCAAGAGGAGCTTCAGAGTTCAGGCCGAGAGCAGTTGGGCTATGCCACCAAAGGACTTTGAAATGAGTCACAGGGAAAAGATGGGAAGGAGCCTATGCCCCTCTGGCCAACGGTGCTGGGTGGGCAGAAACCTGTTTATTCCATACATGCTGAAGCTCTGATGGCTCCTCATTTCCCATTATTTAAATACCAAATTCCTGAGCTTTCGTTTAACGCCTCCAACCCTCCTACCAACCCACTAGGTGAACCTTTGATTCTGGCTAAATCAGTCTGCTCACACCATTCCCCAAATACATCATTCTTCCTGTCTCTTTCACTATACCATTCACTCTCCCTAGAATACGCTCCCTACTCTCTACTTGCCCAAGGCCTCTTCATCTCTCTAGACCCAGCTCAAATCCTCCCTCCTCTGCAGCCTATCACTCAGAGGTCTCTTCTTCCTCTAACCCGTAGCATTATTGTTTCTTGTTTATTTGCCAACTAATACTTGCTACCTTTTGTTCTTGTAAATATGTCTTGTTTCCCCATTAGACTCTAATTGAGAGCACAGACCCTGACATCTAAAACAGGGCTCTGCATAGAACAAACACTCAAGAAATGTTTGTCGATAATAATGGGCAAACCCACAGAACTTCCAAATCACCCTCTCTCAGTTTTCTTGTTTGAAAATGATTGGGAGGTAACAATGACAAATTCTGATCCACCAGGATCTGGGGCTCAGTAAGAGAGGCTCAGTGAAATATTTTCCTTGGCTTACTTGGGTTCATCTCTGTTCATTTTGGCTAATTTCCTATTTAGTTGACAGTGGCCCAAGGGAGCCTGAGAGATGAGGAAAGGAAGTATGGAATAGAACACCAGTCCCTCTCCTTCACACGGCACAGGAAGCCTGCCAGCACTCCATGACTAAGGAGGATGGAAAGGCAGTGCATTTCCATTAGACACAAATCATCTTCTTGTATCCTCCTCACCCTCTGGAAGTCCGCTAATCTTCCCAAACACTTCCTCAAATACACAGCAGGTATGGCCTCACTTTATATTCTGTGGAGACAATTCCTTGTGAAATGAAAAATGAGAACTGGTTGAGTCAGGCAGTAAAGGATATGGAGGCTGGAGGTTATCTCCAACATTTCCGAAAAATTAAACGCTGCATCCTCAAGTACACTTCTTCAAAAGGATTCCTTTTGGGGTATGGGTAGTAGGAGCTTGATGACTATCAATAAGCAGGGTGGTCCAGTGCAAAGTGGACTTAATGGGTTCCAGGAGACTAATCCTAGAGTCGGCTAATAACTATCTATGTGACCTTGGACAAACCACAACTTCTCCAAGCCTCTGTTTCCTCTTCTATAAAATGAGAACAATAGTTTCTGCCTCACCTGTGTCCCAGAACCATACATAAAAAGGGACCCCAGAGGCCATCTAGGTTAATTCCTATCTCCAATGATAACACATTTCCTATCTGATGTTGCAGAACATTGGACTCTTAGAGGGCTTTGAATCTCAGGAAGTTTTTCCTTCCATAGAGTTGAAACCTGCTTCTTTGTAACATCAACCCCTGGGTTCTACTTCTGCCCTCTGAAGCCAAGGAAAACAAGTCTAATCTTTCTTCCACATAACAACCCTTCAAATATTTGTAGACAGCTATCATATTTCCCCCAAGTCTCCATTGCCTTGGGCTAAACATATTCAATTGAGACCAGAAAGATTATAGGATTTTAGTGCTGAAAAGGCCCTTCAAAATTAGCTACTCCAAACTCCTCCTTTTATAGATGAGAAAACGGAGACACGCAGTCTAAGTGACTTATCCAGTTACACAAGTATCAAATAAGAAATCCAGAATTCAAACCCACAACTTCTGGTTTCAAATCCCGTGCTATTCCTATTATACCAAAATTCCTTCAATTATGTCTCTAATAGTGTGGTTTCTAGTCAACTCAACATCCTGGCCACTATTATCCCTGATCAGGCTTCGTCTTCTCCCCAAATATGATACCCAGATTTGAGCACAATGATCCAGATGGGATCTCACCTGGGTAGAGTAAAGCAGGACTCTCATTCAAGAAACTCTACTTCACTATAATTCCATTAATAAAGGCTGAAAACAAATTAGCTTTTTAGCTGCCATGTTACTTTGCAGACTCGTTTGAAGCTTGCAAACCATTAAAACATGCAGGTCCTTTTTTTGGAGAATTGTTCCTAAAATTAAAAAAAATTAATAAAAAGAATTGTCCCTTAGCTGGTGCTTCTTTATCCTCTACTTTTGTAGTTTCTTTTTAAACCAGAGCTCAATACTTTATATTCTTAGCCATTACATTTCATCTCCTTATATTCAGTCCAACATTCTAATCTGTGAATGTGAAATTTTTGATTTCCGATTCTATCCTTCAGGGTATCATCAGCCAATCAATCAATCCCTTCCAGCTTTGAGTCATCCACAAATGTTATAAGCATGTCATTACTGACTTCATCCAAGTCAATGATCAAGTTTTGAGCAGAACAAGGCCATACCCTGCTGGAACTCCACTACTGGCAAATGCCAATATACTAACCAATATTCTGGATCAAATTGTCCAACTAGGCTTAAACCCACGGCAATCACCAGGCTCAGAATACTCTAGTTTTCCATAGTTTCTCAAAAATCACTCTCAATGGTTTAGCAATCAAATCTTTCAGCATGATAAGTTGAATTTCATTTGAGTCTACCGCTGCTCTGGGCAGCTAGGTGTTCTTTTGCTATTTCTACTTCTCTTGGGTGCAATACAAGGGAGACCAATTCAAGATAAGAGTTTCACATTGCTTTTGCTAATAACTATCTGTGTGGCCTTGAGCAAACCACAACTTCTCTGGACTTCAGTTTCCTCTGTAAAATTAGGGTGATAAAATCTGCCTTCCCTAGATTCCAGAGCTGTATGTAAGGATCATTCACTTTCCCAACTTGCCAATTTCGTTCTATCTTTCCCCGTGTGAAGATTATTTTTCTTGGTGCAGAAAAGAGAAGTAGAAAAACTCTATATTTGGTTTTCCATGATCATTGTCCTATTTACTGCCAACATTGGCAAAAATGCCATTTTCATTTGTCCTTGGCACTTATCCCAAGCCTCAGCTCATTCTTGGATTTAGTCTTCATAATATCCTGACAGTACTTTTGTATTCATTCCCAATTAACTGTCCTTGATTTTGTCTCTGTTATTTAGTTTTTAAAAATATGATGATGGCAATGAGCTCCTTATGTAGCCACATCATTTAGTCCTCTTCTCTTTTGCCTTCTTAATGGAATTATTTGGAAGTTTATCATCAGAATATTGTTCATGAGAGTCATTGATCCCTCTTTAGATGACTTTCTCTTTTAGTGGTTGGTGCTGGGCCACGAAATTTTGCTTATATTTTCTCTGGCTCTGAAATCTGTCCTCTCTATTATGAATGCTAAGAAGTCATCATTACTTCCCTCAATGTTCCTGAAATGTCCACTTCAATCAGGTCTAGTTGGTTAGAATCAGATCTAAAAGAGCCTCTACCTTCTGAAAGATAAAGGGATCAGCAAGGCAGTTCAAAGGCTTATTATAGGGGTCGGCAATGTATGGCTCTTTCTGCAGGAGCCATAAAGTTCATTTTTTTTCAGGCACTGTTACAGGAGCGCACTGTGAGCACTGTACGGCTCTCACGAAATTGCATTTTAAAAATGTGGCGTTTATGGCTCTCACGGCCGAAAAGGTTGCTGACCCCTGGCTTATCAGAAGGGGCAGCTAGGTATCACAGTGGATAGAGCGCCAGGCCTGGAGTCAGGAAGACCTGAGTTCAAATTTGACCTTAGACCCTTCCTAGCTGTGTACTGAACAAATCAGTTAACACCTAGCCCTTGCCACCCATTTATCTGGGAACAGATACTAAGACAGAAGGTAAGGATTTACATTTTTAAAATGTTTATCAGATTTTTTTCCCCCCATAACAAACAAATTAAAAAATCCTCTAGCAGATGTCTGGATTGCTGAATTTTCCCAACAATGCCATATTTGCCTCTGCACCAGTTTTGGGTTCTATGCCAAGCATTCCCTACCCAAGTCTTCCTCCTGACCTAGATGAAGTTTATAGCAGACTCAGGCCATGATATCATTTATATTTTCCCCTCTTTTTATCCTTACTCATATCACGCTCCTTCTTTCCTCTAGGTTTGTCCATACCCACCCAGGACCGTATTGCTTTAAGACTTCCATTGACACCGATCACAAGCCCTTTTAAACAACTTAGTAGATGGCCTTTAGGAGTCGCTGGGGCTAAGAATTCATCAGCCTGAACCTTGGTCTTTCTAGTTCCCTAAGCCAGCTAGCTCCCTGTGCACTGCACAAGTGGTAAAGTGGATAGAGCGCCAGGCTCAGAGTCCGGAAGACTTGAGTTCAAACTGGTCCTCAGATACTTACTAGCTGTGTGACTCTTGCTTGGCAAGTCATTTAACTCTGTTTGTCTCAATTTCTTCATCTGCCAAATGAGACGGAGAAATAAATGAAAAACTAGTCTAGTATCTGCCAAGAAAACCCCAAATAGGGTCACAAAGAATCAAACATGACTGAAATAACTTTAATAACAACAAATGCCCCTGTTTTTAAAAAATCAGAAGACATAAGACTATTATTTTTAAGAATATACACTGCTACTTCATCAAATCCCTTTCTATCTACCTTAATCCTTTTAAAGAGGGCCTGCCTTTCCAGTGACATTATAGTAATCTCTGTGGTACCTGAAAATTCATATTTTCCTCTTGATTTTAAAACCTCTGGTTTTGTGCATCTTAATTTAAAGACATCTCTAAGGCCATGATTTACTGCTTCTGTCTCCTCTTTCTCATTTATAATTATCATTATATCTTCTTAGGATTTACTAGAAACCTCAACTACTATTTTTCTTCCATTGTCATACTCTTGCTCCCTTTACTCTATGGTTTGGCAGGGGAATCTGGGCGATTTTTCATCCTCCATTTCTTTAAAGTCCTTTGAATCCGATCAATAAGTCTCCAGGCAAATCCTTTTTTCCTGATCTTCATTAGATGCACTCCATTCTTGGCCAAGAGCCTAGTCTTGGACAAAAAAATCACTCTTGTATCTTAAACCATGGCCCAGAAAACAAAATCTCAATTTCTTACAATAACATCTTAGCTAGACAATAATTTTCCAGCAAACTCATTTCTGTTCTAAAGCCTTTCTCTACCTTCCATTTTCAGTAGTAACTCACATATGAAGTGAGCCCTTCAGTCTTCCAAGTTTCCTGCCCATAGCTTCACAATCCATATACATTCCCTCTCAAAAAAGCTATAAAAAGGAAAAGATATTGGATTTGGAGTCAAAGGTTCTGGGATTGAATCCTGCCTCCATTTTTTACTAATGAAGCTTTCTGGACCTCTGTTTCTTTATCAAAGGAACAAGTTATACAAAATAATCTCTAAGATACCTTCCAACTTTAAATTCAAAGATCCAATAAATGGGCAGGTCACTTAGCCCTAATCCTTTCTTTCTGATTAGTCAGAGGACAGGCTTATCTAGACATTAGATTTTTGGCATGTAGAAAGCTTTCTATTCTGTGCTTTATTTTAACTGCAGTGACCCACTCAGTGGTTTGAGATGCTACACATTTATGAATTTCTAACCTATAGAAGGGAGGCTGTTATGTTCTCAGGATGTCATTAGTTATTTAAGCTGAGTGAACAGACGTTCTAAGATAACTGCTAATGTCCTACACCTGTGTTGGTGAAGTTGTGGCACAGGTGCCAGGGCAGCACAGAGCGGGCTGCTCCGTTCCCCCTCTCCATAGCATCCGAGGACAGTTTTCACATGCCCTGCCCCTCTGTCTGGCTGCCCAATGAGAACACTTCATCCCTCCACTGTGTGGGGTAATGTGGGGGCTCATAGGCAGCTTAAAGGTGCATTTTGGGCATCCAATCTTGAAAACATTCCCCAGTGCTATTCTGTGCCATATCTTTAGCCTAATTAAGTGAACCAAACCACCAGAGGCATCTTTTCAGACAACAGGTGCAGACAACTCGGGCTTCTGAGGAACCAAGACCTTCCAGGACCAAGCCTCAGCATGGAAAAATTGGGTATATATATGCCCTTGTCGAGTCTTCAGAAAGACTGTCTACCAGCTCAAGCCTGACCAATGAGTGCTGTTAAGTCTTTCAGAATATCTGAAGAGTCAGGTCACTATTAAAAAGGACTAATACCAGGAGAGGCTTTTATCTTGCATCTGCAGTAACAACCAAGTCTCAAATTGCATTGCTGTCAAAGACTCATCCTGAGACCCTCACACAAATACTGTTAACTTGGAGTAGCAAGAAAGATGCTGGCAAAAACAACAACAACAACAACCCCAAAACAAATAGAACAAACCTTGCAAACCTAGAAGAGTGTGTCCTTCCTCTAAAGCACCAGAAGGATGTTATTGCCAGCTCTCCCATTCATTCTCCGCCTTCATTATCCATCCAATATCTGGCCAGCTCTAATTCAGCTTTACATTAATAATTGATAATTCATTAATGAGCAAGATAGACTTGAGTGTGCTATTCTCAGGATGAGCTTTCAGTTTGTTTCCTTTTGTTGATTGAGGACTCTGGGACAAACTTAGGAGGGAGACTGATGGAAGGCAGAGAGGGCAATGAATAGCTCAGTTGCCCCCTTTGCCTCACCTGAACTGGGTTGAAAGAATCTACGACCTTCGATTGAGTCAAGGTTCAGTGGGGCTTCGGGGGGAGGAGGAGGAGCCTTGTGTCTATAATGCCTGCTTGCTGCCTAGTCAGCTGGCACTTTGTAAGTGCCCCCTTTCATGAAGGGAATAAATTGCTTTTTTTTTTTTTTTTTACTTCTACCTTCTGACTCCAGGTTGGTTTATTTGGTCATCATTTTTGCCTCATGCAATTAATAATTAATAATTCACTGTATAATTCATATACTACCATGCGGTGGGTCTTACTCTCACTTTATAGTGACTCAGGGATAAAGTTTATGGTATTTAGAGAGCCTTAGCTGCTAGATGTTGGAGAATAGGCAGGGGAGCCTCATCATGCCCACTCACTCCTTGGGATTAGCCTCTCAAACCCAGACTCCCAGGTATGGGGGAAAAGCTAGCTCTGCTAAAGTCTCTGTATAAATAATCCTCAGTTGGACAGGAGAGTTTCTGAACATGCTAACTGAAACATAAACATGACTCTGCAGCCAAAGAGGATTTAGGCTGCCTTTGGGAAGCAACACCTTATTTCCTCCGCCCGGTGCATAGTGTTCAACTGAAGCCAAGAAGGAGAACAGCACATTTATTTTTTATCCCACAGCTTTTAGGACTGCCCTGGCCCCCTCTACCAACGTCTTTGTTGGGATATCAACGTCAATCTACCTCTGCACAGTTTAAGAACTTAAAGGGCCACCACGTAGAAGAGGGATCAGAATTGTGGGAAGAACCAGGACTGCAAAGGCAAACTTTGGCTTCACGTAGAAGGACAGACTTTCCAATAAATGGAGCTGACCAAATGAACCTCCGGAGAGTTTCCTGGGACATTCAAAGGAGGCAGCAGTTTTATGGGAAATAAGTGCTACCAGAAATCATGGTAAATACATTTTCTGCGTTAAGGCTAATAGAATAATGAATTTCTTTTGTTGCAAACGACTGACTCCACACATGTATACGAATTTAATGTTCATCTATATTTCTAACTTTTTGCCCTCAAATTTGTGCATATGGGAAATGGTTTAATAATGTTTATTAAGTTGGTTTTTCCTAAGCTTCAAAAAGAAGTATAAGAATGCTTATGACATAAATGAGTATTAATCATTCAGATTAACGATCAGAATAAATATGAGTTTGGGGTGGGGAAATAGAAAGCAGACAACTCGAAAATCCCATGCAATTTGTATGCAGCAGAGTCCAACTGTTAGTTGTTTTTAGTTTCTATAGAATGTAATAAAAAAAAAGATTTTAAAGTTTAAAAAAAAAGGCTTCAATGAGGTCTTCCAACGATGGCAGGCCTGATGCTCACTAGCTTTCTCTGAGGTCTTGGGCAGCTTAAGGCTTCGTCCTCTTCGCCCCTTCTTGAAGGCACAAGTTGCACAGCAAGGCTCTTCTATAGTTTGGGATCTGGAGAATAGGAATCGACCCATTCCATGCAATTTGCACGTTCGATTACCTAAAATTGTCCAGGCTTCGTGGATTATCTGTGTTCTTGAGCTCTTCCTTTATCCTAACCCCGAGTAGCAGAGGGTGCTGCTGCTAGCTCAGGAGGAATGGTGATCACTTCAGTGGGGTGGCCCGGGCTGGTGGCTATCTGCACGGTTGCTTTTCATTCTCTCCCTCCACCAGAGCATTTCATTTTTCTCTCAGGGAATGCGATGTATGAAGCAGCTTCGTGCACGCAGTAAGTTGGGGGTGGCACAAGAGACAAAAAGGAATTGTCCGGCTTGAGCTGGACTGTCATGACCTTAACATGGTGTTAATATAACTTCTCCAGGAAAAAAACAACCCCAACATAGTTGCCCTTTTATCTAAATATGCAATCTTGGATTCCAACAAACACCCCCAGTAGATGTGAATGGAAAACCGCAGACAAACAGCTGTTTCTCCTTCAGCCCCCGAGTCTGCAGGCACTCTCTTTTGTCTCCAAGCTGGATGAGTGGGTGCCATGAGAGAAGCTAAAAGAAAACAGCCCCGAGTGAACACATGGCCAGCCTAGGATTTTTCTATGTGCTTTGCTTCATTCCAAGTAGACCTTGCCTTTTTGCCATTGAAACCTTTCTAAAAAAAATGATGTGCCAATAAAATTTGTGTTAATTAAGTTTATTTCAAATGCCCTCAGGGGCCCGGAGTCCTTTCACAAAGCAAAGAGTTTCTAGTTTCTATTTCAGTGTCCATTTTTGCCAGGGCACACACTGATGAGGAGGATGATAATAATAACAGCACCAGACTGACCTGGACCCACCTCCTCCATACTTCTTAGGAAATATTGGGCATTTAAGAAAAACAATATAGTTTTCTTTTTTCTTTAATTAAAAATCCTTACCTTCTGTCTTAGAATGATGCTGAGTATTGCTTCCAAAGCAGAAGAGCAGTAAGGGCTAGGCAGTTGGGGTTAAGTGACTTGCACAGGGTCACACTGGTAAGAAGTGTCTGAGGTCACATTTGAACCCAGGTTCTCCCAACTCCAGGTCTAGCTCTATCCTCTGAGCCTCCTAGCTGCCTCACCAATATCTTTTTCTAAAAGGAGCAAAATCAGATTTTCTTCTTGGCACATTATTAAGCATTAAAACAAGGGCAAGAGATAATGATGAGTTGTGGAAGGAGGAAGGAAACAAGCATTTATTAAGACCCTATTATGAGAGCAGCTAGTTATGTAGCACAGTGGATGGAACACTAGTGACCAGTGAGCAAAGTACTTAATTCCAATTGTCTAGCCCTTACTGATCTTCTGCTTTAGAACTGATATTGATTAAGGGTTGCTTTTTAAAAGAGCCTATTATGTGCCAGGCACTGTGTTAAGTACTTTATTATTATTATCATCTCATTTGATCCTCATAACCACCTTGGGAGGTAGGTGCTATTATTATTCTCATTTTACATATGAAGAAACTGAGGCAAACAGAGATTAAGTGACTTGTCCAGGGACTATATGTAACAAATCTCTAAAGTCAAATTTGAACTCAGACCTTCCAGAGGCCAGGCCTAATAGTCTAATGGCTGAGCCATATAATTGCCCCTGAAGAACACCCTGAGGCAGTATGGTATAGCAGAAACAATCTCAGATTTGGAGTCCAAGGTTTGAATCATGCCTTTGCCACTCAGTGCCTATAGGAGATGGCCTTGGGCAAGGTGGTATTACTACTCTAGGCATAGCTGTAAAATGAAAGGCTTGAATTAAATTATCTTTGAGATCTTAATTTTTGAGCCTATGAAGTTGTTATTCCTGTTGCCTTTAAATCTCATTGTCACCATGGAAGAGAAGCACTTCCATGGAAGCTTGGAAGGGATCACCTATGTGGGTGAGCCACTTGGAATCACACGGGTCAACTCCCCACATCTGCAATTTCCCCTTCCATCTGATAAAGCCCAGCACAAAAGCCCCTTCTTTGCCTGTTAGACCCTTCTGCCCTCCCTACTGTTGGAAAGCTATTTAATAATCACTCCCTCAGAGGGAGGCTCCTGTTTGGATTTCTTCTCCCATGGCACCTTATCTGCTCCTGAAGTATCCCAGGCTCCCATTCTCCTGTATTGTGAGTCTTTGTTTTTCCTTCAGAGCCAGTATCTTGGACTTGGATCCAAGACATACAAAACCTTTTCTCTTCCGTGTCCCCAAAAGAGCAGAGTTCCTTTTAGTTTCTGGTTGCTACACTCCTTTGTGCAGGGTTGAAGGTTTGCTAGCATGGATTCTGAGCCCTGACCAAAACAGATCCTAGGTTAGTCCGAAGACTCACATCTAAGAGTGCTTAATGAATTGGCCACATATACCAAGAGTATTTAGAACACCAAGAGATTGTTTCCAGGTGGTATGGTCAAGAAAGGCTTCATGGAGAAAATAACATCTTCTCTGGACCTTGAAGAAGGAATATTATTTGAATGAGTAGAAAGTAGGTTAAGAACAAGTTGAGTTGGGAGGAACAATTTAAGCAAAAGTACAGAAGTTAGAGAACTTAAGGTGCTTTTTAGGGGCAGAGAACTGTTCAATTTGGCTAAAGAAGAAGGCTCAAGTTCATGGAGGAGCAGAGTGAAGACACAGGGAGGTAGTGCAACTGATTTGGTGGGAAGGAAAGCAGCAGCAACTGCTAATTAACCATAATGAAGCTTCTACCTTCTCTGATGCAGCCGATAAGCATTTTGGATTTTCCTAAAGATGATAACTTTTATTTTAGCCCTCATTTTAACTGTGTGGATATTTATGTTAAATTGTGTTTCTAATACATAGAAAGTGGTTGGATTAAGGGGGTGGAGCCAAGAGGGTGGCTTAATAGCAGTGAAAGCTGGAACCACTTTGAGAATCCTCTCAAACTAACCTTAAAATAGGGCCTCAGAATGACTGGAGTTACAGAACCAACAAGGAGATGGAGTGAGGTGGCTCTCCTATGGAAAAGAACCTGAAAAGTATGCAGAGAGAGACTATTTTCATGAGATAAGGGGAACTGGAAGTAAAATTGCACACAGAAGAGTATAGGCTGCCTAGGTTCCAAACCTCAGCACTAGCCAACTTTGAGACCCTGGACCCTGCCTAAGCCAATAGCACCCACCCCTTGAAGTTCCACACTCTGGCACTGGCCTGCAGGGAGGCCCCTGGAAATCCATAGCAGTTGGCCCTTTCAAGTCTTCTGTGAAGCCCCTACCCCTAGGGCAAAATATTTCACAGTGCTCTTAGTCCTCCAAGCCATCAGCAGAGGAGACTGAATCAGAACTCCCAGTCCACAGGTGCCCCCCCCCCAAAAGGCTTGGAAAACGAGTAAACAGCAAAAGAAACATCTAACCATAGAAAATTTCTATGGTGACAAAGAACAAGGCACAGACTCAGTAGAGAACAGTGAGATCAAAGCAGCCACATGCAAAACTTCAAAGAAAAATGTAGGAATTAGTCTTAGGCACTGGAAGAGCTCAAAAAGGAATTCAAAAATTAATTAAGAATGGTGGAAGAAAAATGGGGAAAAGAAATGAAAGTAATGCAAAAAGATAATAAGTTTCAAAAGCAAACTTGGTCAACTGGACAAAGGGGTATAAAAATCCAATGAAGAAAAGTTTCTTTAAAAAAACAGCATTGACCTACTGGAAAAAGAGGAAAAGAAACCTAATGGAGAAAAGACTTCCATGAAAAGTAGAATTGACCAAACAGAAAAGTATGATCAAAAGGCCATGGGAGAAAATCATTCTTTAAAAAATAAAGTGGTTGGATTATGTTTTCTATTTCATTCTGCCCCCATTAACATTTAAGTTTATAGTTATTCGTTTTGGGTTTCCCTCTATTACATTACTTTCCCCCACCAGTTAATCCTAGGTTCGTGCAGTTTATTTTGCTTAAAACAGTCGGATTCCAGCCTTCTTCCACAGCCATCCTTTATCCCTCATCTCTGTTTCCCATATCAAGAATATTCCCTCTCTTCCTCTCTCTCTCTCTATTCCTCTCCCTTTCTTCTTCTTCTTCCTCCTCTTCCTCCTCCTCCTCCT